>NC_136531.1:6173429-6190929 GCF_910591455.1 Pholis gunnellus | reverse complement strand
TTTTATTATCTTTGGGGTTTTTTGACTGTTGGTCAAACAGGACATGCTGTTTGAAGACATCACTTTGGGCTCGGAGGACTAGTGAAGGACATTTTTCAGTTTTCCATTGTATAGATACAACAATTAATCAGTTAATATACAAAAGAAATCAATAAATTAATTGCAAATGTAAGTAATTGTTAAAGCTGCTATGTGTGAAACTTTTGGTTCGCTCTAAGCAGCGAAACTGCGAAGATTTATCACCCAACTCTGCAGTTCCCCAGAGCTCGACGGACCCTTTCAGACTTTTTATAGCTTGCAACTTTACCGTTTTGATTCACCCTCACTGATCTTATCAACCCCATTTACAGCAGCAGCAACACGCAGCTACTTTCAGCAAAAAAAAAAGCTAAAAAAAGACACTGTACTCTGCTCAGTACCAAACAGCAGACAAGACAAAATGAGGGACTCGCTGGTGAACATGGTCGAGCATTTAGCAGCTAAAGGGACAAATGTTTCCCTCAGGAGTTGGTGGAGACCAAAACAACGCTAGGTGTGAGCTGGAAAGAGTCCAGTGCAGGAGCTTATAAAGATGTCGGGATGAGGAGGCAGATCATCGACATACCTGCGCTCACCAGGTACAGCGGCACGCCGATTTCTTGACTTGATTACTGCCTGAAGGATGATTTCAAAACCCGCCGGCCACATCATTTGGGAGGGCAGTGCTCGAGGATTGAAAAGGGTCTGAGTCCACCTCCTCTGTGGAGGTCAGTTAGAAAGCTTGTTAGTGGAAAGGGCATAATATTCACGTCAGCTCTGGAGGAGACATCTACTGGGGACCGCTCAAGCCACTACAATTATATTCTTCAACAAGGAGAGCGCTATGCTCTTAATGTGCATAATATACTGCAAGTACTATATTATGTCTGGCATTTAACAGGACATACTGCCCTGAACCGTGAACTGAGAAGAGGGAGGAGCATTCCAACTGTGAGGAGGGTGTAACTTTCCTGCAATTTATATGCCGGATTCATTTTAATAGCTAAATGATAGTGGGTATTTAGATATTATATTAAGGTTAAAGTAGCAATACTTCAGTAAAACTCTTGCATTCAAAATGATATTTGAGTAAAAGTATTAACATCATAATATACTAAAAGTAAAAGTATATGATGCATAATGGCCTCAGATGCGTACATTGCTTTATTGTTGCAGGTGGAAAGAGTAGAGCTAATCTTAATCACTTAATATACTGCCAGGTAGCATGACCTATAATAACAAATCGTAATATTTCAATTGCTATATATTTTATATCAATAACCTAAAATTCAACAACACCTCCAAAATGTAGTTAAATTGAAGTAAATGGAAACACTGAAGTACAAGTACCTCAACATTGTACATTGCAGTACGGATGAGTTCATAGTTAGTAATTAGTTACTTTCCACCACTGCAGGTTGCACACAGCAAAATACTCTTTAAAAATATATACAGTGCTCATGTAAAGATGTTGAGGCAGTTGTACTTTGTACTGTATTTCCATATGATGCTAATACTTCTACTCCACAGGAATCTCTTTAAGTCCATTAGTGATGCAGCACTGCCCTCTACTGGCCGATTAAATACTGCTGGATACGATCAACGGTGGCTGTGGAGCACATGTTCATTAACGAGCTAACCTAGTGTATTGCGTTCGTCGGTACATTAAGCTGCCAGTTACACTGCAAACTAACAAGGCAAACTTAACTATAAAGTTATAAAGTGGAAACATTGCTCCTGCAGTTTCTGCAGTGGAGGAAAGTAACTATGAACCGAGAGCTCAATTCAATTAGCTAACATACACCAAAGCTAATGGTTAGCAAGCTAGCCATTAGAAACAACTCACCTGCTGATAGGAAGACTTCACTCCAACAGTTAGAGGTTTATAACGTCTTTAACATCCAGGAGATAGCGTCACCCGAAGATGTGGTAGACTTCACACTACTTCCGGCGAAAGAGGGAGAATTTGGGCTTATTTCTGATTGGTTCAAAGTAATGTGAGCCGGAGTTCAGGAAGTCACCGCAAGAGGGCGCCATTTCTACATTAAAGATAAGATAAAGTAAAAAAAAAAGGGAAAAGATAAAAGTTATCCCCAATAAGGACATTTGGTTATTGCAACAGGACAGAAATGAATACTGTACATATAAGTAGACATTCCTGCCAACTGCAATAAGACTTTACAATAAATTCACACAAATATAACACTGTTACACTGTTGTTTGGTTAAATCTTTGCACTACTGTTTTGTTTAGTTAGTTAATTTAATATTATTATATTTTATTGTATATATTGTGCATTTTTAGATCTAATATTTTTTACTCTGTTATTGTTATTGTATATATTGTCCATTTGATATTTGCATTTGATATTTAAGATTTTTTTTATCTGTACCATAAATGCTGCTGTAGCGAAAAAAAATGTCCCCTCGCGGAATCAATAAAGTATCTATCTATCTATCTATCTATCTATCTTTCTATCTATCTATCTATCTATCTATCTATCTATCTATCTATCTAGAGCAAGTAAAATAATATTAAGTATATCAAACTAAAACAACATCGGCTGCAAGTTAAAGTAGAAACTAAATCTTGTTCTGTATTATATAGAAATATAATATATATAACTATTTCATAATATCAAAATCAACATGCAGCCAAGCCAGGTGTGATGTGTCAGCCACTACCTTACTGGCCCGACTTACTGGCTCTGGCATCGTGCAGAACACTCACAAGTACTTGTTTCTGGCCTGTGAGTCGCCTGGCTGTTCCCTTGATGCGTTACAGTCTGTGTTTGGTGTGGGCAGAGGATTCGTGTTACCTCAAAGTGATGGAGGATGTTAAGGACACATCCAGGAGGATGTTCATCTCTTACGGAGCAGTCACTGAGCTCTAGGTTGTCGTTTTTACTCCGTGCTGCCAAGCTGTGTCACAGTGTTCCTGTAGGCCGCCTCATCATTGTCCTTGATGAGGCCTGGGACTGTGGAGTCAGCGGCAGACTTGGATAGAAGTGTGGCAGGAGATGCAGTCATTGGTGCAGATATGGAGAGAGGACACAACCCCGTTGCTTCCTGATGGTTAGGGAGTCCGTAATCCACTCGCAGATGGGGCGCGGTACGTGCAGCTGCAGCTGCTCGCCGTGCAGACGGTTGGGGAGTATGGTGTTAAAGGCTGAACTGAAGTCCACATTAGAGCTCTGACATATTTACCAGGTGCTGAACTATGTGGCGGAGGTTAATAACAGCATCGTCCACAGTGCAGTTGGCTCTGTAGGCCAGAAGGTGGTCTGTGATTGGCTTGGGGAAGGACGGTATGTGAATGGTAATAATGAATGAACTCACTGCTCTGCTGTGCGGCTGTGTGAACGGCCATGATGTATGAACCACCGGCTGCAGAGCGCCTGTCTGTTTCTATCTCTCTCTCATACGTTTGAGGAGAGGTGAGATTGCCATGGACACTCTATAGAATTAATTGAGTGGGATGAATGATTTATATGAAATATCAGTGATGACAAGTCTGCTTGTCTCCTCATGAAATTACACCTGTGGTAAGTGGAAGCGGCTGGGGAGGATGAGATTCATGCTGACATCCTGTTGTGCTTAAAGGAGGAGTACTGAATCTTTCAAGCCGATCACAATACTGATGTACTTTTATGTATATTGAATGATTTATTGGTCGCTGTAATCCTTTCTCCTCTCAATGCAGGCTGTCAAGAGACCGGGACTCCTATGTAAGGAGAAAAAAAAACACGTGTACAAATGTACTGAGAAGTTTAGCCAAAGCTAAAATGAGGCTTTGGCAGTTTGTGTCTAAAGTTGCATTTCCTCAGAAGATGTTTTCTTGCTGAGCTGTAATGGAGAGGTGTTCATTTTCCAAGATGGCTGAAGTTTACAATGCATAATTCTTTATTTTGTCCCCCATCTCTTAAATTACTGTCACATTTGGTTGCCATCCGTTTTTTCGGGTGAGTATAGACAAGAGGAATCATTGCAGTGAGCCACAACTCTTTCATAATATATGCAGCCATGTGGTCATTGTAATAAGAAAGACGTTAAACAAACTATTGAGGTTTCACACTGCTGGAAGCTGTCACAGTATATCGTCAAAAACAACAAGGGTTTACAACAAGCCAACCCACCACATGAGAAAAGATAAGCTGTGGCCAACTTTTAGATCAGCAACCTTCCTTGATACATCTTTCTCAGAACCACCAGCTGATGAAAGAGGCAGTTATTCTGTTCCCGCACGATACAGATTTATTCCAAATAGTGTGAACTGAATGTGAATGAATGTGTCGGAAAAATCTGTCCATCTGTAAAATTAAACAGATTCAGTTACTCATCATCCGTTTCTCTGGACGCAGGAAGTGTGAGTTTGTGAAGCACTTAGAGCTCTGTTTATTCTTACATCATGCGCACAGCTGGATAATCACTGCAGAAAGCAGCCGTGACTCTCATATTGTAGTGTTTGTTTTGGAAAGGTACAATATTTTGCCCTTTCGCTCTCAAACGCAGACTGGCCAATCATAGCATAGCATCAGTCAGCGCCAACCGGGGTCGGACAACTAACCGGCTCTGCTCCGTAGACTTTCATGCAATCGTTTCAGATTTTCTTAATTTTCAGGCTGGTTTTGTGGATTTGGAGCTGGTCATGCTTAAGCGTTTAGTAGTGATACTCGTTGGAAGGAGATATACGTTCCTAAAATGTTACGTTTCTACACAAAAACCTATGAAGCTAACATTAGCAGAATACGTTAGCACATCATTTTCTAACACATGCTGCTTTTGCTTTTTAATGATTGTAACAGTGACTAAAGACCGACCCGGCTTTACAAGGAACAGAGATGTTCCTTATTTCTTTGTCTTCTGTCCTTCTGGCGATGTGTTGGTTCACTCTTACACTGTGATCAGTAATGATCCAAAAGTCAAATAATATTTATTCAGGGCGTGCAGGTAGTGACAGTGTGGGCTCCATGGTAATGAAGCTCTTACAGTTTGACGGAGTAGCACCAGGGGGCGGGGCTTAGTGGAGGGTTCAAATCGCTGAACGTCTGAGAAGAACTCTTTTTTTCTAGTATCTCAAACACACACTAGGCTCCCTGCACTTTGCGTACTAGGAAGACACTGGAGTGGACGATGCAAACCTCTACATGCTCCACAGGGCCTACTCTCGCTTGGATGAGCCAAGTGGTTATGTGAGGATTATGCTCGTTGATTTTACAAGTGCATTTACGACCATCCAATGCCCCGTACTTAGAGACAAGCTTGAGGGGATGTGGATGAATCCCTCGTTTGCTTCCTTAATTACCCGACAGGACGACCACAGCTCGTCAAGATGGGTTGTGTCCCTGGGACGGCGGTGAGCAGCACTGGGGCTCCACAGGGCACTGTTTTGGCTCCCTTCCTGTTTATATTGCACACAGCAGACTTTAAGTACAACTCTGAATCCAGAAACACTCTGATGACACTGCTATTGTGACGTGTATCAGGAATGGGGCCGGAAGAGGAGAACAGGGTTCTGACGAAGGCCTTCAGCGACTGAAGCGATATGAGCGGCCTCCCGCTGAACACCTCCAAGACCAAGGACATGGTTTTTGCAGGACTCAGGCCCTTATTCGGCCAGTAAACGGCGGTAGACATTGAGGTGGTGCAGACTTATAAATACTTAAGTGTGCAACTGAACGACAAGCTGGACTGGTCCTTGAACACAGATGCCCATTGGGGACCGAGCTGGCTCTTTTTTTTTTTCCCACGGAAGGCTTCAGTCCTTTCACGTCTACAGCAAAATGTTTAATGTTTTATCAGTCGGCGGGGGGGGGGGGGGGGGGGGGGTACTCTTTTATACTGCGGTCTGCTGGGGAGGCAGCTTGACAGACAAGGACATAGACGGGACAAGCTGGTGAAAAGGGCTGGCTCAGTGCTTGGCTGGAGGCTGGACTCACTGGGGACCGTGTTGAAAAGATGCATATAGAATAAGGTGCTGGCCGTCCTAGACAATGTCAGTCATCCCCTCCACAACATCCTGGCAGGCCAGAGGAAGCGGCGGCTGTGGACGGTTCTCTGTCTCTCCCCCAACACCCACGACCTTAACCCCCTGGACTGTATGTGCAATAATCCTTCAAGCACTATGTGGTATACTTTTGTTGTTTCATTTATTGGCACACTCTCTCTATTTATTCATATGACTTTCCTCAAGGGCATTACTAATCTGTCTTGGCCTTCAGCCTCCTTGGAATAGCCGGTAAAGAAGACCACATTCAACTGTTGATGTCCAGACTGAGGAGGAGCTATGCGTTGAATCTGTTCTGACATAGAGCAGTGGACCAACAGTTTTTCCTTACAGAGATAACAGAGATGTCTGGAGAATTTGATAATCCTTTGTAAATGTGTTTTGTGGATTTAGAAATGGCTTATCCCTGTTGTCCCCGAGGTTTCCCCGTCTGAGAGTGTGAGGTGCCAGGGTCAGTGTTATGAGCCGTCCGTCCTCATACCCTCAGAGGGGGAAAGCTGTGTTCACTCATCTGACATCAAGTCAACCCTAAACCCAAGAATCCCACAGGGGCATCTGAGAGAAGTTGGAGATACTTTCCAGGGGAAGTTGTTCGGAGCATGGGCGGATTATGGGACATTATTATGTGCTCCTGGGCACAGACATAAGGCCCCACCACATCTCCTGCATTGGACCAAGACACACAGACTTAGTTGTTTTGCCTCCTTTTGTTGTTGGGGATTTTGTGGAATCTCTTTGTGGTCAGTTTGTGGCTTTTTGTAATTCATTTTGTCTGTGATTATTTTGCCCTCAATTGTGGTCAATTTACATCTATTTGTTTGTTGTTTTGTGTCTCTTTTAAGTCTTTCTGAGTATCTTCGTAGTTGCTTTGTGTCCCTTTGTAGTCATTTTGTTTCTTTTTGTAGTTGCTTTGTGTCATTTTGTAGTCATCATGAGTATCTTTAGTTGCTTTGTGTCCCTAGTCAATCTGAGTACCTGTGTAGTTGCTTTGTGTCTCTATAGTCATTTTGTGTCTCATAGTGGTTATCTTACAACTTTCCTACAACTTCATTTGTTGTGAGTCTCCTTGTGTCTCCTTGTAGTTGTTTTGCGTTTCTTTCTGCTCATTTTGCGTCCTGGTCGGTGCCTGTCTTTCTAGTGACATCTTGCAGGTGAAGGCAAGGGGGCCCCTGACATTTTGGGCCCCTAAGCCTGTGGCTGGTAGGCCCGTTCAGTAATCCATGGCTAGGAGGAAGTGATCTATTCTGCTCTGACACAGATGTAAAATTAATTTTACAACCACAAAATGAGGTATTCTGAATTATTTAACTCTCAGCTATACTCAGCTAAGTCTGACTTCTTGGATTTGCAGATATTCAAAATACAATACTGTTTATTAAGTCTTTACACATAGTAAAATACCTTGTATAGATATAAAACACTTGTCTTGAAACAGTAACTTCTTAAGATCAGCTCTAAAACTGTCTGAACTCGTGCTCCGTGTGTTGTTGGTGGGAGTCCACCTCAGCGGGGTTCGTCTTTAATGGCTAAACAAAGGGCTTCTGTGCTGCACTGCTGTTTGAATTATGAATTCAGAATACATAAGTGAGTATCACAATGTGGTATTATAGTTATTATCTCCTTATTTTTAGCTCACTTCAAAACCCGTCCACCTTTCAAAGTCAGACCTCACTGAAGGAGGACAGCTGCTCCTTGACTTTCATTCTCTGTAGAGAACGATCCATAAAGTAATGTAACAATTTAATATATGTGTGTACGTGACTTATCTGCAATTCATACATTAATATTAGTGCAAGGCTCAGCATGAATTAATGCATGAATAAATGCATGCCATATGAACTCATGAGGGTCCAACCTATTTAATACTAATAATACTGTAATGAGTTGACTTTATGGTTGGCACATAAAAATCTGACTTAAGATCATTAAGTAACATAAAGTAAGTGATGCATTAATTATTCTGTTGGGTCAAATGAGCCCTAAGATTTACTTCATGATGGCTCGAGTCCAGGTGAAGACACAAGGACCTTATTTTGTAGAGTTTGTCTCAAGTCTTATTTAACGCTGACTTAACTACATGGACTGATTGATACAGACATGTAGATCAATTACAGCAGCCTGAACCTCTTCTAAAACTACAGCTCTTCCTCATCTCATTCATCTTCCACGACCCACTCACGTCTTCTTCTGTCCAACATCTATCTATCTAAAAGAGTTCTTAACAAATGCACAATTTACTCCTAATTGAGCAGCGTTCAATTGTCATCTCAGTGACAATAAAAACTGACAATTAAATATGTGTTTGGAGCGTTTCTCCCTTTTTGTTAATGTACTGACCTAGTGAAACTATGTCGTGGAAAAGTGAGAAAGTGTGTCGAAAACTGCAGTTGAATTTGATGAGTTTTGTTTTTTAAAAGATTTCATGAATTTGAAAACATCTGGTCACAGAACAATTTACGTGTCAAATCAAAAATATTTCACACTTTTTAGACTGGGCTTACTGTGGTGCTAAAAGGGAACTCAGTATTAGCACAAAAGCTTTAATTCATGTAGAGTCATGCATTTATAAATGCCTTAATTACTGATGATAACTTTAATAATATGTTTCAAAAATTGTTTTAGTTACGCCTTTTTCTAGTTTTCTCTCCCTCGTCAGGTTCCTTCTTGACAAAGATCTGCTTTCGTGACAAAATGTTAAAACGTGTGTGTGTGTGCTTTCCCTGTGATATCACCTAATGTTACTTTCAGAGTGTGACAAGTGTGTGTCCTGTCAGCTTAAGTTAAAGCCTGAACTTCAGGCCAGGGTGCCGGTATGCATGTGTGTGTGTGTGTGTTTGTGTGTGTTGAGGCGCTAGGGTGCTGAGTCCACTGAGGTACAAACTCTATTAGGCTTTTTTAAGAGCTGTCATGTGCACACATATACACACAGATACACACAGAATGAGGACACTTTCTGCATGTACAGAGCACTCTTAAACAGTGTCTCCCTCCCTGTCTCCCTGCTGTAGAGCCCTAAGATGGCGGCCATCACTGTCAATGACGTCAGCACAGCGCCGGTGGGCTGGTGACAGTGTTTCTGCTGCTGTTACAGGTATGTGAGTGACTCCAATGTGATGATATGAGACCTGACAGCTAGGGGAAACCAATGGGGCCCTAATATCTTGTAGAAGTCAAATCTTTGTCCGTGCCGTCACACCTCTTATAATTATAATTTGAAAGCTGCCGCCATTCGCTGTCCCTCTTATTACCGTCCTTCTTTTTTCTCTCTCTGTTCAGCAGCTTCTCTATCCCTTTCTTCTGTTCTCTATATCTCTTTTTTCTCTCTCTCCTCCTCCTCCTACACGCGCCCCCTCACCTCTCCTCTCTCACCGTTTGATCAGCGGAGCAGCATCTCAGCAGGAGTATTTAAGGAAAGACAAGGCGCCCCTGCTTTTATTCTCTCTGTCTTACCCCTCCGTCTTACATCTCTCCGTGCTCTCGTTTGCTCCTCTCCCCAGTTTTACTCTCACTTTAATAATCCTATTTCACTTCTCTTCCACACACTTTTTCTTCACAATGTGGGTTTCAACACAGAAACCACAATGTATGTCTATGTGTGTGTGTGTGTGTGTGTGTGTGTGTGTGTGTGTGTGTGTGTGTGTGTTTCTTTAAATATGTGAACAGAGAGGCTACAGTAGTTGTCTTCAATTACACAGCAGGAGAGTTGCCTCTGAGTCACTCAAACTAATCTGGACTGAAGGTGCAGCTCCAGAGACCTGCAGTGTGTGTGTGTGTGTGTGTGTGTGTGTGTGTGTGTGTGTGTGTGTGTGTGTGTGTGTATGTGTGTGACTTTTGCAGTGAGTGAGTTTGTGTGTCCATTTGAAGGGGGAGCTAAAAGTAAATATATAGCTATTATTCGTTATTGTTATTTTCTCATAATTTCATGATATTCAACGAATTAAAAAACAAAACAAACAAACAGGAAATGTTACTCACAGAATTGGAACAGTGGCTTCATATTTAAAGGGTACAGCTGGCGTATTCTTTATTTTTCTCTGTGTCTACTAATCCCATTAAAAGACCAAAACCGACAGACTTGATTTCTCAATGCAAGCCTGTTTATATTCTATTCCTCTGGGATATATACCTTAGTTTCTGTCCAAAAAAAACGACATCAAAACAAGCAAAATGAGCCAAAATGTTGCACTGGATGACGTGTTATCTGTGAATAGTTGTTTATTTTGAGTCAGCTCCTCATATACCATCCTGCTGCAGCAAATACTGACTGGAACTCATTAGAGCACCAGATGTGTATTCATCCGCCGGAGAAAATGTACTATTTACTCCTGTTTGATTAATGTTGATTAAAAAGTGCCAAGCTGGTCTAGGAAATTCAACTGTGAATTTCTTCAGGACTTATTTTTTTTCAGTAGGAATCAATGGGCTTGGAGCTGAGAATCCCCGTCTGGGTACAGGAGCTAAGTAAGTACCCAGAGACTAAAGGTTCCAGTATATACTGTCAGAGCTGATGTTGGACCCTCTTCCACCTCACTTTTCCGAACCATTTCTGTAACTTTTCTGAAACCGCTAATCTGACATTCACACCATATTCTGGCTGTAAGAAAGCAATTCTTTGTGTCGTTCTACAGGGCACAGACAAACATGAATGGATTATGGTGACCATGGGTCCTGGACACAAACTCGCCACATACCCCCACCTACACACGCAAACAGTACAAGAGCACTGCGTGTGTGCTTCCCCCAAGCAGCTAGAGTTTTGGTCACTCAACATCACAAGGCAACCACAAAGCAGCGTGTATTTTACTTTGAAATTATAGTTGTTATTTCTACGCTTTAAATTACTGTCATTTGTGACCTGTTGTTCTTTACACGTCCTTTATTTCAACAAAACCAAACCAAAACAATAAAATTGTGTACGAACACAAAAAAACTAAACCAGGTGCTGTTGTTTGGCCTTCTTTGAAGAAAAGTCATTGGTCATCTAATTGGCTAGTTTACAAAACATTCAGACAATTTCATAATCATACTACATTTTTTAAATTAGATTTGGTCCAATATTTAAAAAATCAAAATGACTTAACATAGAAAAAAAGATTGTGATAAATCTTAGGCCCTGGACACGAGCGCATGTCTATGTGGACAAACTATATATTTTGTCATTTAATTAGGAGGACTGGTTGGATCTAAATACAGACTAAAACCTTTAATAACATGCATTGCAAAGGGTTTTCTGTTTTCTCCTATCTGAAGGCCTTAATCTCTAAGCAAACATCGTTCAATGTTGGGAAAATGCATACATACTGTATGTGCAGCAGCTTCAGTGGAGAAGTGACTTTAATTAAAGAACAAGAAACAAAGTGGAAAACAGAGTGTCAAACCTATTTACATCATGTGTTCACATTTAAAAAACCCTTTTGTAAGCATTGAAAGGTCTTTTGTTGTACTTTGTGGTGGGCTCTAGTGGATGTATATGCACAGTATAGTATATGAGCAGGTTGTTGAGAATTTGTTTCTCAGGGCCACATTGAGGCTCAGGAGACGTTACACAAGACAAAATTGTTCATTGGATGTGACAACTATTCTCAGTGAGCTGCAGAAAGACGCCCGACAGCCTCACACACCTCATCAAGTATTTAATGCAAACTATGTTTCATGCATGACTGTCTGTGTGTGCTGTATGTCTGTCTGTGTGTGCATCTGTGTGTGTGTTTGTGTGAGAGAGAGAGAAAGAGAGAGAGAGAGAGAGAGAGAGAGAGAGAGAGAGAGAGAGTGTGCAGTTGAACAACTCACGATAAAAGCAGAAGAGCGGCAGAGAATAGCAGTGCATCTTTTGCCTGACACACACACACATGCACGCACGCACACACACACACACACACACACACACACAGAGATGAGGCCTCCAGAGTTCAGCTGGCTCTAGATGGCCGTGGGCAGGAAGCCTTTGTGGGGCATTGCAATGTGTTGTGAGTGGTATTGTTCGACACCAAGGCCGTAAAGTGAGTGAAAGATAAAGTGAGAAGATAATAGGCAAGAATTGCGAGAGTGTTACTGACGTGTAAAGACACACAGGGAATGTGCTGTAACTGTAAACCAAAAGTAAATTAATCTTTTTTTTTAGGCAGGTTTTATTTAGGGAAGGGAAACTTGTAACCTGACGTGCCAGATGGTTTGTTACACAAAACCATCTGAGAAAACCGTCATTGGAAACTGTTTGGAAGAGGGCAGGCACTTTCTAGGCAGGTGATTGGATGAAGCATCCGTCAATCAAACTGTTACCAAAGCGAAGAGCGAAAAAACATTCATCCCATTGAGAAATGCCTTCAGTGCCGTTGTTATCTCTTCTTTCAATTAAAAAATACTCTCCAGTTCTGATATAACTGTTGCCGTTGCAGCATCTACGTTAACCTCTTCAGGAGCTGCCATTGTTGGACGCTTATTGATCCACGCTCTGACGTGCCGGACACAAAGCCATCACTTGAAGTCTGACGAAATGGATTTTCGTGTGATCCAGCGATTCTCTCGGGAATCCAGTTGCCGTGCAAGTTAAGGATTCTGGTGCTTTATAAGATTTCCTATGACGTCTGCTTGGCCTGGCACTGACTGGCTGCTCACATTACACAGCAGATGTATGCCCTGGTTTTCGGCCTGAGTGACAGTTTTGCTTGTTTGAGCGCTCACTGTGCAGAGCAGAAAGGTGACAACTGACCTGCTGATCAGTTAATCCTGAAAACATCCCGAGAGTGCAAATTCTTAAAATCATGCTTGAGGACAATTCAAAAAGAATAAACGGTCATAACCTTGACTTGGCCTCATATTCACCTTATTACTAAACAAGTATAATGTTTCAAGTGAAGGACAAGATGGAGTAAAAGTAGTGGCTAAAAAGTTAAACTTAGCAAACCCTCCCTCCCTGTCTTGGATATATAGGCACTAACTTTATTGATAAACTAATCTTTCAGAAAACAATGAGTAATCATAGTTCTGAGGGGGGGGTTAAGAGTTATAAGGTCTGAGGTCAGATGGGATGATGATAATCAGCTATCACTGAACATGGTGGAGCACCAAGATTGCAGAAGCGCTTGGATGTGTTGCCAACAGAGAGGACGGTCTCCATTCATTGCACGAACAGGCATAACAGGTACATTTTGAAGCAGGATTCAAAAGTTCCAGCTAAGCAGGCTGTCCCAAAGTGTCGAACTAACGGAAGTCACATATCTGGACCCAGGATGACATAACAGTACAATGTCGAGTGTCCACCAGTTATTTAGCAGCATGGATAACTTGTTTGTAAATGTTGCGCCCCCTCCGGCGCAGCTATGACTGCAGGTTGAAGGAGGCAGCAAATCCAGATCTGGGTCTGTCCACGGTGGGCTGGTTCGCTGCCGAAGGCCCCGCTGGAGTCTGAGGTAATTGAGTTTCTTGTCAACCTGCATGGTTTTGTTTGATTTTGCTGAATCCGACCCAGTGGCACCTATGACCTAAATCTTCTCGCTGATGGTCTCATTGCTTATGTGCGTCATATAAACGCACCAGTATTAAATTGAGACTGTTTCATAATCAGTTAAAAATTCCTCACATAACTTTTAGATCTCTGTTTTGTCAAAGTGGAATAACTTAAAATGTACTTTGGTTAATGATTTTCTATATTTTCCCAGTGACAATTAAGCTAATTTAGGGGAGCTCTAAAACATGAAAAGGTTGATTTTTGCTTTCACAAAAACACACGATAATGACCCTGTTATTGTGCTCCTCTGTGGCTGCAGTCACTGGAAGTGAATTCAAACCATTAAAATGAAAATATAGGACGTCAATAACGCAATCTCATGCGATGAAGCCCGTGCTGCTTGCTGAGAGGGCTCTGATTTGCATTGGCCTCCCCACTGGCCTGGGTTCCTCATTTGTCTCACCGCCACATGTGTCCCACTGAGCCAGGTGAATGGAAAACATAATCAGATCCTAGGTGGTCTTCCAACTCATATGTCACATGTCTTTATGTTTTTAGCCGACCCCTGGAAAAATGTATTCAACAAGTCTCTACTGCCAGCGTGCAGTGCGCGGTTATTTTTATGACTACAGTCCCCTTTTTGTTAGCAAACAGCTTTAAATCATGCACCGTTCATGCATCCAGTCACTGGATTTGTGTTCCTTGACTACTGTTCTCACACTAAAGCTGACCACACAGAGATAGCAAACAAAACATTGCATGTCTTGGGGAAGGATTTGGATGGCTATGCCCTGACTGCTGGGCCACATTGTACTTGTACTAAGAAAGCCAGACAGAAATGTGCACTCTCTTTGTGTCCTATGGGGATTAGGAGAATGGCCTCCAGCTGTACAGCCAACTGACTTGCGAGTGGCTGCAGCTGAAGGAAAAGGAGTAGCCGGATGAAGATATGTGGTGACTAAGATTGGACAAAAGGTCACTCCTTCTCCACCGGAGACGGGAGGGCAAATCAACCGCTCTCTCTCCTGGACACGGCCAGGAAGGCGCGACTGTGTGGGGGCCCGGGGTCCGACACAGTGAAGGAAGGGGCTGAGCGGCAGAGGAAACAGAAAACAAAAAGGGGTTACGATATCCAATGACTCAGAGTTCCGACTTACGTAACCGGACGGGAGACCAGACTGGTAACCGGACGG
The DNA here is from genome assembly GCF_910591455.1 of Pholis gunnellus. Taxonomy (NCBI): domain Eukaryota; kingdom Metazoa; phylum Chordata; class Actinopteri; order Perciformes; family Pholidae; genus Pholis; species Pholis gunnellus. The sequence goes on along the minus strand of NC_136531.1, from coordinate 6,176,265 downwards.
ACTGACGCCGCGTCGGGGAAACACCGTGGTATTTAACCACAGCAGAACACAGGGGTGAAAACTGGCTGACACAAAAACAAAACATAAGCACATGGCCCTACATAACAACAACAGACAGGGGAAAACAACAGAGGAGCACACAGACGGGAATCCTAACAGGCACAAAACAACACACTGCTACTTTTGCTAGAAGTAAGATGTCAGGCAACCATGTTCTAAGTCTCAGCAAAGAACAAAGCTCCCATAGCTTCTATATCCCGGCAGACAGGCATGGATAATGTCTCAGTGATTAAGTAAAAGAGATCTGACACAGGCTGAGTGCCTCCCACTGGCAGCAGACATTACAGTCAGCATGAAGCTCTTCAAACACCTTGGACAGCTCCTGCACCGCTGACAGATCCACAATCAGCACCACGGACAGAGACACGGCAATAAGCCCTTGTGTCACTCTGCAGAGTGAAGAAAAGTCAAGAGATCTGTTGACTTTGTGTCTCATCAGCAACATTAATCTGAACAACACTTGGATCTTTTTCATGTGTTTACAGCAGAAAACACTCAGGAAAATAATGGGTGAAAAAAGTAAATTGATGGATATTGTTATAGTTGCCACAGTCGTAGGAATTAAAGTGTAAATTAATATTTAGTGCATATAAAGTGGGGAACATGCATCAGGCCCAGTGGTACGTTTCAGTCTAACAAAGAAGAAATGCGTTGTGCTCTTTGCCTCCTGTCGAGTCTCCGGTTTGGCTTTTGCTCCTGGCGAGAACACAATTCAATACAAACTCATACAAGGATTCCTCTTGCATTTTGTGGACTTACGAGCTTTTTTTTCCCCTGTCCATTTGATGAAGTAAGTGAATGGAGTTTGAAAGCAGCAGGGTTCACCTCGACTGCATAGATGACTTCATTTTTAAACATCTATGCAGTTACAAGTACATCATTTATGGCCTCAGCCAACGGCGCTGAAAGGGCGGCTTACTCCACTGAAAGATGTTTGACATTGACAAGTACTTTAACAAATGGCTTACTTGATGTAATTTCCTAACTTTAGAAAAACACACAGTGAGGTTCAGTGTGAGGTTCACTACAAGTCCATCAAAACTAAGAATTATTATCATTATTTTCCAATATACCATGCGTCATTTCCAAAGGTGTCTGGTTACTGTGTCTTGCCTTCAACAAGGTGGACAACAAGGTTATTTACATAAAGTTTGTTCTGTGACTTATAAATCATCATAAATACCAGTTATCCAAAACAACATTACTTCGACTAAAACAGGCTCGAGAGGAAAGTGTCCTTCAGTAGCTGTTTCTGACACTTTGATCACATTTCTGCAGATGTTTGCTCAGCTGTCATGAAATTGCAGATGTTCAAATTTGAATTTTCTGAGCATGTTAAGGACTTCTTGTTCATGCTGGCTTTAAAGTTGACTCCATCTGTTTGGGAAAATCATGGCATACAATAGAAAGCTCCAGAACAGCTGCTAGTGGAGATTCTTTTGTCAGCTGTTGTTTCTTACGGTCAAAAGAAGTTCCTCCAAAATGCAATATTTACACTATATAGATAAGTAACAAACACAATTTTAAAAGGTCTCTGACATACACGCCTATGATCCAAGATATAATGTGATTTTTTAAAATCATTTTTATTCATTTGTATTATTCTTGTTTTGCTATGGTTGATTTCATTGATAATGATATATGTGTTGGTTTGTGTTATATTTACACGAGACTCAACAAAGACAAAATGTCTCGTACTTGCTGTGTGATCCTCGACACTTCTCTGTGATTTACTGTCAAATAAACTGAGCTAAACTGAAACCTTCTTCTCTCAACTCACAAACATAAATTGACAGAAAGATTTATGTTCTCTGAGCTGCAAATTATTCCTCCAACTTTTAATGTTTTTGTTTTTTCAACTCTGCCGGCAGATGACAAGACCACTAAACATTGTTGTTGATGGTCACGCTCACCCACAAGGTCAGTAATGTTGTAAACAGGAGCCTTTGAAGAGATGAAACCGCTGGTAATTTATAGGCACAGCTCTGACAAATGACAGTATCTAGGAAGTAATGAGTCAAACAACAAAATGAATGCTTTCATTTATAGTGAGTAATTACGAATATATTACCTTTTTATGGATGCCAAACTTAATACTTTCAATGATAAGGCAGTGACGCTCTGCACACTGGAACATGGTTTCATATGATTGTTAATTTAGTCGCACACATGCACACGCTGTCCTCGTTCATCCGTCATGGGGCGTGGTGGTTGTGGGGGGGTGGGTGATGCTGAGGGGACGATGCCCAGCGGCGAGCACTCCCCCCCCGGGGAGGGCTGAGTGCCTCTCCCTCTCTCCCGCCTGGAGCTTCATCATTTATAGACGAGACAAAATAAAACAAACACAACAAAACGGCGTGAAGTCTGAGAGCTGCGGCTCTCACATTTACAAGCTCTCACACATGGAGAGGGGTAGCTGGAGATGCACACGGAGCAGAGTTTGTCCAACTCCTTGTTCCTGCCTCTCAGCATCCCTCAGCAAGCAGCAGTCAGGTGGAAACCCGCTATTAGAATAACAACAATGCTGTACACTGTGCATGTGCGCGTCGGGCTGGATGTAACATTAATGGTGCGATTAGCCAGTTTATTAAAGCTAAATTTACTCTAAATGTTCTGTGTCTATTTCTGCACCTGGAAGTACCCTAATTAGCATAGAGCTATTAGCATAAGCATAGCCTGGCAGCACTATTTATGTGTGTGTGTGTGTGTGTGAGAGAGAGATGGAGAGAAAAGTGAGGCAGGGACTAGGTGTCATCAGTCACGCATGATGTCTCTC
>NC_136531.1:5840929-6168429 GCF_910591455.1 Pholis gunnellus | reverse complement strand
AAGATGATGAAGTTAAAGAATTGCCAGAGTTATTGCAATTCATCCTGAGGGAAGCATAAATAGTATCACATTTTCAATCTAATTATTGGTGAGACATTTCCCTCAAAATTGCAAACCATTGCTGATGCAAGAGGAAAAGTAATTTGGATTCGTCCTCTGAGGATCAAGAGTTAAAGTTTCATGGTAATCCATCTAACAGTTCCTGAGATATTTCAGTGCGGACCAAAGCAGTAGTCCGACCAACAGACCCAAAGAGCAATGCTGCTAACAGACAAAAAGTTCATTCATTAACAATTTATTAACTCAACTTATTAACTGCAGACATGATGGCTTATTAGAAAGTGAGAAACCTCTGACTTACAGATTTTCTAATTAGCCATTAAGTTTACAGTAATGTTATCATTAATTAAGGGAACCAAAAAGTTGAAAGTTAATTTCCTTTGGACTTTAGAAATAGTCGTCTGACCAAATAATCTTGAGTCACGGTCGGGTGTGTATAGTAAGTGAATTACATTTTTTCTTTTTTAAACAAGTTAATCATCTTTAATTACAGCTTTGACAAGGTAGTCATTTCTTTAAAGAAGAGCTGCAGAGCAGACAACTTATCAGAGGGTGAGAAGCCCAGTGTACCCACTTTCTGTCGAGCCTTCAGGTCTAGTTACACATGTTAATAAGTCATTAAAGAAGTAGGTCAACATTTTGGTAAATACACTTTTTTTTCAGAGAGTTTATGGTAAATATGAAGCTTCCACTAACAGACGGTTAGCTTAGCTTAGCATTAAGACTAGAAACAGGGGGAAACAGCTAGCCTCGCTCCGGCCAAAGGTAACACAATTGACCGAAAAATGCCATTTCTGGTTTTGTGGCATGAACTCCTCTTTTAAAACACTCATTTTAAAAATGTTATTCCTATGGTCTAAGACGGTCCAAAAACATTTTTGAACATGAACTCTCCCTCAGACCCTATTTCAGGACTGAGAACTCTACAATAGAATAAAGCTCATTTTGGTATAATAAAGAAAACAAACTGTGTTCACAAAATGAATCTTCCATTCATTGTCTATGGAGTAGCTCTGGACTCCTGATGATACCCGTTGACATCACAGGTTTGAGAGTTGCTGCTGTGGTTTCTGGCGTTGTGAGAGAGAAGCTCGTGTTCACAGATATGTATTGAGCTTTCCTTGGCCAGGGAAATTACATATTGGAATTCTTGATTTAGGTGGTGTTCCCCTTTGAGCCTCATATTCTATCCTCTAATGGCTTATTACTGATTGATGAAGCATTACTAATAGTTTTATTTACAATGAATAGTTTAGTTGACATGACGGACTGATCGATAGATGATGGATAAATTGATCAATGGATGGAAAGATAGATAAAAAGATTAATCAACAAGACCCAAACAAGTAGAAAAATGTAACCTTTACTTATTTACAGATTGTACAGAGGTACTGAGTGACAAGGTAGTATTTACAACACAACTAGTAGCTTAGAAACCCCTGAACTTATACACAAGTGAGATACACGGCAGGGAGACCCGGAGGACTACACACCAACGCACTCCTTCCACCCAGTACTGTGTATGAGATGTGTTTATCTGGACCAAACTGAGAAACGTTCACCACATGTTCCTTGACGACGGCTGGCGTTGTGCGGGAGCCAGCTTGGCGCCTTGGTGACATTGCAGGCCGGGAGTCGGGGGTGTTTAAGCATCCGGGGCTCCAGTCGGCTGTGGTGCACTAACCAGGGTGGAGGGAGACGTTGGTGCACGTAGCCTCAGTAGGTCAACTCAGGGAGAACTCAGGTGTTGCAGCAAAATAGGTACCACCAGAAACACAAGCACGTCATGCAATTTAAAAAAAATAATCAAAAAATCAAACAAAAGGTTGGTGTAAAAATCGGTGTGATGGTGGACGCACAAAACTCATTCTACATGTTCTCTTAACCAACGACAGTACAGACGCAAAACATGTGTTTGTGTGTGTGTGTGTGTGTAGCTGTATTTGTGTTATATGAGTAAGAGCCGGGTCAAATGTTATGTGTGGGACGAGTACAGAAAAGTATACACACACACACACACACACACACACACACACACACACCACAAACAACCTCTTGTTACACATATCCACTGACTTATATAAATGCCTGCACGGTGTAAAACACGCATACACACTCTCGCACACACACACACGCACACACACACACGCTCACACTCAGAGGTGAAACAGCACAGACTCGTAGTGGAAGAGAACTATGTGGGTGGGAGGGGGCTCGTATTAACCACACAGGCTGGACTATCATTATTCATTGAGTGTGATTCAGATGAGAGACCCAGCTACGTGTCGCTAGTTAACTGGTGAGCTGACCAGGATGGTTAACTAGTCTGTTAACCAGGCAGTGAGGACTGTACAGTGAGGTCCCAACCAACAACACACCAGAGGAAAAAAAATAAATCACACAAGAATCTAAAAACATGCCAATCTTTTTTTTTTTTGTTCTTTTAAAAAAGCAGAATTAAAAGCCACGTTGTTATTGAAATGAATTCAACACTTAATACCATTCAAATCAAACAAATGATATCCGTTTCTAACATTTAAAACAAAGATTTCTCTGTACAGAAGTATAATATTGCAACCTGATATTGTGCATATAACTCACACACCAAACCTGGTAAGATTACCAAAATAGGGGCAGCGTTCACCATTCAAAAAGGTGCGTTTTTTTGTTCAAACTGTCTTGCATTCTTTGCGGCCAATATATATAGAGCTGTGTGTGTGTGTGTGTGTGTGCGAGAGAGAGAGAGAGAATAGAGAATAGAAAGAAAGAGAATAGAGACAGACGCTCAGCTAATGGGATATCAAGTCTTTTTTCCATCAAAATCCTTGTGCTCAAAAATCAATGCCCTTACTCAGTAGATTATGGATTTCTAGAACACTCATACACACATTGCCAGCTCGTCGAGTGTGTGTGCATGTGTGTGTGTGTGTGTGTGAGTGTTGCTTCTGTAACGAGTCACTTTGCAAACTCTCTGCTTTGCCATGTGACTCTCTCTCTGCTGAAACACAGCGCTGTGTTCTCGCCAACAGAGAGCCACACAAGTACCAGCTACTTTGACGCTCGTCCAGGAGTATTAATTTGGTGAGTAAATCTGCAACAGTGATGCACTCAGCCTCTAAATTCACTACGGAAACATTAAAACGGGCCTCGAGGTCTTTTGTTCAACTTAAAAACTTAATAGAAAAAAGCACTGTATCCTACGAGAGGCGGCGTTGAATTTGAGGAATTCTTACGACTACTCATATAAAGTGATTTCCAACAATATGTTGAGCTTTAAAAACACCACGACTGAACGTTATTCTTCTGATACTCAATCTACTCTATAATAGAAGGAAGCAGGGAAGGAGCAAAAAGACAAAGGAGTAATTAAGAGAATAAACAAAAAGCTGATGAAGGAAGAAGGGAAGGTTGGATGAAGGACGGATGAGCACTGTAGAAGTTAAGAAAATAAGAGAAAGATTAAGAGTTGTTGCTGTGTATACTGTATGATGCTGTACCCATTATCTAACACTCTTCTGACCTCACAATGGAAAATCAACGGTGCCCTAAAACCCAATGTTATAGAGAAATAAGAGAAAAGAAAACATCTATCCAGCGAATGATTGAGAATATTCATATTTTTCAGTACAAAAGTGTTTTTGGTCAAACGTCTGTGTTAGGTGGCAGGGTATAAAATCTACAAAGTGCACAGAGAGAAGCTATCTCGTAGCTTCGACACACACACCCACCCTAAACTACTATCCTAGACTACTGCGTATGTGCATGTGTGTGTATGTAAATTGTTATATAGATATAGATATCTATATCTATATATATATGTGTGTGAGTGTGTGTGTGTGCATATATGACCCTGTATAGGAGTTTAACTGTAACACAGGGCAGTAGGAAGCATGCAGTATGACCTGAAGGCTAGCTAAGAGAGGAAGCAAGGATGCTATACTGTATGTCTCTAGATCTAGAAACACTAGAACACACACTCTCGTCCTGATAGGCTTTTTACTGGCGGCCATGTGTGGTCCACTTTTTGGAATGTTCAATCAACTGACATCAACAATAACAAACAGTCGGTAGTATTTACTCCCCCCCCCCCTGTAGAAACAGACACAGTGTGTGCATGTGTGTTCGAGTGTTTTTACATCGCTTCTCAGACCTGCGTCCCGACCAGCTGCCCGCCTCCCAGTCTAGTCTATTACTAAGATAGTAATTTCCATTCCAGTCAAGAGTTACTCTAGCGTAGTTTACTACTCTTTAAGCCATGCTCGCAGTGCAGTTTGGGTCTCAGACAACATACGGGTTGACTGTAGAAATCATAGTGCAACAGGAGAGTCCTGGAGAGGGGCGGGTGTGCTTAGCTAAAATATATGTGTGTGTGTGTGTGTGTGTGTGTGCGAGTGTGTGTGTAATCTCAGAAAGAAAGGGGCTTTCTGTGAGACCCCTTCATCTCCAAGAGGCTGGTGAGAGGGCGGGACAAGTCGGCTCGTCTTCCAAACACACTGTTGTATCTCCCGTCAGATCCCACTGTTGGCGTTAGACTCCGTGTACAGTGTCCCTCTTATTCCACCAGGGATTCGATCTGTCTTGTCAGACGGATTGTCAGTTTGTGCCTCGTTGCCCAGAGCTTGAGGCTAGTACACGCACTGACACTCACACACACACACACACACACACTCTTCATCTAGCATTATGCCTCCAGGTGTCCCTGTGGCACCAACCCTGTCCTGTAGAGGGTGTGATAAAAACGATTTATTTACTCAGCATCCCCATTAACCTTTAAGTCCAGAGCAGACCTCCCCGTCTTTCACCTGTGTGTGTGTGTGTGTGTGTGTGTGTGTGTGTGTGTGTCCGTGTGTGTGCGTCTCCGTGTATGTGTTTAGAATCAGAGCAGCCTGGTTCCAGTCACACACACACACCTCTGTCTTGCATGCGTGTGTGTTAGTGTGTTTCGGTGAGAGTGCGCGTGTTGCGTGCGACTCTCAGACGTCAGACTCGATGCTGGGCATGCGGCGGTAGAGCCGGGGCCTGTTGCCGCCTGCGCTCGAGGCTCGCGGCGCTGTCACATAGCTCATTGGCTGAGAGGCGGCGGGTGGGACCATGTAGGCCACCACAGGGGGCTCCTGCTGGGGATAGAACACCTGTTGGTCGACAAGGCCGCCATGCTGGTTGTTGTGATGGCTGCCATGGTTACCGAGGGTAAGCGACATTGGCATTCGCTGCTTATAGAGCTCGTGGGCGGAACTTCTCTGTGGCAGCCGTGTGACAGCCTGGGGGGAGGGATCTCGTTGTGTCGTGCCAGGAGCTGACTGGAGGAAAGGGTTGTGAGAGGGGCGATCGGGGAAGAGGCTCTTCGAGCGCCGGGGGAGGGGCATAGGGGCGTCCAGACTGTGGTGGTGTGAGGGTGACGGAGATGGGGGGCTGCGGCTGCTGAACGGACGATCAGAGCGCATTGTGAGAACATTAGCATAGGCTCCCTCGTCCAGGGTCAGCTCCCTCTCCCTATCTCTGTCGGGCAGGCTCAGGCCCCGCAGGTGGGTGTGCAGCTGCGACAGCCGCTCGGGAACGCCGTCCGGAAGCACGTTCTCATAGGAGTGCTGACGACTCAGCTGAAGGTGCTGGGCCGACGAGGAGGTGGTGAGAGGCGACGGGGAGGAAGGGGAGGGCTCGAAGTGGCTGACCAGCCCGTCCCCTTCGCCCACCAGGCCCAGCTCGCTCTGGGGAAGGTAGTGCGTAAACATGTCCCCGCTGTGTGGGTGAGTGTGTGTGTGGGAGTAGTGCGAGTGCAGGTGATCCTCGCTGATGTCGTACAGGTTCCCCAGGTGGGCGCAAGCGTCACAGCGGGCCTGTGGCGAGCGGACGGTGTAAAGGCCGGAGTAACCGCTCAGCTTGGTCAGGCAGGAGCGACAGTGGCCGGGCCTGACGCTTTGTGTCCCCTGTCCTGCACCCGGAGCATCGAATGAACCTCCAGTCTTGTCTTTTGAGCTGCAGGGAGAAAGAGGATAACATCGATTATACACACAAGAAAAAAAACGATAAAAGCCCTTGAAACATGGTGACGGTGTTCATTTTCTGCTGAGCATGATACCTGCTGTGTGTGTAGGTGCTGTATTTCTTGTCCTTCAGGGAGTGCAGGTCGGCCTCTGCGCTGTGACTGTGGTGCAGCAGGCTGGCACTCAGCTGCAAAATGGGTGCGTCCACCTGGTGGGAGAGTGTGTGAGTGTGTGAGTATGTGCTGTCAGGTGGAAACAGGTCAGGGGGGTAACTGTGGTCGTCACCTCCCCCCTGGCTGTCTCGCTGGTAGGGCGGAGCGGACTGGAGACTGGCCTGGTCTGAGTCAATGGAGTAGATCTTGGATCCTCCGCCCCCACCTCCCCCTCCTCCCCCTCCTCCTCCTCCTCCTCCCCCTCCCCTCTTCCTCAGCTGATTGATTGGCTTGAATCCTCCCCTCGCCGCCGCAATGGAATCAGAATCTTTGTGTGACGGCGGCCGGCTGGAGCACTCTGAGATGTCAGAATGTGGCGTCTCTTCGGGCAGATAGCGCTGGCTCTTCATCGGTGCAGGTCCAGATGAGGGGACGGGGCTCGGGCCTGGAGACACGACAGTGGGCTGAGTCTTCAACGTCTCGACGCTTTTCTTCCACAGGGCTCGAGGTTTCGAGCCCTGTGGCACCGCGGCGAGGGCCGACCCAGTGAGGCGGGTCTTGCCGTTGTCGTTGGTGATCGACAGCTGGGGCTTGTTGGGGCTGGTCTGAAGAGGGGGGGCTTTCTGTTGGACCGGGAATGGCGCAGCATTGTTAAGGAGGTTTTTGTGTCGCCCGGACAATGACAAGAAACTGTGCGGACCAGCAGCGTTGCTATAGAGACCAGGACCCTTCGGGGGCAGACTATGGAGTGAGTTACCTAGGAGACAAGGAGAGATGCACCTCAGACAGCAGATACAATACACGGATGATGTTGGGATGGATGCTCAGCCTGATCCATTATCTACTTCCCTGGCACGCTGTGTGTGCCACCTAATGCACTGCTAATCATGAGGCGAGCTTATACATGACAGTCAATCCGATTACAGTCTGGAGTCAACAACAAGGGGAGAGGAGTCACCTTTAGATCAGCATACGTAGACTGTATAGAAAAGGCAGGGTGACCTCTGTACGTGTGAGCAAATGGTATCACAGGTGGTGTGTTTGCCTAAAGTAAAATATACAATAGAAATACAGTGTACAATATAGACTGTAAGGTGTACTGTGTGTGAGTTGTAGTACCTTTCCCCGACATCACATCTAAGATGTTGGGCTGCAAGAGGACAGTGTTGCGTTTGGGAGAAGACAAAGCCATGGACTTGGCAGACTTGAGCAGATGCAGCATGTTGGCTTGAGGACTGAAGTCCAGCTCAGGATTCTTTTTCTTCATATCTATATGAACGCCATGGATACAGCTCCATATACCCTGAGAGGAGGACGAAACAAAACAAGAGGAGAAGAGAGGCAGAGGGGAGAGAGATAAGGAAGATAATAGAGGAGTTATTTCCCAACCCAATGACTTCACAAGAAAAAAGTTCAAACATGAACAAGACTAATTTCCATGCACGGTAAATTAAGGGAGACCTCTGTTTCCTTTTCTCCAATGCGATTACTGCAAACCATAACCTCATTTTGTTTTGTGATGTGGCAAGTAGAGATAATCGCCACTTTTTTAGATGAACGGCTTTCAGAGGCGCCCAGAAAATTTCATTTAGGCGATGATGTCACTGGAGGGGGCCTTTGAGTGCAGGAGATGTTCTTCCTGAAGCCACTTAACCTCCTGCATCGCTGCTCGAACGGCATGCGCACATCGAGAGAAAGACACACACACACACACACACACACACACACACACACTTACACACAGACAGACATCGCACTCTTTGTAAAACATTTAATGTGTGAAATGCTGCTCGTCTGGAATAAAAGCCCTTCCCCACACAGAGACATGACATATGAATAATGAAAGAATGGTCTGTCTGGATGTGCCCATTTCTGTTTTGTGTGGGTCTGTGTGTGTGTGTGTGTGTGTGTGTGTGTGTGTGTGTGTGTGTGTGTGTGTGTGTGTGTGTGTGTGTGTGTGTGTGTGTGCGTCTGTCTATCTGTCTGCCCATGTGGTCAAGTCTGTCCATCCCCTCGCTTTGTTAGACCAGACTCGTGTACGTGTGTGTGGGTGAGCGAGAGCTAGGACAGAGCTTTGTGTAGTGTGTGTCTATATGAGTGTGTGTTCACATCATCCTCTTAGCGGTTTGATTCCTCCATCCTGCCGTCCATGCCGTTGGTTCATCTTTACCTCAGCTGAACTACATCATCTTTTATCACACACATACAGTACATACCCAGACTCCTTCTGTATGTTAACAGTAACTATTGTGTGTCTCAGACTTATGATTGTCCACATATTTGTTTTTTCCTTTAACTGAAACAATCATGTTTTAGGCTTCATGTCCTTTTTGTGCATTCCTGTTTGCATGTTCACTGCATCTGAAGGACCATGAAGATTAGGCAAATTAGACTGCTTTGTCTGAGATGCAACAGACAACAGAAAAATCGTTTTTGTAATTTACTGTGTGATGTTTGAACTGCTGTTGTTAAACACCACAAAGGCTCCACGGCTGTCTTCAAAGTCGCAATATCTTGCTGGCTTTTTTCTTGTTCTTTTTCAGCTTCAGTATGAAACCGCATTAAGACAATTTGCAAATGCAGTTAAGCTTTGTTTTACTAGCTGTGTCTCTGTGTGTATAGCCTGCTCTCTCTGTATTTCATTCTCTCTGCAAGTCGCCTTCACTGTTTAAACGTCAATGACATTACAAGAAATTACCATCTCGAGTCCTGATATTGACATTGCAATAAGTGCTTTGTTGCAGTCCCAATCAATGCTGTACATCAGTTGTTGCACTCTCGAGGATGGTGTTTGATCAGTAAGTGGTGTTCAGCACTGCAGATTGTAACGGCAACATCTTAAATACAACCTCAGAAGCAGAAGGAGCAAAAAATGGACCATGTTCCTGCAGTGGAGAAGATAAATGTACTTATCCTCACCCTGCTAATTGTGAAGAGCAGACCAGGCCTCCCAGTGCAGACACCGGTGAAGCAGTATCTCAGCCTCCAGTAGAAAAGGTGTTCAGAGATGAAGGTGAGGATGGAGAGGCCCATGGCTGTGGCCAGCATGTAGAAGACACCCGCCATGTTGTCGACGTCCAGCTGGCTGGACATCACCTCGTTCTTCTCGCTGTGGCAGATCCCAGTCAGCCACTGGGCCTCCAGCTCCTCCATCTCACCTGTTGAAAAGTTCAAGTTCAAGACCTTTATTTGTCCCCGAGGGGGCAATCGGTTTTGTAGCAGTAGCATTAACAACACAGGGGCTAGACACACAAGATAAAAAAACACACTTACATTATAAAACCTATAGATACAGGAGTAACACATGAGGTACGAAGTTACAATATCAGTGAAAAGAACAGGAATGGTTGGAGATTTGCTGATACTACCTGTACTACAGAGTTCAGCAGTAAAACGGCAGAGGGTATGAAAGAGAATTTATATCTTTAAATTAAACTTTAAGTGCAGGGGTGGTTACTGTCAGATATAATGGCTTCTGCTTTCTTTTAACAGCTGTTTGTTGTACAGTTCAAATGGACATTTCTGCTCAGCGCCAATGATTTCGCTGCTGACTTTGTTAATTAGTTCTTCTGTTTGAGGTTAAGGGATGCATACCAGCTGAAGGCAAGTGTAAACTGACTTAATAAAATATTTATAAATCAGTGTGATCAGGGATCTGTCAACCGGGAACATGGCTAGCTTCCTCAAACAATCAAAGACGCTTTTCTTATCTGTGGTCAAATTGTCTCAATGTTGTCCGTTAATTAAAGTGTTTAAAGGAGTTTGCTGGTAACGTCTGGAATCAATGCATATGTCATCGCTATACATAATTTATAAGAGAGGACGCAGCCTTGGGGGGAACCAGTTGTAAGTTATAGACAAACCAGATAGAAGTAAATTTTCTCTCACTCTCTGAGTCCTGTTAGTCCAATATCCATCCCACATTGTTTGAGTCCAATCCAAAGCACTCTAAGTTTCTGCACCAGCAGGTGGGGGTGTATAGTGTTGAAGGCAGACGAGAAGTCCACAAACAACAATCTAACATGGCTTTTACTACCCTTTAAGTGCTTGTATATGGGGAATCGTAGAGTTATAGCAACCCCCTGTTGGTTTGATGTGCAAACTGTAGCGGATGAAGGAGATGTTCAGTCCTGCCCAGTAGCTCTGTGGAAATGTAGGTGAAGTGAAAATGTAAGATGGCTGCAGGTTAGGGGCGAGGAACGAAGAAGGAATAAAACGAGGTCGAGAGAGAGGGAGAGAATAGGCGGTAGAGGGAATAAGAGAGGTGTGGTGGGGAAAAGGCCATTTCATGACGAGGAGAGATGGAGGAGAGAAGGGAGAAGGGGCGAGAAGTGAGTTGGTAAATGGATCGTAATGAAAAGGATGCAGGAGGTGGAGGGAAAAAAAGGGTTGAGGGAGGAGGGAGAAGAATTGATAGTGATGGAGTGATAAGGAAAGATGGGAGGAATTATTATCAGGCCGAGTGTGTTTGTGTGTCGCATGCGCACGCGGGTGTTTGCCCCGAATGAAAAGGCCGGGTGTGAAGCGAAGCGCTTTAGTGGTTTCAGCAGTTTGATTTCTGTCTGGCTCATTCTCTTTCCTCCATTCGCAGCATCTCACAGCTTATTATACAGAACAATCTGGAGGAGTAAACATAACAGGACATGGTGGACACACACACACGCGCACACACACGCACACAGTATAATGATGATGAAATTGTGTGTTAAGACTCGCCCCTGATGGGAGGAGAGAGGGACAGTGTTAGGGGAGGGGGAGGGAGGAGGTAAAGCCGAGTAATGGCACAACTGTAATAACAATAAAAGCCTTGATCATCTGAGAAACGTAAACTTAAATGTGTGACTGTGACCGTGTGACTGAGATGCTGCAGAATGTTGATGCGTGCGAGCGACTCACCATCTCCTATGATGCCCAGGATGGCCAAATCAACCAGGCGCTTCCAGTAGGATCCTTTCTGCAAGGCGATACCATAGCCTGTGGTGGCAAAGATGTAACCGCTGCCGATGGTGACCAGCTTACAGCCGTCGTCTCTGCCCGCCATGTAGTTCAGCACCGCAGCGTCGTAGATGAAAGCATCCAGCTTTCTGTAAGAGAACCACACATTCTGGATTTATTATCTGGGGGGGGGTTTCCAGCCTGTACATGATAAATCTCAGGAGTTATGACATCATTAACATAAACGGTAGAACATTAAAATAACATATTTCTGCAACACAAATTTTGATTTATTTCACTTTCACTGATGTACTGAATATTTTGCCTACGGTATGCAGGCCTCTCAAAATGATTCAGTTAAAGCAAGGGGACATTATTTTTGAAAGACCTGCTTGCAACTCATAAACATACCTAACCTGTGACATTGGTATGCTTTAAAGGACTAGTTTGACATCTTGGGATGTCACTTTTTTGCAGAGAGATATGGGAGTAGTCATTTAAATATGAAGCCAAGAAATAGTCCTGCACAAGGACCGTCTCACATGAAGAAATAGTTTTGGGAAATATGCTTATTTGCATTGTTGTTAGATGTGAGGATTGATACCATTCTCATGTCTGTCTGTTAAATGTGAAACTAAAGGCAGGAGACAGTTCGCATACAAACCACATTGAGCCCTTTTTACACTTTGTTTTTTAAACGGATTAAACAAATTAGATAAAACATTTTAAAGGTGCTAAATTCCAAAATCTGAGCATATCTATGATAGAGGGATTGCCTCCACACGGCTCTCAACATGGCGGAGGGCATTTACACAATGTTTATGTGACGACGCCGTGGGTAATGGCGCAGTGCAGAGCGACGGTGATTAACTCACATGCACTGACACGCACGAGCGGCACAGAAAAGCTCTGATTACAACACACACAGAGGGAGAGTAACGTCATTCTCTGCTCAGGACACCGTTACTCCATTATATCTTTACATCGAAAATGTATGTGTTTGCTGCTATATTAATGCTCTTAATTTCGAATTTAGCACGGTTAATTTAAACAGTATTAATTCCTTGTAAAATCGACAACAACTACAATGTATTTGGGGTTTATCTTCATGGTAAAAGAAGATAATGTGAAATTTGATCCACCAGGCGCCTCGATCTTCAAGACCACAACACTCCACTGAGCAAGTCTACTGAGCCTAATGTACATAGCGTGTTGTGTGCCAGTAACAATTTGACTCAGATCCATAAACAGACCAGTTGGATTACTCACAACACTGGTTTCTTTTGGAGCTGAAATTCTCACGCTGATCAGATTTTGACTGTGACTGAGAGTACTGTCCTTCGTACTGAGCTATAATCTTTTTAGTCGCAGGTTTTGTCATTATTCTGACATGACAAGCTGAATTTAAACTAAGGGGCCACAATTTGTATCTGACAAAACATTCTCCCTATGTGGGCTCGATACGTCTGAGCTCAGCAGAAACAGAAGCGTGATGTATGAAAGGGGCCAATATCACCACCCTATATAGCAGCAGAACCCTTTTTATAACTTCTTTATCAGCAAAAAAAACATTTTATACAACCCTATGAATACACCCTGGTGCTAATCAATCCCCGCTGGGGTTCTCCATGTTAGAGATGGATAAATATTAAACACTTTGAATTAAACTGTTCACCAAAGGGCATATGTTATACGCAGTCATTGAGTATCTGTTGTTGCAAAACCGCACAGAAGTTCATTCATTTAAGTCCATCCAGCGTTTTAAAACGATACACTGTAGATCCATTAAAGATGAGAATCTTTTAAACGTGTTGAATGACTTTGACGAGAACTCCAAAGTGTTAACATGCTCTTTGATTTTAACAACAAATCTTGCTGAATTGAATTAAAGACTGATGATTCCGCTGAACACATTATATATACAGTTGTATAAACAAAGCCTAATGTATGGAGTATGAGAAACAATCCTCTTATATTTGATATTCAGCATCAATGAAGTTATTGCAGAGAGGCTACAAGTAAAATCATATTTGGAAAAAATACCCAAAACATCAAAGCACACAAAACTAATGAACGAATAAAAGCATTGCAGCCATCCTTCCATTAGTGTGTTTAGGAGGGAGAATAAAGGCAGCAAACTACAGAACAAATTACACTCTCCCTGTTTTGGCAGCGCCATCTCTCCAGCAGCAACAAGACTCAATAATGAGCACTTGCAGGCAGCGTCTGCTTTTTTACCATCAGTGACACAAACACTGAGCACATTCTGCAGCATTTTAGCATAAGCTAGTGCTGAGCCCCACAGGGCCGAGATTCCGGTGTGATGCAATGTCTTTTCGGTTTGTTCTCACATGTTCCTATGCATACGAGCTGTCTGCAGACAAAATTAGCCTCCCAGGTATTAGAAATCTCAACTTCACACGAGTTGACTTGACAAGTTTACAGTACCCGGTCTTGAGGGTGACGAGCGCATCCACGACGCCAGTCTGATGGTATTTGGTCATGTACTGATGCATGTCTGGATAGTTCTTCCGGATGTTGCGCTCGGTGCTGCCGTTAGGAACCGTCCCAAAGCGGAATGGAGGGGAATAGGAGTATGGACTCTGGAACTGCAGGGAGAGAAATAAGGAGAGCAAAAGAGAGACATATTTTTTTTAAGATGGAATTGACAGGAGGAGACATGAGCACAAAAGAAGAAAAAACAAAGAAGCTAAAAGACAAAGAGCAGAACGGAGAGAGAGTAAGAAGTTTGAGAAAGCGGAGGGGAAGAAAGGGAGGGAGGGTGAGAAAGTGTTAAGGTGAAGGAGAGTCAGATAGGAGGAGAGAGAAGGAAGGAGAGTGACAAGAAGAGACTGAGGAGAAAGGGGGGACAGTAGAGTGGACTCATCAGTCATCATCATTGTGTGTCCAGTCTAGCGTAAGCCTGGCTGGGGTTCTGCTGACACTGCCAGCCTCTGCAAACTACACACACATCCAAACACACACACAAGTCTTTGATCTATTCAGCCCATGTGTGTGTGTGTGTGTGTGTGCGCGCCACTGGGTCTGCTGTGCTGGCAGTGTTAGCTTGGTGACAGCTACGGCCAGAGGGTTTGGGATGTTGAAGCCCAAGGGCGCTCCCTGGAGAACCCTGTCTGGCCGCAGGGCTGGCATCCATTACAAGAGCAACCCTGACTGTGAATGTGTTTAGTTTCTTCTGTGTGTGTGTGTGTGTGTATGTTTCCATATGTGTGTAAACGCACCTTCTTGTCAGACAGTCCAGTGACTTGGTCCACAAACTCTTCCTGGATCATGAAGGCAGCCAGGTTGGCAGTGTAGGAGGCCAGGAAGATGACAGCGAAGAAGGCCCACACTGATACAATGAACTTACTCGTGGTGCCCTTTGGGTTCTGCACCGGAACAGAGTTGTTGAACACCAGACCCCACAGCAGCCATATGGCCTTACCGATGGTGAATGATGGACCATGTGGGTCTAAGGGAGACAGGCAGAGGAGGAGAGGGAGGAATACAAATTTGAAAGTGTAAAAAAGACTGCGAGCTGTGTGTGCTGAAGAACCAAGAATGTATGAGGCTGATGTTTGGATTAAAAAACAACGTAACAATGTACATTTCAATATAAATTATAATGTTTTCCTGCCTAATGAAATTCCTGCCTTATTGTTGCCTACCGGCAGTGGGGGACAAAATGTGAAAAGTATCATTGCAGAGGTTCTAATCTTGAATAAATGCCACCATCTTTTTAACAACAAAACACCTTCTAAAAGAAAGAGTTTTATGATCTAGTTTGAGGGCATCATGCTTACTTCAGAGGGGTGACTTTGTAAATATCAAATATAATATGACAGTATTATTGGCTTTTACAGCTCACACATTTTGCGTCAGTAATTGTGGACGGCAGGCATTTTCTTGGGTTAAGAGCGTGATTAATGGGTGCAGACCAAAAAACATTTTGGCCAACTCGATTGACCTTTACTTCTAGCAAGTCAAAGCCACCAACGACTTAGACCTGCTGCAGTAATTTGCACCTGAAACAAACCACAAACAAGACATTCACCCGTCATTAACATTGAGTTGAACTTAAAAATCAACATGACAGTTTATTTAAAAGTGGGCCCTGATGGGTGATATGCACCACTGTGACACAGCAAAGAGATTTAAAAGAATAAATCAATTTAAAAACCACTATTCGATCTCATGCCACTCTCAAATCTGTACAGTAAACATTGAGCAAAAGCCAGCAGCCGGTTGGCTTTGCTTAGCAGTCGGGAAAGGTTGGCAAACTCACAGTGACAATGGGACTCCAGGAAGTTTCTGCTCCCAGCTAGGATAATGTCTGGCACATTCCCCAACATGTTGTTTTTACTCTTCAGCTTTTGTACAGATTAAACAAATCAGATATAACTTGTTAATTAGTGAGCTTTAGAGATGCTGGTAGATGGATTTTGTTATCTTTGGACAAAGCCACGCTAGCTTGTTCCACCTGTTTTCAGTCTTTGTGCTAAGCTGCAAAGCTCCAGCTTCATATTTATTGTACAGCCACGAGAGTGGTATCAATCTTCTCATCTAACGCTTATAAAAAAAAAGCCAGTAAATGTATTTCCCAACAATATTGAACTTTTCTTTTAAAGACACAGTGGTCTCCTGGAGGTGAAACAAATAATTAGTGAATGAAAATATAGTTTTAAAACAGTTTTACATTTATTGTTCAGTGTAAGATGAAAAATTAGCAAACTAAACACGTGTTCAGTGCGCAATTTATCTTGAGTCTAATTTTGCGGATCACAACATTAATCTTCAATTCACAGCCAGCAGGGCAGCTCCAGGTGCTGAGTTTTGATGACGTGACTAGCTTCAGGAGAGAATAGTTAATGCTCTGTTACATTGACTGAACTGTGTCAAGTCAGGGTGATAATAGGTCACTTCCTTTGCTCCAGGGGAAGCTTGGATCTTTGCTTCTTGCGCCTGGCAGCAACGATTGGTGTGATATACCTGATTGTGTACGTGTCAGCCTACCTTTGCCTTGGGCCAAGTTGCGGTTGAAGCCCAGCGGACTGACAAACTCAAATAGGAAGACGGCGATGGCTGTGAACATGAGCAGCATCACAAACATCATCACCCAAACTGATGCACTGAAGGGCTCTGAGAGGGGGGAGAGAGGAAGGGAGGGGAGAGAGTTAAAGAGAAATCGAGTTCATGAGACAGAGTGGAGGAGCAGGAGACGCATAAAAAAGTGAGGGATGGCGAGAAAGGGGAGACAGACCCAGAGAAATGAAGGAGGAGACGTCAAAAAAAGAGAACAGGCAGGATAGGGGCAGACAAAGCGAGGAAAAGATGATAGGGAAGACACAGAGAGGGAGAGAAAAGGGAGGCAGACGGAGTGAGAGAGGGGGGAGGGAGGGGAGGAGAGGGAGAGTTAGTCACAGAGAGTTTGACGGAGCACATTTCCATATTTCTCATTATTCCCTTGGATGAGAGCTGAGAGAGGGAGAGGCCTGGGGCGGGGGGGAGACGGCAGAGGAAAAGGGGGAGAGAGAAAAGGAGAGAGAAAGACAGAGGGGGAGAGAGGAGAATCAAACCCACGAGTGATCTCATGTGCCCTGTTGTGGGCATGTGTATGTGATCTATTTGTATGTGATCTGTGAGAGTGTGTGAGTGAGAGTGTGAGGCTGCATGTGTTTGGTGTGTAGCAGGACAGGAGTTCAGAGAGCGGGATGAGTGCCAGAGACGCTGAACCCAGACAAATTGTATGTGCGTGCGTATGTGCGCGCGCGTGTGTGTGTGTGTGTGTGTGTGTGTGTGTGTGTGTGTGTGTGTCACTGTATGTCTAAGTATGTGACTGCCAGGGTTAGCCAACCCAGAGAGATTGTGCGCTGAGGTGCCTCTAATACGAGTGCGAGGGATACTGAACCGTCACTGATACCCTGGCCCAGGCTCAACACACACTAACACACACACACACACACACACATGCATACAATGTGCTCTCATATAAATACACACACAAAGCATTCACCCCTTAACATACATACGGCCAAAGCACATTTATTCTCCACACACCCTTGATTCAGTACGCAAACATCTTCATATATTCGTGCAGTGTTACACACTCCCCCCCATTTTCACACACACACACACACACACACACACACACACACACACACACACACACACACACACACACACACACACACACACACACACACACACACACACACATATACTGACACATGGCTTGATACACAGGGACCAACACACGCATGGTCCAATACATCCCCTCGCTCCCTGTCTCGCTCCAATGACAATACAAGACATTAGGCGAGCACAGAGGAGCGCTTCAGTTTCTAGTCATCTGAACCACTGGAGGAGGAGGAGGAGGTAGAGGAGGAAGAGGAGGAGAGGATATTATCAAGGAAGCTTTGTCTGAGCTGACTTTTTGAAAAACAGCTGGCACACTCCGCTTCCTCCGCTCCGCTAGAAATATTAATGTGCTTAGGGTGTTGAGGCCTAGATAAAGTCAGAGTACAAGTGGAATTTGGCCAGCATATACTGTCTGATTAAAATATTCCATTTTATGTATGGGATTTTGCCACCATGTGAACATCTCCCTTTGTTTTCTGCTCCCCGTAGTCGGCTCACTGTGGGAGAGTCAGAGAAAAAGACAAAAGAAGAAACCTATGGTTAAGAAAGAAAAAAAGTGAAAGATGGATTTACCGAGGAAGGCAGAAGGCGAGACGGTCCCATTGCTACGCGACACCATGACGCTGATGCCCGTCTCCACAAAGGGCACAGAGAAGTCAATGGCCACCGACCTCTCCTCGTTGATCGTCAATGACCCGACTGCCATCGCCGCCTTTTTATACACCACCTGGTGGACAGAGAATAGAATAGTTACAGTGAGTGCGTGACTCACCACCTACACTGACATATAAATATAGTCAGCTCTGTGAAAATTTGGACAACATCGAACAATTTGTCTTTGATATGTTTCCTCCTTTTTTATTTTGGATGTGAAATATCACAGTGACTGAGGCTATGAGCTCAGAATGTCAGCTGTGGTTGGAGGGCATTTTCAGCCATATCAGATGAAAAGTAAAAATACAGCTGTCTTGTTCATTGTTCCACCATTTCTGGTTGTCTGAATGTATTCTAACAGACGGAGACTCTGCACATAAAGATGTTGGTTTTAGTATGCAGTAAAATGTTATGGTTTTTTATTTAATTGTCTAAAGGCTCCCAGTGGTCTGCTCACATAAACATGACCACAATCTATGGATCATATTGTCAGCTTCCATTATCAGACGTTTTATGTTTCACTTTCAACCTTTAGGGAATTTACTGTGACAGCACTTAGCTTTAATTACCTCCGCCAACGAGGTTATGTTTTCGGTTCGGTTTGTTTGTCTGTTTGACACAGAATAATGGAAAAACTACCGGCCCGATTTTTATGAAATTTGGTGGAAGGGTGAAGCCAAGGCCAAGGAAGAACCCATTTGCTCTCCGCGCTCCCTCCTAGCTTAATCTGGGGTTGAGTAAATAATTTCCAGAAAAGATAAACGATATTGACCAAGTGTGATCTGTGCTCTTAAATAGTTGATTGTATGGAATTTAAAGAACCAATGAGAAATAATATTGACTATATAAATTACAGGTAAGAGTGTGACTTAGTGATGACAAATGAGCTTTTTGTAACCATTATTACATCCTATATCTTTTAGTCTCATGTCACAATGTATATTAAAATATGTGTGAGTCAACTAAAGAGCGATAGAAGCTTCCAATCCTGTGAGTTAAGGTGGTTTGACTGGAGATATTTCAAATTTTTTCTTATCCCATAAAATGCCCAAAACCAACAGAATTGATTCTTGTAACTAGTTTTGTCTCCGTATCTTAAGCCTGATATAGCGTATTACTCTGTGCCACAGGCCTCCACTGTTATCTAAAACATAAATGGGCTTAAGGCTGAGTGTGCCAAAAACAATAAAAACTCTATGTAGGAAGGAACAAGCAATACAGTCAATATAAATGTCAGTTGGCATTATGCAACTGAATGATATATCTAATGTGTCATTGAAAAGGTGCAAAATTCAAAGTTCAGACCGTTAATATATCAACAAACAACTATTTGCTCTGTAAAGAGGAGATATAAAGTCTACCTGAGCAGAGAATGCGGTTGCTCTCCCTCTGTGTGTGTTGTAGTGCAATTGGCTAGATAATCGCTGCCGCTATGCACTGCGCTCATACGGTGGGACCAACTGATAACGTAGTCCTGACCCACTGCGTCATCACGGAAGCGTAGCACCCGCCCTATGGTTGCCCGGCAGCACTGTTGCCGTTGTTTGCACTGTTAGCACCATTAGCTGCTAGCACCGTTAGCTGCTATCTCCATGTCGAGAGCCGTTGAAGACAATACATATACGTATCGATCTTCTCATCTTCCAAGAAGGCAAGTAAGCATATTGATATTTCCCAATAATTACAGACCGATATGGTATGGTACTAAGAGAGAGACATGTAGGACGTACGTACCTCTCCAACCATGCCGTTCCACATATTGTTGATCTTCTTGCCGTGTTTTCCGTTTGAGACCAGGTAGAGGTCATAAGTGAACTTGACGTTCCTGGCTATCTTCTTCAGAATGTCAATGCAGAAACCTTTGCAGCACTGCTTAATGTAGGAACCTCCTGTTGCTGTGCTGTTACTGCAACACACAGACACACACACACAATCAACAATTAGGTCATATTATTTACATTAGACGACATTTTAGAGGCGATTGTGCGGATTGTGAGTGTAACTGTACTCTTGCCGCCTGCTCGCTCCATATCTGGTGGTTCCATCAAACTGTAAATTATGACAGTGCAGAGTAACCATGAATACTGCTGAAGGGCAGAGAGAGAGCTTATATGGAGTTTGTGAGTGTGTGTGTGTGTATGTGTTTCCCTCAGTGCTTGAAAACACAGGGGTACTGAGCAGATGCTGCTGGGCTTAAAATAGAGCTGGGCTCTGCAGAACAACCAACCTACATGATTAAAATATCAGCTGTCCTTCCCAGCGTCTCTCTCTTCGTTTCTTTACGCTGTCATTTTCTCCCCTCCTCTTAAGTGTTTCACTGATTACGTCCGTAAGGGGATACTTCTCTGAAACTCACAGCCTACCTACTGTACATACACTGAACAGCCAAACAGACAGGAGACAATGGAAACTGATGTTACAGTAAACTTTTGTGACAGCCCTCTCCGAGGACCTCGGAGCTGTGAACTAAACTGAATTGTAGGATCAAAAGATACTCATAATCTATTAAACTCCACCAGCATTTTTTTTAAAGTATTTCCATGAAAACTTTTTTTTCGCTCCCGTGTCAAGCATCTCTGATGTACTGTAGCATGTATGAACTGGAAGCGTAACTCTGTGACCTTTTCACTTGCCATGTTAGCTGATTCAGGAGAAAGTTCATAAAGAACTGAGGAGTTCACACACAGAGAACGACTGTCAAAGAACTGAATCATCAAAGGATTAAAAAGTCTTTTAGCAGCAGTCGACTGTATCTGCGGCACAGCATCGTGTGCATGTGTGCAAATGCGTGTGTGTGTGTGAGAAAGATGGCATAGTATTTATACAAACATCTTTGTGTGTGAGTCTTTCTATGTACAGAGTGTGCCCCAGGTGTTCCAATGCACATAATGTATACATTAGCTCTCCCAGCTGAGTCCTTATGTCACTGTGTAAACACACAGACTCCCCGAGATACCCATACAGTACATCTGTTTGATTCATGCCATACTTTTGTAATAACAAACACACAAAAATAAAATGGAAGTAGTGACTGAGTAAATGTGGCACTTATGGATGGTTGGATGAATGTACGCATGGATGAACGTACGGATGGCTGGACATGGGGAAAAAATTTAACCTAAACGAAGGCGCCGAAGAGACTAGCCATCTTGGCCTGTGACCGCTGAGACTTCTACGGCGATCGCTTCTCAGGAAGGTTGAGAAATCGGGTCGCAAGTTAAACTTTTCATGCCCGGTGATTCAGTCGTCTAATTGTCCGTGCCTACAGTGTCGTGACTACATGGGTCAGAAACTCAATAGTTGTTGTGTTGCATCTTCTCGGGTCTATCTGACACACGGGCTTTAATATGGTGGATTCTGTTTGTTGAAAAGAAAAGTAAATAAATATTGCAAGAGAGTAATTAGAGTTGAGTTTTTTGCACTTTCCCTGTGGTCCTCATGTCATCCTGTTTTATCCTATCCTGCTATCCTGAACAATGGAACTATTTTCTATTGTCTGGTAGAAATTTTGACATTCATTGAAGTCATGACAATAATGCTGTTGGACATGAGTAGAATACTGGAGAAAAGATGGATTTTAGTTGAGTATTTGGACTGTGTTTCGGCCAAGATATCAACCAGAAGATGCAGATGCAGATACTGAGCAAGTGGCAAATAAACCTGCAGCAATTATGACTAATGCTTATGTACTCTGAACTAGCTGTATACAGATAAGCTCAGATGTGAGCTAAATTGTAGAAATTAGCAGAGAGAAACAATGCTCTTGTCATGCAGAGGCTCTTATTGAAGTGTCTATATATTGCAGATAATTGGAGCAAAACCCAACATGTAGAAGAATTCAAGGAAAGCTTCTTTGAGAAAGTTTTACTTTTCCAGACTATTTGAGAAATATCTCTGCGTTGCTTCAAGAAGGCCTGCAAAACATTTCAGCCACTATAAACCGGCTTTGAAGTGATTTTCAAAAAGGAGAGTGCAATTATATTTATATTATAAGAGGGCTGGGCTGATTCCTAAAAGCGTACGACATACATGTAGAATATGTAACACAGTTACACTGTAGATGTGAAAAAAACGACAAACGAAAAGGGAAATTTTAAATGAAATGGCCAAATGAATCAAAAAATGGTTTTAAAAAATGTATGTTTTATACATTTGAAATCTAGTTTCACTGTGATAAGAATTTCAATCTGTAGGAACTGATATTATTTGTAACAAAGGATGATTTAAGCCGTTCAGCCCACTGCTATTGTTTCAGTGGAGAAAGTGTTATAATATGCAGTGAGGTGGTGAGTGGTGAGGTATTAAACTGTATACATACATTAAGAAATAGCCACATTTGATGAGGTAGCACAACAAAGTCAATAAATAATTTTCCATTCCATTAGCTGATGCTGTTATTGCGAACGACTCAGTGCACACAACAGATAATGAAATATTCCTGTGATCCTGAAGTGATCACGTCTGATAAAGATATGCTAATGACTATAGAATCTAAGTAAACAGAAGTGTTCTCCAAACAGTAGGTGCAGAATAAGGATATGGGAAATGGGGATATTCAGGGGATTAAAGGCTTTTTTTTTTTTTTTAACAATAGAAAATCTGGAGTAATTGTGCCGTCCCGCCTGAAGTGGGAAGGACATGCCACTATTGGGGAGCCGCAGAGAGAAGAGTCAACGCCAGGTGAAACGATGACGTAGCTGCCGCAGGGAGTGGAGGGCTAAGTGGCTGATTGTAGCAGAGCACAGAGCACAGGCTGGCGAATACGGTAAGACCATTGCCCGCAGATATACCCGTGCGACTCCCGAAGGAGCCTTGAATACCAGGACCAGCATTTACAATTTGATGTGAACAGCCACAGGCAGCCTGTGGGGAGGGAGGGGGGGGGGGGGGGGATATATGTGGAGGCGACAAAGGAGAACTTGGGGAGGTTGCAGACAGGGCAGGCTGCAGCGGCGGGTTTGTAGCTGCTGAACAGAATACTTTAGGAGCCTGGCTTGGTGGGAGTTGCAGTAGTCCAGATGGGAGATGACAAAAGGTTGGGCTGCGTCCCACATGAAACATCTTTTCATTTTCTGTCTCAAGGTACAGCTCAAGCTGGGATTTATGTATTTATTTGTCGTTTTCTGTAACAGGGACACTGCACATTCATAGACATAACTGTAAGTGCGTTAACCAAAAGGCTGGTTTTCATCCCTAGAATGGAAGCCAACGTTGGGCATAAAGATTTGAATCTTATGAGCAACTAAACAACAAATTGTTTAACCTCAATCACTACTGAATACTAAAACAATAAATGTAAGGCATTGAAATGTTTTACTTTGAGAACCATCTTCCACTAGCTGATTTTGAGTTGCTTAATTTAGGCCTACAACTAACGATTATTTTCATTATCATCTAATCCGCAGAATATTTTCTCAATTAATTGATTATTGATCGTTTGGTCGATAGAATGTCAAAAAATAATTCAAAGTGCCTGTTACAATTTCTTAACGCCAAATGGGAGTACTTTTTGTTTTCTCCGTCCAACTCTCTAAAATCTAAAGATAGTTTTGATCTAACGAGCAAATCCTCAGAACTGAGAAGCCAAAAGAGGGAATCTTTGGAATTATGATTATTAGTTATTAAACATTAATTCATAATTTGACAAATCAGTTAATTCACAATTGTTTCAGCTCTAGTGCAATTTCAGAAACTTGTTTTTTTAAGTAATTGTCAAGCGAACAAATTCAGAGAGTAAATTCATAAAAAGACAGAAAACAATATTCAAGTTGCTCAGATTATCTAAAAATGGAAGTTAACAAAATTCAAGATGAAAAGTCAGACTTGAACCTTGGGCTATGCTCAGTCAGTCATGTAATCCAAGTAAGAGAAGTTGAACCCTGAACACTTACATTTTACATCCAAATCAAGGTTTTTGAAATTGCAATCTGAACATTTCACAAAGGGAACTTCAAACCACAGACAATCAGATAAATGGTTTTCAATGTGAATTACTTAAATTCTTCTGGTTCAGTCATATTCAAATGTCAACATTACGTTTTTTTATAGTGGTTACATTTCACAATGAAGTGTTCAGTTGCTGATATGAATCAAATCATTCCTGGATTTATTTGCTTCCATCTGGCCACATCTTAAATAATGTAGTCGTCTAAAATTAGATAAAAATAAAGAGTACAAATATAAACAAAATTTAAAAATCATGCAACCTTGCAGAACATCAATGAGATGAGAATTTTAATGTGTCTCTATTTACCACAAAGGGAAACAGCAGCATTACTAATTATTAATTAGTAATTGTATCATCAAAAACAGCACAAAAAATCACACTGAATTAATGGAACAATTAAACAAAGAGCACAATGGGCAACACATGCAATTACAGTGATAGCAGAAACAAAAACCAAGTACACCGACAGATTGGCATTAGCGAGCTGACAGCAACAGAGAGCAATTAATTATTAATGCTGACAGAACTGATTATCCATGAATCAAATGGGAAGTACTTTGCCGGTATGTGTTAAACTCTCTGACAGAAGTTGGAAAAGAGTTTTACTCCTGTACAACACTGACGAAGAACGCAAAATAGTGAGTAATGTCAGTGGAAAATCACTGATGTACATCTTTGCCGCCTCGGCTGACTTGTAGAGTCGTTATATATGAATCTGAAATTAGCTGCAGTTAATGTGATTGGTATACAATGCAACACCTCCATCTCTTCTCCTGACAAAACACACAAGGCTACACAAGACCCATTTGTCTTGGTAACATATAGTGACAACCAAGTTTTAACATGGACCATTGAGATTGTGAGTTTAGTATTAACTTGTGTTTCAGCACCACCATGTGATTATATTAGATTGTCAGCCACATACATTTGGATTTCAGTCTCGAGGACAAACAGATGATGAGTCATTATTATATAAAGTAGAAATGAGTGGGCCCAGTATGAAGCCTTGTAGAACAAAAGTGGACAAGCAAAGGTCAGCTGATTGACGAGGATGTTCTGAGACAAATTGAGGCCGGTTTAAGAGCTATCATTCTATTCTACAGAAAAGTAGAAAAGACTAGTGGGAAGATTACAGGGGAACTAATTGAGTGTCAAATGCTTTCCTGAGATCAACAAACAACTTTGCTGATTCCACCTTATTTAGTCAAATAAGAAGAACAAGGAATGCGATTTGATAATATATTCCATGTCCTTGATATCAGACGTCAGTTTCCTCCACTAGTTAAACTAGTGAAATCAAAAATGCTCACTAGTTAGTTGGCGGTGGGGAAGAAACGTGTAATGAGGCTCCAGTTCAAAATAAAAAATACCTACCAATCAGGACGAAGGATTTTGTCATTATCCCGCCTTCTCCATTTGCATGTTGCGCTCTAGTTACCGTGTTGGCCTGAGGAACTGTAACTAGGTAACTAATGGCTGCATGTTGCAGCTTAAAAGGCTGACTAGTAGTCTATTTTGACCTCACTAGTTAACTAGTGAGCTCAAAATGTTTAGTAGTTAACAACTACAGGCCAAAATGTCCACTAGTTACACTAGTTGGGGTTGTTTTGACCTTACTAGTTACCTAGTGAAGTGCTGCATCTGTCATACATCACTAGTCAAACTAGTTAGGTCAGAATAGACCCCAACAAGTCAACTAGTCAGCATTTTCGCCTTGACTAGTAGAAAGTGTGTGTAACTAGTTAACTAGTCAATCAGTAAACATTTTGAGCCTCACCAGTTAATTAGTAAGACATCCATGCAACTAGTGAGTATTTCGTCTTTCAATAATTCAACTAATAAACACTTAAGGCCTCACTAGTTAACTAGTAAAGTCAAAAAACTCCAACTAGTTAAGCAGTGAGCATTTTGATTTACACTAGTTCAACTAGTGGAGGAAACTGACATCTGATATCAAGGACTTCCATACCCGTCTGACCTCCTGACCCACCTCCAGTTGAGGGATTTGAGCGTTTTCTTAGCAACATTGAGCCCGTATGAGCAGTGGGCTGGTGCTGTGTATTTGTTCACATGGCGTTTTTTGTCTACTTACTCTTTGACATGCTTGCGGCAGGGCACTGAGTTTCTCATGCAGGTGCCGGTGAGGATGTCCACATTGTCGACAATGACGAAAGGTTTCTCCTCCAGGGTGACGATGGAGAGATGGTTTTCATCTGCATCCTCATCCCCGTGGGAGTTATACCTCGGCCACACTGGGAACATCAGCGACAACGTCCCGTTCTCCCAACGGCCCATCTGTGTGTGTGTGTGTGCAAAACACAGAAAAACAAAATCAGGGACACCATCTTCATTAAAGTGTTTTGACTTTTTAATTTCCGTGCTCTTTTGAAAAAACACTGTGTTCATTTGTTACCTTCTCCCACTTCCTTTCACTATTCAGGACGATGACAACCAATTTGGGGTTGGCCTGGTAACCATCTGGAGTAAAGGATAAGTCGCGCCCTTCATTCCAAACATGCATCATGTGTCTGAAACAAATGGGAGAGTAGGAAGCTGTTATTTGCTGTTGTTTTGCATCTGTTTGAGTGTTTGTGAGTATGTGTGCACAAGAGCAGATACATTTGAAATAACAAGTAAAGCAGTCTATAATCACGGCAAGAGTATCCTCTTCAAATCAATGCTGTCTTCACCCACTGTGTGTGCATGCATGCCTGAGTGTTTGTGTGTGTGTGTGTGTGAGCATCTCTTTGTGTGTAGGAGTGGGAAGAGTCAGAGGCCACATATCTCTCCAATCAGCATTCTGCATTGATTTCTCCACAGATATACGCCTGAAAGACAAGTCACTGGTGCAACAAGGCTGCCCTCACTCTCTTACTCTCAACAGTTATCTTGCATACGCAAACAGATCCTTTGCTGAAACATTTACACATTCGCTAAAGTGAAGCAGTAGAGAGGAGTAAATGAACCAGTATCACTCACAGTGATATGGGATTAAGAATACACTTGCTCCAGTAAAACCATTTTCAGAAGGCGAGGATGTTCTGAGTGGTGAGACTGGGATGATAGCAAGAATTCCCACTGGGGGGGAAAAGAGGCCGGTCTCGGGAAGTTTACTAAAAAGGCCAAATAACACGAGGGACAGCAGCTGCCCAAAACAGACCACACCTTGTTTGTAGATGCCTTGTGTTCTGTCTTATTACAAATAGTTTGATTCATTTCGACACAGTGTCAAACACGGTTTCCATGGTTAATCCCGTGTGACTGAAATATCAACTGACTAAAATAGAATATTTAAAACGTCAAAGATCTGCAGCTTTTTATCTGCTTTACAAACATTTTTGAATTTGGCGCATGAGTCCACCTTTATATAAATATATATATATATATATATATATATATATATTTTTTTTTGGCAGCACTTTCTATGACGCCCATGTCTTCAATGCATTCTAAACATACTTATAATATGTTACAATCTTCTTATAACACTGTATTATTATAGTTATAAGCACTCATATTGAACCATATTATAATATTACAATTCCCAATGCTCTACAATAGCAATCATAACACATTATAAAGCATTTTATAATAATGACATATTTGTTTGGCATAGATCATAGTGTATTACTATAATTGCCAGAGTTTTTTTCCTTTATTATAATCCCTGTCATAATGCATACTAATGTGATCATAAGTTACTCTAAGTAGTCAATGGGTGCTTTAAGTGCAGGTCATGTAAGTCTTGAAGCACGAGCAAATATGATTCATTACAAACTGGCTACTAATCACTTTAAGTGGTCATTGTTTGCTTTTAGTAAAGTGAAGAATGTCAGTGAGTAACCAGCAATTATAAAGTCTTATGAAATTTGATCCTACAAGCCAATACAAATGTATAATGTGTTATCATTATTGTTATAAAGGATTATCAATATATATATATATATATATATGCGTGTGTATAATTATAATTATACAATGCTATGAGTAGATTGTAATGCATTAGAAGTATGTTCATAATGCATTTTAGAAAGGAGTCTAACTAAACACACATTTAATAGATGCATTTAAACAATGCTTTCAGTGTTCACAGATTCACAGTGTCGCTGCTCTAAAACAAAGAGTTCTAAAAAGGAGACTAAGATTGTGTGAGCAGATCAGAGCATGAAGAGAATCTTTGGAGTGCTGTTTGACATGCGCCCTGCAGGTGAAAACTATAATAATTGTACTCCGACACACATATATTGTTGTTTGGAGAGTGGATTAGAGAGAGGTACATTAATCATCTGTTTTCACAAAGACTTGGAAACAGGCCTGTGCTCTTTTGAAGCAGGCTCCACTCACACGGAGTAAAGAGTAAATAAAAGGTCCCTGTCTCCCTCGCATGCAGGCACTGCAAGAATCCCAAACAGCTCTGCCGTGGGTAGACCCTCTCTCAGCAAACACAAATAATTAAACATAAACCTACAAAGTTACACATAAAGAGACTTTTCTGTGCTGCATACATGAACCTGCCTTTGTCATTATAGGTTGAAATGCTATCAGTGACATGTCAGGTTTTGTGTTTGAAAATGTTTCGTGGTTCAGCAGGTGATGCCCTTGTCACAGTGCATTGCCACAGCTGAATACATACTGTATAGCGGAAACACTGCAGTCTATTCTGGGAAACTGCTGTCTCCTCCTATTTCAGGTTTGTTACCATTTTTGGGGAGAAGATTTTGATTTAAACGGATGAGGCTGGAGTGTTTTTGAGGCATGTGAAACAGGCAGATCATTCCTCATACATTCATATTTATGTATTCCTGTCATTTTTGTGATCCTGTGTGATGTCAATAAAACAAGATGTCTACTTACATTAAAAAGGGGTTCAGCGGCTTTTATATTACTGTATGCAAAACTATTTGCATTGCCCAGAAATGCAATGTCCATTTTAATAGCAGCATCAGCCACATGACCGGGAAAGAAAAAAGAAGACCTGCGTTTGCAAATAGCTTCTTTCAAATGTGGGTCCACTTACTGTATGTGCAGAACATGTTCCTCTTATTGAAGTGCTTGGGTAGCCATTGTGTAAGCACTTTCTAAAGGTATGAATAAAGAACGAGGGGAGGCTCTTCCCAACTTCTGTATTGTGGCAGGGAGCATCTTTTCAGAAAACAGTGACAGCTTAGGGGTTTGCATGGTACAGTGGTTCCATCAAATAGAATAACCTTTTCGAAATTTACTACCAGGACAAACCTGAATAAAACCCTGTGCCATTGTGAAGACCACATAAGCTGAACTAGAGTCTGGGATATTCATGCCTGTCAGGCAAGAATGGCGGGGAATCCAACGGGGCTGATAATGACTTTTAAGTGCCAGATTATTTTGTCCTATTCCTCTCCACCTCACGTTGTTTATACACACTGCGGCAAGATTGTATCTAGACTAATGTATGCAGAATTCTGATCACAGCCCTCGCCACTTGCAAATCGGGGTAGGGGAATCCAACCTGTCAGTATATTATCACAAAAATTGGCTGCAGTTGTTTTGACAAATATGCAAATTACATTCAATAAGTTAAAATGAGGTACCTCTGACAGAATGAGGAAAAGATTATTCCGAAAAAAGTTGGCGCTCCTATTGAGGTCTGAGTTATATTGGATCAACCTGTCAACAACGCCGGTATTGTATATGCTTTGATATATACTGTAATAGGCTAATAAGTGAGAGAAATGGGATAATAAAGCCATACTGGTGAAAATCACACTGTGGCTCTCATTCTAATGAGACAACTCATAAGTCATCATAGATGTGCAGAGCCTAGCAACCTGACCTCCATGTATTCAGTCAGTTTTGTATCAGTGTCTGAATTAATAATCATATTTTAGCCACTGAATACCTCATATTCAAGATGTAGTCACAATATCACACCAAAAAACCCTGAAAGGAAGCAAAGCTGCTACCAGATTCTGCATCTGTGCCTTTACAATTGTGGGTGTTCAGTATGAATGTGTGTCTGTGCGGGCACATTTGTCCCCCCTTCTGGTATGAAAGATTTGACTGTTTCCTCATCACAGAGACTTCAGAGAGGAGTACATACACTCATACTAGTATGCATATGTGCATGTAGACACACACACACACACACACACACACACACCTACAACACATACTGCCACAGAGCCCCGTAACAAGAAAAAAGAGAGAGAACAAAGCTAGTAAAAGCTGCTTTAATCCAGACTTAATGACACCCAGTCATGTGAAGTAAGGTGCGCACATAGAACACACGGACACACACACACACACACACACACACACGCAGGGTCTAGTGAACACAAGGCAGCAACAACACAGAGGTCTGCCTGAAGTTCAGTTCATTGTCGCTCGGTTAAGGCAGCAGAGTAGCCATGTACACAATGGCTAATAGTGTTAAATGTCATTAGACATCACAGTGTTAAACACTTTTGTCATCTCTACTTCTTCTCTCTTTTCAAGCCCTCTCATTAGTGCATTAAAAAGACTTATGTAACACGGCTCAACACCCAGCTACAAAGACGAGCAGAGTTATGCAAGTCCCTAGACCTTGATCTCCTCACACTCTCACACTCTCACACACATACACAGACCTGCGCAGGGCGCTAGGTGGGAGCTTCCCGGGGCTCCTGTCTGACGGTGTGCTGTAGCAGCTGCTCTGGGCTTCTGGCAGCTCCCCCTTCTCCCGCAGCATGGCGGCGGCTGCGGAGGAAATGATGCCCACCCCATCGCGCACCCGCGTGTCCAGCGGGTAGTCCCAGTCGTCAAAGGACACAGAGATCATACCCAGGGGAAACACCTGAGAGGGAAGGAGAGGAGATCTGAGAGGTGGCACATAATGGTGTGAAGGATTCAATTTGACTTTTTTTTTTTTTTACCCCAGTTTTAAACATTCATGTCTGTCAAAGGTGTCAAGCAGGTGATTTAATGGTTCCATGTGCCTTCCTGAAATAATTCATATCTGGATATCACATAAGTGTGAGCAGACTGTATGTCCAAAAACTGAACTGCTCATTCAAGGTAACGCCTACATCTTGAAACTGTCAAAATGAAAGAATTGAAAAACCAAATAGCTCACTAAGTTTGTCTCTCTAAACCAGACTGAGCAAACATGTTTCAAATAAAAAAGCCAGCACGCTAGTCTGTCAATCTAGCCGACAATATTTTGTTTGCCACAAAATGTGGAATCAGATCTTTGAAAAAGAGACATAAAAACCCAACATAAAAGGGACTCGAGGATGATGGACAAGGAAAGGAGGAGGATAAACATTTGAGAGGCTTTTGAGAAAAGGTAAGCAAGCATTGGATATATTTCGAGTATTAATGTGAGGGGAACACTTGAGCTGATTATACTTTGAATTATTTATGCACATATTCATATCCCATTTGGATAAGAGCTACCTTGCTGTTCTTCTTTTTGAGAGTGAATGTGTATGTAATGCTGTGAAACATCCTATTTAGGGGCTAAGCTAATGTTTTCAGAGAGAGACGAATGTAAACAAAGCAGTAAACTAAAAATACGATATGTTAATATGGCTCAAGGGAATAGTTCCACTTTTCGGGAAATATGCTTATTTGCTTTAGATGAAAAAATGTATACCACAATATTTGTCTGTTAATATGCAAAAGAGTTCGCTTAACTTAGCACAAAGACTGCAAACATGTGGAAACAGCTAGTGTAGCTCAATACGCGGGAAACAAAACCTGCTTTCCAGCACCTCTAAAGCTCACTCATTAGAATGTTATATGTTTACTCAGAAAAAAACTATGTGAAAACAAAGCGGTTTTGTGTCGGAATATTTCTTGGCGGGGAGCAGTAACAACCTAGTAGTTATATACAGGAAAGAGGTAGCAGATGACCGGCAAAAAGCCTGGAATTAAAAACACTGCACGCCTTGTCAAACCATTCAGAAGTGGCCACCTGTTACTACATATGGGGGCTCACTACCTCGGGGGTAAAGTCTGGGTTGCCAGTGGTGAGACTGGACACAATCCAGATGTAACCAGCTCCTATCAGGCCCAAGGAACGAGCTTCCTCCAGTATGTACCTGTGGAGGAGTAGAATCGGAGAGTGAACCAAAATTCACTGCAGAAATGTGGCAGAGTGTGACAGAGAGACAGAAACAGTGACAGAAAATACACTCACACAGCCTCATCCTTGGAGCAGTACAGCAGTATAACAGGACTCTGGATCCTCTTGAGTGCAATGTGTGATTTAGAGTTTGGGTCGCCATCTACAGCATCTAGAGTCACCACGCTCTGGAGGTCCCAGCGCACAAAGCTGTAACAATACACCATTACAAAAATACAAGGTACTTAATCTTGTCAGCTGCCGTAAATAAAGGTTAGGGATGAAAACAGAGAGTGAGCGTGTGCACATCTGTGTGTGTGTGTGTGTTTTTGTGTGTGTGTGGGGGGGGGGGGGTATTAATTACCTGTGGTCCACAGTTGTCTTCAGTGTGCCAATGAAATCCTGGTACCCGGGGAACTTGGAAGTGACGATAGAAAAAACATGCCAGTCATACTCCTCCATGATGGAGAGCATGAGCAGAGCCTCCTGCTGCAGAGCGGCGCCGAACTGGAAGAACGTGGACTTCTCATCCTGCAATGACAAACAGGCCAGCAGCAGAGACAAGTCAGCAGATTTGTCTTAAGGAACTGAATTAATTGCAGAGAAGAAAGAAAAGGAAGAAAAAAAAACAAGAGCTGGAATGAGTGAGTGAGTGCAAATCAGACTCGAAAAACCTGGCGGAATTAAAACCATTTTCAATTTTGTAATCAGTGAGTCAGACGCGGAGTACGACTGAGATAAGAGAGAGTGTAAAAGCGTTAGAAGAACGAACGAGGGAAAATGGGACAGCGAGGAAGAGATACTGAGAGATTGAGTCAACAAGTCAGACTGCACTGCAAGAGAGAGCGACTGCTGGCAACACGAGGGCCCTACTGGCCGGCGTTAACGGCCTCATAACTCACAGGTTTGATTCACTTCGACGCTTAATAGCCAACAACAGCCATACATTGTCTCAAAACCTAATTGAGGCAAATAACAACGCTCTTCCTGGTTGCTCATTGTGTCTGAGGCTGTATTATTGAACTGGCTGAGTATATTAAATGTACCACAGAAAAATTAATCAGAATCTTTAATGCTGAACATAATTTTTCTGTGGTACATTAACTACGAAAGATATGGCTTAATTTCTTAGCGGTCTCATTGGAAGTCAGAGGATATCCTCTATATAAACTTTGCCTCCAAATGTTCCAGCATTGATTCCCGATGCCATGTACAGTTAAATCATTTTCTCTCATCATCGGAGGGAAACTGAGGGTCAGCGTGAGAGCGAGAGGCAGCAGAAAGCATTACCGAATGCAAAAGCAGCTATTAAACAGAATGAACCCCAAAGTGAGTGTGAAATAAGTTGCTAATGATTGCTGAATGCATGTTTGCATAAAGTGTAAGCTGAGTTCCCCCCTGGGGGGCACAACAAATAGACAGCGACACAGCCCATCCACCAGAGAGGAGAGAGGAGGAGCAGAAAAAAAAGAAAAGGCTGAAGGGGAGAAGAAGAAGGAGAAGAAAAATGCTCCAGTCCTGTGAGTGAGATTGAGATACCTGCCGCAGGAAGAAGTGGAAAAGGAGTGAGAGTCTTGGGAGAAAAAACCAAGACTGACACAAACAACAAACCTCCTCGCAAGGTCCCTCTTTTTCACTCACACACACACACACACACACACACACACACACACACACGCGCACACATACATGCGCTGACACCCCTCCACACAGGGCATCAAAGAACGTGACACATTAAACATCAAAGCCCTTATAAACACACATGGAGAATCAGCTGTCAGCTCTCGTCTCTCTGCCCCCACCACCTTCCCCTTCATGTGTGTATAGGTGTGTGTGTGTGTGTGTGTGTGTGTGTAAAACCTATATTGTGCCTCTAGTGTTGTCCCTCAGTTTAACAAAAAGCTCACAGCTCAGGCCATCACACACATAAAGCAAGCCCCACAGAGATTTAACTCCCCTCCCTTCACTGCACAAAAAGAGAGAAAAGTGGGAAGGAGAGAGGATGAAATTGTACTTCAAAAAGATCTATCTCACTGTTTCCATCTGTGTGTGTGTGTGTGTGTGTGTGTGTGTGTGTGTGTGTGTGTGTGTGTGTGTGTGTGTGTGTGTGTGTGTGTGCGTGCGTGTGTGTGCGTGCGAGGCTTTATACTTTACTCAGGTTTAGAAAAAAAAGACAGAAATCTCTCCTTGTGCGGCAACAGGCACATCCACAGATTTACCCAGATAACACGGACACACAAGCACAGATACTAACATGCAGCCGCCCACTCCCTCACACGACTACAACCGACAGTTGCATATAAATCAGCGCAGAAACAATCGATTTGACAATGAATCAGTCGACAAAACAACCTGGTAATTGTTTAAAGCATAATTCCCGTCTCTCATAATAACGCGAGTCATATTTATGTGGTTTTGAGAATTACTGGTTGTCATTATATTATGTACTCTTTTTAATCACCACATTGCAACAAAGATCCAACGAGATCATATGAGCAGTCCGAGGAGCAGATCGGTTGTAAACAAGACAACAGCTTAGCCAGATTATCTAAGTGCGCAGAAATACAGTGATGGTGGCTGCACTACTGAAGGGGCCCTGGCATTCAGATGAAGCTGCCTTCCAAACCGGTGGGGTCCAGCCGCTGTGGGTAAGCCAAAGCCGATACAATGTAGATGTATGGGAGGCTCAAGCCACAGAGTATCTGCTCTTTCCTTTGGTGAGGGAAGGATTCAAGGACAGTACAACATGTTTTAACTACTGTTAAGAGCCTTGGTGTTATGTTAACCTCAATCTCCAGTCTCATGTTAAAAAGCTATCTCAAGTCGTGTTTTTTCCACTTGAGAAATTTCGCATGAATGATTTTTTTTTTATTAAGTTTAATGATCTTCAAAGAGTTATTCATGTCTTCATCACTTCTCGTCTGGATTACTGTAATGCTGTGTTTACATGGCTTGGCCAGTACGTGATAACACAGCTTCTGGGTGTCCGCAACGCAGCCGCCAGACGTTTAACCACATCACTTAAAGCACGGTCGTATGCCTCTTATTTTAGCCTCCCTTTACTGGCTGCCTGTTCGTGTAAGAATTCATTTTAAAATTGGTCATCTTGACTTTGTAGGCACTGCATGGTACGGCACCGAGCTACCTGGCTGAGCTTGTAATTCCTTAGGTACCAACCCGTAGCCTGAAGTCCTCTGATAAGGCGCTGTTAGCTATTCCCCGGTCAAGGCTGAAGATCAAGGGTGACAGGGCATTAGTGTTAGAGCTCCAATCCTTCGGAATAGATTAACGGAGGAACTAGACTAGAAAACTCACTGCCCTCTTTTAAATCAGCTCTTAAAACTTTTACTCTTAAGCTTTTTTTTATTTTCTTAAATGTTACTTATTTTGTTTGTGCTTTTCGTCAGTTATTTTTCACTATTTTATGTATTATTTCCATTTGTTGACTGTCATATTTTGTTTGTCCTTGCTTGTGAAGCACTTTGTCACGGTAAGTGCTATATAAATAAAGTTACTATTATCATTTGAATGTGCATTTGGTCAGAGAATGGTGTGGAAAAGTTTTCTGATATAAGTAATAACTATAAGACTACTGGCTAGATAAGCAGGGATAACCGCTACACTACCGGGCGGATCGTGTCATTCAGATGAAACTGTCTATCAAGCCAGTTGGGCCAGCCAATCCTGGTTAGCATCATAATTA
Source organism: Pholis gunnellus (assembly GCF_910591455.1). Lineage (NCBI taxonomy): Eukaryota > Metazoa > Chordata > Actinopteri > Perciformes > Pholidae > Pholis > Pholis gunnellus. The sequence continues at coordinate 6,132,773 of NC_136531.1, read as the reverse complement.
CAATGTAGATAGAAGGCCAAGCCAACAAGATGCATGACTGTACAGCCTGATACTCACTGCAGGGCCTAATGATCGGTCTCAGCATCATTTAGCACAAATATAGTTTTCCATACGGTCGGAATACTCACACAACTACAATGTCAAGTGTAGCAGGTGAACCAGAATGTTGGACCTTAACTGTAACAGTTAACCTACAGCCATTTGGTTGATAATTTGGCCATTCGTCTTTGTTTTCTCTTCCAAACATGTTTGGCTAACCTGAAGGTTTGAACCCTGTATGGTTATCCAGCTGGAATATAATATAATAAACCAGAGTCCAGAATCATCCTTTGAGTCATTTATCAAGCAAACATTACAAACTATTGCTGGTTCTCAATGTGATCATTTTTTGTTCTTTTTTGCTGCTTGTTAGGCATATAAAGTTTCTTTTTTAATGTTACCTTGAGCTGCGTGGATTTTATGTTAGAAAAAATAAATTTATACTGAAATCAATGATGAAAATAATAATTGGTTCCAGCCTTATTAATACAAATACACACATTGTGTTCATGTGAGTGAGTGAGGTTCATGACTGGATATGTAAACCCCTGACATTACCAGATAATCTGGGCCGAACATCGGTACCAACCGAGGTCCCGGACCAGATGTGTCCTCCGATTGTCAGGAGGGGTGAATCTGGGATAAATCGACCCAAAGCTCCTGTAGTCTGAGCCCACTGATGAGGATTCAAAATACTTCAAAACAGCTACTACTGAACCCAACATGCAGCAAAAACACAGCTGATGTCAAATTGTGAGGAATCATATATGTGCACACACACACACACACACACACACACACACACACACACACACACACACACAGAGTCGCTCGTATGTGCTGACAGGCTGAAGATATTGCATAAGTGCTGCTACATGCCATACATGTTCATTACATGCTTTTAACATCTTTAATATTTACACCTGTCATCGTGGTATAACGCACACGTTTCCTTTTAAATACCTTCACAATCTGAGGAGGAAAGGAGAGGTTGAGGGGAATTGAAAATGAATCTTTTTTAGAAGACAGAGGTGAAAGGGGAAGATGATAGTTTCTGGTGGTTACTGAATTATAAAGGCTAAAAAGAGACGTTGACACAGACCTGCATCTTCTCATCAAATCACACAAGTCCGCCAAGGAGCTCATGTATGAATAATGCACAGCTATAACACACACACACACACACACACACACACACACACACACACACACACACACACACACACACACACACACACACATACACACTAATGTATTTCCACATTATAACCCACATGCTCTACCTAGAGATTTACTGATGACATTGTGCATCAATTATACAAATACAGTGAACTTCATGTAGTTTCACATCCACCCACGTGCATGCACACAGCAGCCACACACACACACACACACACACACACACACACACACACACACACACACACACACACACATGGACATAGGCCCCTCAAAATATAGCTTAACTCATGAGCCAGCATACCATTAAATAATACACCACATATAGTAAGACAGCATCTCACTTTTTCTCTCTCCCTCTCACACACACACTGACACATGCTACTTTATGTCAAATTTAATTTTTGTTTACAGCAATCAAGTGAAGAAAGTATGAAAGTGTGGAGAAAGCTGTAGAGATCCAGGCTAATGAGAGAGGAACTGACACATTTCTAGAAATCGTTGGGAGAAGGAGTCATGTGGGCTACAGGGGGAGGAGCCGAGTCCTGCGAGAAGTGAGGGTGGATAAAGAGAGAAATATGCAGCCAGCCGATATAAGGAGCAATAATTGAAAGGCTGGTAGAACAGTACATGACATGGGGCAGCACAAAAGAAGAGGATGGAGCTAGTATGCAGAATAATGAGAAAGAGATGGCGGTAAGGAGGACGATGATGATGAGGCCAGCAATGTGCTATATTAATATTTAATGCAGTAGGTCAGTTTGAATGGCGCAGCTACATTAAGTTGGCCTGACAAAGTACGGCCCCCAGATGCTGCTAAGTACCATCTCACTTAAGTCTGCACAAAAGTGCAAGAAAACTAGCGTAGCAAAATAAGTTCTGTGTCAACAAAGTGAAGTCCCCCCAAAAAAAGCAAAGAGTTACAGCGGCAGTACTACAAATGCAGAATAATATGGTAGAGAGTTTGAAATAGAGACCCACATCATTCTGGTGAATGGAATATTAAATCACTGGCTACACAGTGCAGATCAAGTCTCTTCCAACACCTAAAACTAATTTGGTAAATACTTGAACTTCAGTTCATGACATGCAGGAATCCAAGGGAACACGTTCATGGGGCATTTTGAGGAGGATGTATGAGAAAACATAATCATTTGCTGCTGTCCAAATAATTAGACTGAGCATTTCTCACATAAAGGTGACATACACAGTGCACTACATTTTACAACATCTTTAGACATTTTGGCATGTCTTAACAGTAAAAGCATTATAGGAAAATGTTATTAAAGCATTAAAAGACTCTGATGATTGCATTCAGTTTAGGAATAAAGTTCCAGATATCAAAGTGTCGTTTCCTAATGGGACACTAAAGCCAACTTCACACAACATGACTTTCATAGTCGTCAGATCGCTGTACTGTTCACACAGTGTTGTTGCGGTTTTCACACGGTCAACACAAGCGAGAAGGGACGTGGTCGAAGTCGTATTGATGTTGTCGTTGGCACATATCACTTAGTAGCCTTTTTGCACACGTCTTGACTATTTCCCCCCCATGCAGATCAGTTATGTTTTATGTTTATTCATCCAAACATCCAGAACTACCTATAGGTGCAACAAGAACTTTGGTCCCAGGGATGGAGTTTGAGAAATACGATGCTATGTTACATGTCTTATTTAATTACTTACTCCTCTTCATCCCCTATGGGTAATAAGACTGGAATGAGATCTCTTCATTGCATTTTGTCCTTGGCAACATGCTGCGCTTCTCCCCATGACAAGTGCATCTTGTCCAGCAGCTCCTCCAACATTAAGAGTCGCCGGCTAGCAGGGCCGGTTCTAGCTCTTTGGGGGCCCTATGCAAAATCTTGTTTTTTGTCCTGAGAGGCTTGACTTTGACTTTAAAAAGAAAATCTTAAACGTATTTATCTTAGCTTCATTGTTGACAATAAAAACAAAATAAACATGCAAATTATAAATAACAAACAAATAAAATTACTTTTTAAAAAGGAAAAAACAAGAACAATGTTTTCTATATAGATTACAAATACACAAAAATCACTTTCGATGTTTTAAGTGACTTTGAATCATTTTAACTTACGATAACGAAAATCAGGGCTTAAGTCATGTGAACTAGCAATTAAATGCAAAAGAGCCAACCTTACCATCATTAATACAAATGTCCTGCTAGAACAAGTTAAACGTCTGCTGTGAAAAAGGCTGGTATGGTGTACAAAAAGTGTGTTCATTAAAACCAATGTAGTACAACATACCAGAGTATCTGAATACCAGTTATAGTAGTCTAGCATGTGATATTATGTGTAATACATGCCCTGAATAAAAAGGGCATATGGGGTGATAGACTGCCTTTCTAGTGTTTTAAAAAATTCATACAATCCAGCCTAGGAAGGTCACCTCGGGTATTAGAGTGGATGTTTTTATAAGCTAAATCCCACCTGGCAATGTTGGACCTTATCAGCGTAATTAGTAAAAATGAATCACTGCAGGTTAGTATGTTAGAGGGATGAAAGGTAGGCACACTAAACAAGGGCCTGTAAAACACTAAAACTGCACTAAAATGCTCCACTAGTACACAGCACACGTTTTCTGTTGCAGTCAGGCTGCAGGCTGTGTAAATGCTCAGCAGATGTTCTGCAAACCCCAGTGCTAACAAACAAGGCTCTAAATCCACCCGCTAACAAAGAATTAGCTCAGGAAAGCCACTTACAAACAAACACCTATAGCCTGGGAGAGGAAGCCGTTGTCACTTGACCAGCAGAAGTAACACAGCCAAAGAACATCCAGAGAGAAAGAGAGAGCTGTTGATGTTACCAACGCCTTTTAAAGTATTGCCAGTAAAAATGGCACAAAAATAAATCTACACATTCATCTCTTGGTGTTTGAACTTCAGACAGTTCAATGAGCATAATACTCAAACATGTAACATCAAACATTATTCTTTAAACATCGAGCACAGTCGGCAACCTCTATAGCAGAGACACAGCATAAAAAATTCTCTTGACATTAACAGAATGTAAAGGCAGGTCCCTCAATAGCTAACCAGCAGCGGCCCCATGAGCACTGAAAGCTCTTCTGTTTTAGAACACAGAGACAAGTCCCAAAGCCCACATCCACGAACTGAACATCAACTCTCTCCATTCCCAGGATTGACAGGGAACTAGCATTTAGCTCGCACACACTGACTCTCAATGCTAACAAAGACTACTTTAGTATTTAACAAGACGGAAGTCCCAATGCTTAAGTCTACTGTAGTATTTAACAGCCTCACGCTCCCCAAGCAAACACAGAATAGCGTTTAACACGGCACAGAGCCCCCAAGCTAGCATAGCCTTGGACTGGTGATGCATTAGCTCTCACCACAAACTCAGACAAGCATGTAATGGACAGCAGTGCAGCCACGGACTGGCAAAGCGACCAGCATTACGACCTAACCTCAGAATGTAATTTGGGATGGGAATGCAGCATGTCTCCTGACACTTGAAAACGCATTTTCCTGCTCAGACCAAACACTTACTTTTCTCCCCACACAAAAGTTTAAAGAGTCTTAAGTTATTTTGCTACCGAGTTATCCAGCGCTCTGGGTCAAAGCGGACCTGCTGTAGAGGCTGGTGTTTTGGGAGGACTGTATTAGCGTGACAGAAATGTATGAAAAGGAAGGGCGTAGAACAGACTGTGTTAGTTTCTGACTGTTGCAAATACAGTGGTGGGTTCCATATTTTTATTTGGCCATTGATGGTAATGGGAAAAAAGTAAACTCCTACTTCTTTAACATTAAAAAGTTTTGCACCAAAATAGCTTAAAGCAGCACATCCCAGACACAAGTTGAGTGTCTAGATCAGGGGTCCCCAAACTTTTTCCTGTGAGGGCCACATCACTGAACATATCGTTTGACCTAGGGCCTAGGGGGGGGGGGGGTGCTACTCGCGTGCTACTCGCAGGTGAGCGACCGTTGCATCGTGCGCGCGGATCGGGGCGGAACACCGCCGTGCGCGATACAGAGAGCAGGGGAATTGAAAACGCGCGACCATGTAGTGACAGACATGACATGCCGGCGTGTAAATAAATTAAGCACAAGTACTTCTTCTACTCTTCTACTTCTACAGGGTGCGCGCATGACAGCTCTCATCTCGTTCGCCCCCTGGTGGTTGGCTGATTAAAATTCGATTAATTGTGCAGACTGAAAAAAAAACATAATGCGTCTCTGGTATTGTTCAGGGGGCCGGACCAAATGTGGAGGCGGGCCGCATCCGGCCCGCGGGCCGTAGTTTGGGGACCACTGGTCTAGATGAGAGGTCAACTACACTAAAATAATTTGCTTTGAAAACAATCTATCTTAATTTATCTGGTTTGAATTCCCCTCTTTCAAAAAGGTAATTTCATGTTGTTCATGTGCTTTTTGCAAGATATGAAATTCAAGTGTGCAGGTTATCGTTCATCTGAGCGTCTCTTGCTGGTCTTACATACAGAACAGAATTCATAGGACAAGAGGTCCGATCAATTCTATTTAGGGTCGGTTGCATGTTCGTGAAAAATCTAAATAACCTATTGAGAATTATAGAGAGGAATTCAAACCACATAAATTCAGATAAATAGTTTTCAAAGTGAAATATTGCAATGCTTTAAATTCATTACTAGTATTAAATCGATGGTTAAATTATTAAAATTAAAATTGTTTATTTAGATTCAGAACTCACCTCTCATTGAGATACTTAATTTGTCTGGGATATGCTGCCTTGAGCATTTGTGTGCAAAACATTTGAGTGCAACACTAGTGTCATTTTCCCTGTTGCCATAAAAAAACTCTAAACCCACCACTGTATTTGCCACAGTGAGAAACTGATACACTGTTCTAGTGCAGGTTTGCCTTAATTATCTCAGGGAAGTCATAAACTCACATTTGTTTTCGAAAATCCATTAAAAATAGCTTGCAGACATATTGCTGCCTTCAACAACGTACAGTCATCCATCAGACCCATGTAATATATTTATTTCCTGTCAGCGTGTCAGTCGAGATTCTTTACAGTTTCATCGTGATTTTTAGTGCTGCAAAAAACACTTATCAGCTAAGTCTGATCATCATTCGTGATGAGATTATCAGGAGATTAGTGATATTTTAATCCGGTGTCACACTCCTGGTAATGTGCCAGAGATGATTGAACCGTGCAGGTGAGATATCTCTTCCCCAGAAAACCATCAACATTCACTTTTATTTTTCTATCTGGGAGTTTGTTTTACGCAATACTGCATCCACTGCGGCAGCTCATATTTAAGTTTTTCATCTGAAACATCATGTTCAGTTGGATCAAAGGAGTTTCTTTTAAATAAATCCATTATTTAATAATTCTTAAGTATTACCAAAAAGTGAATAAAAGGAACCCCGATGTTCCGCTAATTTCTTTCCAAATTCGTGCTATTTGTTCAATTTAATCTATTCTAGTAAGATGATACAAATCATATATTTTCTATTTAGTCAATATATTTCACAAGGTATTTCATGAAAAGGGTAGAAGGGTGAATATGCAATAATTACTGTGGAGTAAAAATAAAGCTGTTGTCAGACAGACAAGTAAGAAGAAAATATGTGCAAGTAAAACAGCCTTTTTGGTTGAAACTGGAAGCACAAACAGGCTCTTACAACATTGTGATTTTAATTAGCAAAACTCTCCAATGCAGATGTTCTTGGGAAGAGGATTATTCCTAATTTGACAGCACTGCAAACTAAGTGGTTGTTTTCCTTAAACTGCCAACGAATCAAAATGTAAACTTTAGGTTTTCAATATTATTTTGATATTGTAATTTGTTGATGAACACACAAACAGCCATGCTTTTTTAGCTTCATTTAAATCAGGAGCCATACTCTGCAGGGCTGACTCTTTCACATATGGTGCTGCATCAGCATGCAAAGAATCAACTGGAATATTGTTATGAAAAGACACAAATATTTGGCTGAGGACAGAAAAAAAAATACATTTCTTGCAGAACTTCGACGAAGCACATTGTATTTGGTGGCAGGAGTGCGTTTGCCAAGCACCGGCAGTTAAATCTGTCTCCTGAGTGGTAGCCGATGGTTGTGTGCATGGTTGGCCCTGCCTATCCAAGTGTCAGAATGCTGCTCACGGCAGAGGCTAATCACAACACCTGTTTAGAAGAGATTACAGCAGGATCCGCCAGAGTGCTGAAAGGCCTCTGCTTTATTAAAACTGAAGTGTCTGTCCGGGCTGTGACATCCGCACACACACACACACACACACACACAGACACACACACACACAGACAGACACAAACACATGCATCTGTGTGGCAGAAAAATAATAGGATGTGCGTCTATCTATGGTGTGTGTGTGTGTGTGTGTGTGTGTGTGTGTGTGTGTGTGTGTGTGTTTGAGTAATAATAACCGTTTGACTTATAGAAGTTCAGAGAGAAAGAGATGTTAATGTTATTTCATCCCCCTACATGGAAAATTAATGACACAGCCAACCCTATTCCTCCCTCAGTTTCCCTCTCCCCCCCATCGGTGAATGAATTTAAAACAGCTCAAGAACTGAGCAAGACCCTGCATCCTTCTCCCTCCTCTGTCAGCCTTCATTGGCAAATCAGAGAATTGCCGGTATGATATTTATAGCTGAAGTGCCTTTGGGTAAAAAAATAAATAAAATCCCACTCTCTCTCTCTCTCTCACTTACTCTCTCTGTCTCTCTCGACTGTGTTGGACTTTGGAAACCTTAGGCCTGGTGTAAAAATGTCAGCGAGGGGTGAGTCAGCCCATCCCAGTTGGCTACCTCAGCTTTGTTGATTGCTGGACCATGCTAAACAGGCCAAGTGCCGCAGGTACGAGAACAGGACAGCCAGTCGTGCTCGGGGTCAGGGCACTTGTGCAGTGCCACTGCGGAACGAAAGGGTCTGGCTGGCGCAGGAATACCACAAGCCAGATGATTAATTAGACAATTCACAGTGTGTTAGTCTTTCAGCTTTTTAGAGAAGAGCTGCAGGCCCTGCTGAATACTAAAATATTGGTTTATCCCCGTTTTGGTTGAAATTACATTAGCCCAGTGTTTCTTAAGTGAGTTGTTGACAGCAGAGGCATAATGTTTACTAAATCCCACAGAATAAGTTTGTACAATGACACAGGCTTCCACAGGGCATGTCGGTTGGGTGCAGGGTGGATTCTGGGAGGATGTGGTGAAGGAGTTTTGCAGAGATTGTTTGCGGGGGAAAGAGGTGGGGGGGTTAGACAAATCACTAATTCTGCAGAGGAAAGAAAAACGGTAGCTGAAGGGGGATTCATTCATTATATATAAGCCTTACTCAGGTCTGTGTAAGCCTTTTTATACCCAAAACACTCCCACAACACTATTGTGCAGAAGCTCTCGCTTTCTGGAATACACACATGAAAATCTTGTTGCTACATTTAGTTAAACCAGCAACAGGCTAACGCACGTTAATCCTCTCTCGTCCAGCCTCTGCTGAGTTTACCCCCCTGTTTTTCCAGTTTAATACCACCTCTGCTCTCTCTTTTCCCCATGTCCCCCTTTCTCCTTCCCTCTACAATACAGCCACTTGTTCCCATCGCTTTTGTTCACACGACAGTCACCATCCACTGTTACCATGGCAAATCAATGGTCAGTCTACAGATGGGCGCAGATTCATTTCTCCCTAGCACACACACACACACACACACACACACACACACACACACACACACACACACACACACACACACACACACACACACACGCATGCCTGAACACACAATGTATTTGCTGCCCAGCTCTGGCATTCCACCGCACTGGTAATGGATAGGTGTCGAAGTACACGGGGGCCGATGTGCGTGTGCGTGTGTGTGTGTGTGTGCTTGTATGGCCAATGTGTCAAATATCAGATAAGTAAATCTTTTTCCTTTACTAATTAAAGGAAGGCAGTGCTCCCCGAGGAGGAGAGAGCACACAGAATGTCAGGGCACGGTGTGTTAGAGGTGATAACCGCACTCACACACACACACACACACCATACTTCTGTGCACACACACACTCACATATGCACAAATGACTTTTGGCAGTGTGTATTTTATCTCTGCTGTGCATCTGTGGGGGTGAGTTGTGCATGTGTTTCTGTGTGTGACTATCAGTGTATGCACAAAGTTGCTAAGTGTCCATTGGGGGAGTTAGAGCAGCTACATGGCAGATGCTTAAAGCCAGTGGCTATTAGACAGCAGAGCAGAGATAATAGGCTACGGCTGCCATTACCTACTACGCCCTATTAGCCTGTACCCAACCTGGAGACAAACAGAGAGACAAAGAAACGCGGCAAATCTGTACTTGCGCGTATGTATTTTTATGTCTGTATCTGTGGGTGTGCATGAGTGCGCTCTATTGGGCAGCGCATGTTTGGAGAGATAGATGAGAGAGGAAGGGAGGAGACGGGAGCGATAGAGAGGAAGGATAGAAGGGCTAATTTACCAGGCCCTCCTATTAGTGAGACAGATCTTTTCCAGATGGGTGAGGGAGGGGAGGAGAGGTAAGGCAAGACTCGGAAGAACAGGGAGGAAGTGGAGGAAGTGCTAACACATTCAGAAAAACAAAAGTGCATTACAGTCCATGTAAGCAAGAAGATGAGCTGGGAGTTGACAGGGAGAGCGGGAGGGGAGGGGAAGGGAGGGGAGGCGGGAGAGAGTGACAGAGAGAGATAGACTGAGAGAAAGAAGGAGGGAGAAAAGAGAGGGAGATATGCGAGAAAACCCCTCTGTGTGACATTCAATAAAAGGAAACAAGAGGGAAAAAAAGCCCAGTTCCAGTATCTGACTGTCTGCGGCTGACGTTTCCTAGTGTGCATGCGTGTGCTGAGGAGAGTGCGAGTATGACACACATCACATGCCGACTCTCTATATCCATCTGTCTATCCATCCACCCCTCCTTCCATCCTTCTGTCACCAGCCGGTTTGATGCTGCAGCTCTCGACGCAGACTTTGCCAAAGCGGATGCTCCCGCTCGAGTGGAGGAGAGCTGTGCAGATCAAGATAGGTGGAGGCTCTGGTGCTGGTGACTGGGGTGGTGGTTACTCTACAAGAGCCGTGTAGGGTTTAGTGATGACGAGGATGATGATGATGATGATAATGATGATCAGGCACCGTTTTCTGTTCACTTCCAAATCCTCCTCTCCCCCCACTCTTCTCTCTGCCTCCCTCTCTCTCTCTCCCTTCCTGCTCAATGTACTTTACAGAAGTTTGAGCCACTGGGAGATCATTAGCACAGGATCAAACCCCTACACTCACTGTCCACGCGCGAACGGAAACACGCACACGCACTGGGCAAAAACACACAGTGTGCGCACACACACTGAAGAGAAAGAGTACACAGACCACACATCCACGCAGACCCACACAAAAAACAAGAAACGGGGGCACACAGAAGAGCACTGCAGCTTAAAATCGAAAAACTCAGAGTGAGGGAGACACTGTGTTACCGTGTGTGTGTATGTGAATGGTGGAGAGACATCGACAAGCACTCTGGTGAGATTTGGGGGAGAAAGAGGATTGATTGAGCTCTATTTCTTTTTTGAAGAGGGACCAAAACTAGCCAAACCACCTGATCTGAAACACAGAATATACACTTTTACTTCAACAGACTTGACAGACGAATGTGTGTGTGTGTGTGTGTGTGTGTGTGTGTGTGTGTGCGTGTGTGTGTGTGTGCACACCCACTTGCACATAAACTGAGCAGCCACCCACACATCACAAGCCCCATTCAATGACTCCAAGCAGCCTTTCTCTCCTACACTCTTTCTAGCACACAAATGAAGAAAAAGTTGTATTCACACACACACACACACACACACTCATCTCTCTCACTCTCTAGACAAATGCATTCATGCATGCATGTACATGCACACATGCACCGCAGCACCCAGACATTTGGAGACACACAGTCACAGTCAGTCTCTCCATCAGGAGTGTGTTGAATAATTCAGTCTAAGGGAAGTACACAAGACTGTTAGGAGTGTATTCAGCGCTGGCCTGAGGTCGGCCTGTGCACTAAAAGCATGATGTCATCGCCAGCCTTCTCCTGTCCCTTTCCTCACTCCTTTTTATCCGCTGCATTTTCCACCCTCTCCCCCTCGCTATCATTTACTGGTTGAGTTTGGCTTAGACGGAACATTTAATGCTTAATTGAGTCAAAAAACTATCCAACCAAGCATGTGTGCGGAAAAATTAAAAAAAGTTTGAGCAGTATTAACGGTTGTAATGCCTTAAAATGTTAATTTCAAAAAACTTTGCAGAATCAGATTAGCCACGCTTTTCTTTCTGCTCTTTCTTCCACTTCTGTCTCTCCTAATTTCTCCCTCATTCGTTAAATCCAATCCTTTTTTTTTTTCAATCCTCCCTCCATCCCCTTCCTTATTCAGGTTTGCCAGCTGTTCTGCTGATCCACCGAAGCCTTTCTCAGATGTAGGTCACTCTCTCAATTAAGGCAATTAGCAGCAGCCAGGCGAGCCTGAGAACGAGCCGCTCTCATTACAGCAACAGGAGGCATAGGCCCGCATCACACGGCTAGCACTTAACACTCCACTTGGCACCTGCATTAGCCCTGCGTAGCGCCAATCTGCCAGTATTGGCGCTAGGCAAGCGTTTACTTGTACTAGCACTGAATTTGCCCCTGCAGAAGAAGCGAGCCCCGCTGCTCAAACAATGACACCATTCAAAATGGATTAGTCTAACTGTGTGCGTGAATTCACGAATCATTCATACGGGATAAAGAATCTCTGCTCAGAGCCGCGATGTGAATTGTCCAGATCATCTCTGGTCTGCCACAAAGAAAACCCAGAAAATTCAACACTGCAACCGGAGAGGAGACACTTTACACCTAACGGAGGTCAACAATCTTACCGCCTCCAGTACATGTATAATAGCAATCTGCTGGCTGCCACACAGGAAAGCTATTATTGAGACTGTAGTGGTGTCACTTTGATCTGGATTTCTATTATCAGATGACATTTGAGTTGGTTGTTCCATATTTATTATGTTATGTTCCATTCTGAAAAAAAACATTCGCTCCACCAAAGCAAGAAAATAGACTTTTCTAAAGCTTAGATTACTTTGTAACACATACAGTTCCCAAAGGTCAAGAATGAATTTCCCAACAGACAAGACTTATTTGTAAAGAAGTGAAACTATAGAATATTCGAATAATTACAATTTCAGAAACTGCAGCGGTAAAACTAATCAGGCGTGGAGATAATCTATATGAAGCTAGTTAGACATGTGATGTAAGCATCTGCAGCGTGCTGATCTGTAATGCAATCTTTTAGGATGTGTCAGGCTTGTAGCCCCGCTGGCCATCATTAACTGGCTGCAGTGATGTAGGCCTCTCTCAGATTACTCCAATCCAAATCTTCTGCTAGCTAGCCTCGGACCAATAACGGCTGATTAGTACTGGTCTGGAGAACAATGTTCTAGGATGCATCACCAACAGCGAGCCCAGCAACACCTCTGGCCATCATTAAACTGCTGCAGTGAGGTGGGCCATTTTGGTCCATATTGCTCATTTGCTACGTACACACAATCACACATTGCCAGGGTGCAATTAATAATGGTTTCATTGTTGTTTACGACATCGCATGTTCACATAGTTGTGATTAATTCTGTCCTCAAAACAAGTTTATTTAAATAAATGTGGTTTACAATTCAGCAATTAAGTCTGTTAGAATATAAATGTTCTAGATTACCCACTCGCAAGTGCACCTCTTTTATCCAAAACTGAATAAGTAACATTCACCCAGTGTGAGTGAGGAAAGTCAGCTGTTCACATTCAACGGACCCACCTTCCAAGAAATGACATGCAAGGAAAGAAAACATGATGGAGGATGAACATGAAGCTGATGGGGAATTTTCAAGTTTTAAGGCACAGACAATTAAAGTTATTACAATACACACTGTTAATGGCAACTTATCACACACTTGTCAGACTAAATCATACATTCCAGATGTTTGTGTTGAATATACATGGAGAAAAAGGCACATTAATGTATTGTAAACTGTTATGTCCATAGCTAGAGTAATCTCTATTACAGATTCTGCACTCATATGCATAAACAGTAGGGAACAGGATTTTTGTTTTTGGAAGCGCTCTAGTTTCCATTTGTACTTAGTGTGTAATATTAACCAATCACGTTCCAGGCTTTGGTTGAATGCTGGTAAACAGACCGTGTGGGGAGCAAACAAGACAGAATGCATTGGCCGAAAGGCAATCTTGAAACCCAACAGCTATCATCTGACGATGACTTCGCTTTTTATTGGTTTAAAACTTTCTTGTAAACTGGCTACAATCCGGTCGCACATGTTGTCTCTCAACTGCAACTCATGTCTTGCATCTCAAGTTGCTGATCAGAGTGTAAACAATGAGCAGCGCAAAGAAAAGAAAGCCTTGGCCTGGATATCCGCTGGCTACACCAGAACCCCAGAATCCCCTGAGGCTTATCCGTCATCAGACCGATATCCGATGGGTTCCAAGATTGAAGCGATGGTAATTTTGGAACAATGTTGTAAAATGTAAATAAGCAATGGCACCTTTCCCACTTCCTAACTCCCTTCTTCCTGCGCCCTTGCTCGGACCAAATCCATCGTCTTTCATTTCGATCTCAACACCTTCAAAGTTTCGTGACTGCATCTAACGTGGTTGCGACGCTATTGCTGTGAGAAGATCTGTCCACAGACAAACGGATAAACACCTGGTTCCAGCTACAGGACCACATGTTGCCATGAAGATACACACACACACACACACACACACACACAGACTCACAAGGTGAAAACAATACCAGCGTAGCTCGTAAAAATGTCGGTTTTATGGAGAGATGTATGGACTGCCGTAATAGATTATTGCATTAATAATTGAATATCCTTGCACAGTGAACAATACCACATAAAGCTTAGGAAGGAAAGTTTGGACAGTGCTTATTTCACTTGCTGTGTTACTCTAGAGACCTTAATTACTATCCTGTCTTGTGCTTTACTTTAAATCTCGGCTTAGCCACTATACCGTAAGCCATTTAATTGATCAAGCCAAACGGTTTTCCTGTAATCTACCCAAAGGATGTTATTGCCTGGCAGCAATCATTGCTCTTGGGTGGATAACTGGACTGTTGTGGAAGAACTTGGAAATAGCTCCTAGACAGTAATGTCAAAAGGAAAGTTAAGAGCTGCATTATGACCTCGATAGCCTGGTAATCTAAATGAATGGTCACCAACAGGCACTGGTTTTATCTGTTTGTTATAAAGACTTCTCTTTGAAATTCTCTCTCATCTCTCTTCTTTCATTTGTTGCACAACTATTTGTGTCACATGTCAGCTGTTAGCAACCGGCGGGCAGCCCAGGACTGCTTGGCTAAACAATGGAGCTAAAAGCTAACAGCTAACGTTAAAGGATGCTACATTGAGTTATCATGATGTATTTAAATGTAATCTTGTAAGATTCAGTTTTTGGTGAGAAAATTGAGGCTACAGTTGTTTGAGCGAGATGTTTTCACGACAAAACGAAATCAATATTAGAGAGGGAATTATAACCTGTTTAACGTCACTACAACACAAGCTCTTAACAGCTGGTAATACATTATCAACACTACTGATGCACTGCCTCTGTAGAAAGAAACCAGAGTTGATGATAGTGTGAAAATACTAACCAAGACAGTTTTGATGAGTTTTGTGTTGTTTTTTTTACAATGATTAGCAGGTAAAATTACTGTCAATGGAGTGGCTTTGAGGAGAGCATATTAATTGTGTGTTTTTTACGTTAACAAATTGTAATAATTGTCATTAATTATTCATTTATTAATAGCCCTATATTTTCCATTCCGGACGAGTGAGTCAATAAAACATCTCAGCTGCTTGCTCAAAGGGCCATGTTAGCTTGATGTCAAGCCCCGACTCCACACTGCTTATTTGGACAAAGTGAGGGTGAAGTGTGTGTCTCACTGTAAATATGTTGAGGTTGAATTCAAATGACAAACGTTCCGTTAGAATTAGCTGTTGTGCATGTAAGCTAAATGATCCGGGATCTGCTGTTTGGCAGTGACGAGCTGCTGCAGTATCTTTACACGATTAATCATCTTTCCCATGACTAACGCTGATGGTGTCACACAAGTACCGCCTAAGACGGTCCATGTCATGACACACACACACACACACACACACACACACACACACACACACACACACACACACACACACACACACACACACACACACACACACACAGGGTTCATACTGTACATCTTCACATCCATTTCTCTCTCGCACTTGTTCGTTCTCTCTCCCATCCTCTCAAATCACCTCATACTTAACTGTTACCATATATGGTTCAATTATTCTACAAGCCCTCTCAATCACCCCTCCCCCCGCTCATTTTCTCTTCGCTCACTCTTCCTCTTGAACATCTAATGCAACTCTGATCAACTGTGTTCCTCCATCCTTCTCTTTCTCTCTCCATCTTCTCCCATGCGCCCCGCCTCCCTCACCATCTCTCTCTCTCTGCTGTTATTGCCTCCCTCATCCTCTCTCTTTCTCTCTCTCAGATCTGCTCTGAGAGTGTTATTTATACAGCAACAACCCACGCAGAGTAGAGCAGAGCAGAGCAGAGCAGAGCAGTGAAGGGAGTTTGACTTGCCAAAGTGGGCATCACCACAGAAACACAAAAAAACCCCTCTTCTCTCCTTTGCTCCATCTATCCTTTCACCAGTCTGTTTCTGTCTCTTCATCTCATCATAACTTTGCTCTTCATACTTTCTTATTGAGGCTTTGCACAAAATATTTAATAGTTCAATGGCAGCAGCTCAAATGGAGAATTGAGCTTCAGTTGCACATTCACGACAGCAGGGGATGAAAAAGGAAAATATCAAACATACTTGATTCAACAAGGAATGTTAAGCATCCTGTAAAAATAGGAGGAATCGTGACATATGACTCATGAAGTATAATTTTATTCAACAATATTATTTTTTTAATATCATAAGGGATTAACAGTACGGTTGCTTTTGAAAGCATTTGTCAAAAAAAAGATTTTGTCATTTTCTGTCGCACATCTTCCTGATTTGGATATTAAATATGATGTGAAGTGAGTCAGAGCTCTGTATGGAGGTCAGAGAAGTGGGACTATGACTCAAAGGTTGCCGGTGTGAATTATTGACTGGCTGGGAAAATCTCATGAAAAATAACATGCATACTCACTCAACTTCATCTGGATAAAAGTAGAAAAATAAATCCCACTGCCTACCTTGACTGTCTTCCACACTCTCATCTGAAGTCTTATTCCAGTCGAACTCTGGATGTTTCCTGGTTTTCCTTTTTATATTCCCTTCATTCATTTGGTTAAACAATTATTCATATGATCTACACAACTTAGGAAACCTTGAATGTCTAAATGTCTAAAATCAGGAGATATTAAATTTACAATGACTGTTGATCCAATAATCAGTTAATTAACAAACCATTTCAGCTCTAGTTTGGGCAGGTAGGGAAGCTTATTGCTTATTTTCACATACAACAATTACTGCTTTAGCATAAACTGATAACATCCATTTATTTTCTATCGCTGCTGGTTCTATTCAAGGTTGCAGCTATATTTGTGGGAACATGACGAACAAGAGAGACTTTTCCCGGATAACTTCCTCCAGTATCTTTTTAGGTATCTCGTGGGTTTTTCAGGCCAGTTGTAAAAATATAATCACCTAACTTTCTTTGGTCTGACTCAGGGTCTCCTTCAAGGGGACGCCAACAATGGGCGCATCCTGACTGGACACAAAAACCATGTTGGCTGATCTCGCAAAGAACAAGACCACCAAACCTCCGGAGAACCCGCATTTCTATAGAATGTACACGGTTTCATTCCACCAGTGAGGACTGAGGCGTTTGTGGATTTGCTGCTTCTTTACCACCACACTCTCTGGTGTAGCTCCATTGTTACTGCTGCTAACAGAACCTGTCAATCACCTGGCCCTCATACGTGAATATGACCCCCCCTCCCCCCGCCCCAAGGTAGCCTGATCCCTCCACCTAATACAGCTGCTCCACTCTTATCTAAACACAGCAAGCCACCTTGTTTAGTGAAAGAACCACAACCTCAGATTTGAAGGTGCTAACCCTTTTCCCCCAGCCGCTTGGCACTCGGCAGTACAAAGCTCAACTGCACATCAGAGGTCGCGGGCTGATGAAGCCAGAGGGACAGCACCATCTGCGCTTTGCAGCAAAGACACAATGATGTCCCCAAGCTGGATATTGTTCACACCACGGCTGCAATTCTCTTCTCTTCCCATAGAAGTCAAGAGGGCAGAGGGGACAAAGGAAATCCTTAATCTGTCTTGAACAGGATTGATTTAATGCCATGAGAAACACAACGTTCACTTCGGTATACCAAAAGACTTGGAATGTAGGCTACAGTGTCCAATACTCTTGTATCTCCACCTAGAAGACATCCAGTGTTGCTCTTCGTGCCTCCGTCCAATATCACAGGTGGTGAGGCCACAAGACAGAGGCCTCCTGTTGCTTCTTCAGGCTGTGCTCAGACGGGCTATGGGGGTTATTTGAACAACAGGTGCCAGGAGTACAGCTTGACTACGAGCTCCACTCCCCAACCTGGCTCCAAGAGTGGGCGCCAGCCTCCCCATTAATATGCACTAACTGTCACAATTACTGAATATCAAATTCCAGCAACACAATATGGAAAAGACTAATTTATTGAAGTATACACAACTGAAGAGGCAGTGTCTGAAAACTGAGCCCCACTCTCACATCTGTGTGTGTGTGTGTGTGTGTGTGTGTGTGTGTGTGTCATGTAATTATTAGTGATGTCCAATTATTTGCAATGAAAAGAAGATTTGCTTACTGCTCCAGATAGAGGATCTAATGAATACATCAAGTGATTTCGCTAATTAGCCGCACACTCTCAGCTTGAAGGTAGCTAATCAGTGATCTCAGCCGCTGTGGGGTGACTATAAAATCCCCAAATACAAAAACTACTGACTTTGTTGGGAAGAGATATCCGTAAATGATCCGGGAGAGGAAGATCTTCAAATAAACAAGCACCAGGATACTTTGAGATGGGCTCTGAGCTCGATATTGAGCATGATCAATGACTTGCCATTTCAACTCTCTCTGCACTGTAAGCTGCAGACTAAATAAAATGTCATAGGGGACAAAGAGTAAATATTGAGAAAGAGCTCTGTTGTTTGGTTGAATGGAAGCGCTGCACGCACAGAACCCGGCTCTCCGTGGCATGTAATTGGACATCACCGCTGCATGAAATGCTATGTTAGCAAATCTATCACTTTGCCGCCGTTTTTTCTATCTCATCTTATATCTGCACTTGCCTCTCTATTATTTCTATTACTGTTATGTCTTCCTCCTTCTCTCTCCTTCTCTCTCTCTCTCAGGACCAGCTGGGCCCTCTGAGGGAGAGAGAAACTTCTTAACATGGAGGAAGAGGAGTGGAACTGACACCAACATAGTACGCCGCTGACACAAGCTTCACTCAAATCTCCCTTTTCTCCATCTCTTTCCCTCTCCCACCTTCCTCCCCTCTGCGCCTCTCTTCCGGTAGAACATGTGAAGCACATGGATAGCGGATGCCTCGAGGCATGTGCCTACGCTCTTAGCACATATGGCCTGCCTGTCTGTAGGGTAGATGGGGGAGAGGAACACTACTATGCATGTATGCAAGTGTAATGACTTATTGTAGATGTCTATTACGAAGAGTGGCATAACAGCTAATCTGTGCAACTACTTTCAACATCTTAACTTCTTTTACTTTTCATGATTTAAAAAAGAAATGTCTTCGAATTTATTTAATTTGTTTATTCCGATGCTGCAGCTGAGCATAAATGGCCAGTTAACATTTCCACTGATTAAAAAAAATAACAATAAGGAAAGACAGATGAAAAAAGCAGAGAATAACAGACACAAAAATTGATATACTCAATGAATGCATATACAGGCACATGAAGGATGGTTATTTTCCGAACTGTCAGGAGAAATTGATGAAATCTGTTGTGTTATCAGCAACTAGAAAAAAAAGCGTCTCAAAAATCCCATACTTCCTCGGTATTGTTTGCACTTGAGAGATGATTGATGTCAGACAGCGAAGCGGCGATAGCAGCTGGTCCCTCAAGTCCTGCAACTTTGTCAAACACGTCCCTAACTATGATTGATTGGGGTTGAATGCCTGTTGCAGTAATTGGCTTATCAAACAGTTGAAAAGTTAGGAGGTGGTCATGTACCCACAGGTAGTATGTGCTCTGGAGAATGCATCCCTTTGTTCACGTGCCAATTACAGAAGTATCACGAATTACAGAACTTTCAGCCTGCCACCTATATTTGTTTCAGGCAGCTACACGACAGTCAGGCAGTCAATACTTTGATCTCACTGCAGACAGTGTAAGCTGTAAAAGGCTATACATGCACAGGTTTATTACTTCCTGTCAGAGTTGCTTGTTTGCTAAATATATGATCAATGTGATTGTTTTTATTGGGGTAAAAGTACTGCAGGGTTTGTGATATTCCAAGACTGTCCCAGCCTGACTTATTGAAGCCTGAGCCCACAGCCAACACATGTTTCAGTCCAGTTACACAACATAAATCCAGCACTTAAACAGAGATAAACCTTTTTCACAGGCTTGGAGTATAACAGAAGTTATGTTTCCATTCGGTGTTCCTCACCAAAACAAACATTGTATCTTTGAGGACTAACAAACATGTTGAGTGCATTTCCTTCCTCATGAAACATTCACCAAGCAAATTTTAAAATCGGTCATTGTTTTTATTCGCGTTCGCTTGCTAGCCGTCTTCTTCTGCGTTGCATTGCCATGTTTCTTTGCACGTTCCCGCCACCAACTGCTGCTAAAAAGCATAGCGTGAAACGAGTGGCATGAGTGTGTGTCAAACCGCCTGCATGTGCATCCTTGTGATGCGCAACCATATGAACACAACCGGGCCCCACTCATAAATAAACCTCTCCAAAGCCTAACTAGTGGTCGGAAACTCCACAAGGTACATTAAAAAGGAAACACCACCTAAATTAAGAATTCCAATATGTTGTTTTCGTCGCAGAGGAAAGTTCAATTCCTATTTGTAAACAAAAGCTACTCTTTTTTTCAAAGCCTGAAACCAGTGAATGTCATCAGGTTTAAAGTCTAGAGCTGCTCCATAGACAATGATTGGGCGACTGATTTTGTGGGACCACTGAACGTTTGTTTTCTTTTTCATACCCTTCATGAGCTTTTTTCTACTGTAGTGTTCTGTGAAGCAGGAAATGTACCCTTAATACCCAGAACATTCCCCTGGGAGCCCTCAGTGTCATCCATAACATTTTCACAAAGTTATTGACTATGGAGCAGTTCCACACTTCATACCTGATGACATCACAAATTAGATTTTTACCACTTTTGGATTTGGGAAAGAGTTCATGTTTACTAGTATTTTTGGACTGTGTTAAGGTTACTACAAGGAACTTTCATTTCGTGTTGATTTTGGCGGCCCCTGTGGACAAATGTGGTAGTGTTCTGGGTCAGTCCGCGGCGGCGGGCTGGTCGAGTGTCTGCATGAGAACCTGCATGATTGGTGGCACCGATGACAGGCATTAAGAATAACTACATAGAAATAGCAATAGCAATCAAAACTGCATCCTATGACCGTGCGTGTCTGTGTTCACTCTAAAGTTACGCTGTTAGAATAAATGACAGAAGGTACTATGAATTACTATTCTGTTACTTGTTTATCATATATTTGTGTTGATGGTTAGCCTTGATTTATTTCCCCAAATCACCGTCTAACAACTTATTTGGGATGAACAGCATTACCTAACACTGATGCTTTGGGGAATGATGTGTTTCATCTGCGATACTGAGCTTATGTTAACACAAAAACAAATGTTTCTTGAACCAAATCACAGAGAATATATTCAAACAATAACACGGAAAGAAAATGAATTCTACATTATTAGTTACATTTTGGATGTGAATCAGACAATGCAGACAAACACTGCAGTGAACAGCCGGGTTGTTTTTCAGGGACGAGACACTTTAATTATACAGCAGATGTCTACATTATTAATGTAGATGATGTTTTTCCGTACCTGTGTTTACTGTTCATTAGTATGTTTCCATATAATATGAATATTGCATAGAGATACATAAAATCTTTTTGAATAAAAAAATCTGATTACAGAAAACAACCTCCATGCTGCTGTGATGACTATGACATCACATCAGAGATTAAAATAATACACCCGGGCTCCCTGGTCTTCACAGGAACTCCACTACTCATCATGATACACATGATTGTCATACTTATCATTGTCACTGTCATCATAGTCATCATCAGCCTTCATTACTATTATTATCATCACAATCCACAACTGAGGCTTAGGAATAATAGATGCTCCATATGTCGAAGAGTTGGTCGAATGTTAAAAGGCAATTAAATTCTCTATTCTGATGAGCGAGTGGTATGCAACCAGCAATGCTGGTTTTCTGCTGGTGCTGAGAACACAAAAGCACACTTTAATTTACACATCTACACATTAAACAGAGCAGAAACGCTATTTTTTTTTTATATGAGCAGACGAAAGAGTTGACCCCAATATAACAGAATATTTCAATAATCTAGAGAGAGCAGCAATAAAGATGCCTCCTCCTTGAGTTCGGAACATGTAAAAGGCTACTTCTGACAGAACTAAGGGCTCTATATGCAGAGGCACCAGCGTCTAAAGGAGGGGAAACCCATTTAAAAACAACAGACTGTCTTTCGCACCCCATCTGTACTATGGCATATGCGGCAAATGTGGTCCACCTCTCTGGATACATTTGTAAGCTTGACAGCAAGGTTCTATTAGCAGAGCGGTGGCCATGGAGGACAGACCGTTCCAAATGCGCAAAGATTTACACTAATCCTGCGGGGAATGTGTAAAATGCAATGTCAATAACTAAAGACGGGAGTGCAGATGTTGCGACCTGACTGCTCTTAAAAAGGTTTGATGGGTCAAATGCAGAGGACAAATTTCCTCAAGAGGATCGATAAAGTGAAACTGAAAGTCCCCCTCCACTGAAAAAACGTGTTCTGCGTATAATTACCTCACTTGGATGGCTGACCTTCAATGTGCAGAATGATGTATGTGCGAAGTTTGACACTAGACGGCTGTTATCACATTCATCTTCTGAAGAGGAAACGTTTCTCTGTGCTCACCTTGAGCTTGAGCTTAAGATGTGTTTTGTACAAACATTACGGATTGTGTAACTTCACAACTTGGAAGTGAGATGTGGAAACTTGAAGCCTCCAGCGCACATACACTCACGATGAAAAACGAATAACATTTGCATATGCATAGATTTTTCAATGAGGGAGAAGGAGTAGACGTCTACTAAGAATATTTAACTTTTTTGTGGAAAACCAATTTCAGACTCTAATCTCTCCAATTACCCAAACAAGAGTATTTATATGCAACTTGTAAAACATGCCTGGAGGGGATCAATGTCAATATTAGTAGATGTGGAAATCTAATTAGATCTAGCAGCTAATAAGAATAAGCTAAAACAACAGCTTCCATTCCTCAATCGACATTTAAAAATTAGTCATCCATATAATTTGTAAATGAATGTATTGTTATTAAATATGGTCTGCATAGTATTTACCATACACAGCACAGGGGATCAGTTGTCTCCTCACAGGAGGAAGGTCTTTCTGTTTGGAGTTGGCTACTGTTCAGTAGCTGCCGGCTCCTCCTCAACAGTCAGGTCAAATGCAAAGGACAAATCTCCCCACTGGGATTACTGAAGTTTGACTTTAATTAACTTAGTCGGACATTATCTCCCGACTCTGCTGTTAAATTGAGTATGAAGAGCTGGTGTATTTTCCAGGTTCATTGGCTGATTAAATAAAAGCCTTCCACAGAATCATCCATAACAATTCAACCGTCTTTGTTTAAACATCATTTCAATTCCCTCTTGACACTGGAGACGATGACAACATGTGGAAAGTTACAGATTTCAGCTTTAGGGCTCTATATTTTTAAGTTTTGGCACAGCTGGCTACATGGGCCAAGTTATTTTTAGATGAAGAACTAAGGTAGGCAGAAGGGATTCAAAAACCTTGATGTTCACTCTTAATCATCTGGAAAAACGTTTTGGGTCAGTTAACATTTACATATTGTCATCAAAGGTTTTTTTTAAATTGTACAGATCAGTGGGCTTTAGCAGGACACACGGCTGTGTGTTGTCTGCAGAACAATGAGAGGAAATGTAAGTCTCAATAATATGACTCAGTGGTGCAGCAAACTAAGGGAGAAGAGAAATTCACTTGGAATTGAACCCTGGGGGACCCCATGAGAGATCCTAGACACTGCAGATAAAAAATGGCCTAAATGGTTCTTCTCCTCAGCTATGACATGAGCTAAGCCAGGACAGTGCAGTTTACACCAACCCTAGGCTCCAGACAGTCAATTATAATGGCATTATTTACCATATTGAAGGCAGCCTTGAAGTCTATGAGGAAAAGTATAGCACAGACAGAGGTTGTCTCAAATGAGCCAACTCCTGAAAACTAGACATATTTCCATTTATGTTCAAACAGAACAGTTGAGACACATAGTACAAAAACAGCAATAACGGAAATGGGTCTGAAACTGCTGAAAATTGTATAATTTCGACAAGAGGCAGGACCATTGCGTGCACGAAGCAGGGTGAAACAGCCCCGGTGGCCGTGGAGCTATTTACAGTGGAGATGACACTTAAACAGACAATATCAAGAAACCCCTTAAGGAGGCTTGTGGGGATAATGTCAAGAGGCAGGTTCCAGATTTGATGTAGGAGACAGTCTCTATTAGAAAGAAAGAACTCAAAGCGGCTCGGGACAGCAGAATCGTCCAGTGAAATAAAAATGTAGGGGCCATTGGTTCGGCAAACATTGGTGTCAGTCTGAGGAAGAAGGGCGGGACACATTTATCAGCATGCAGGACACACGAGACCGTCCAGTCCTGAAAACAGCACTGGGCATTTGTTTAAACAGCTTAAAACATCATGTTCAGTGCTAAAGTATTTTCCATTTTCTGCTACAGTATGCTACTACTCTTTAGAGGCAAACATCACCCTGTTTATACATATCTAACTGCTAGAATTACAGGTGACATTACACATTTATATATCACAGCTGTATAAGGCGGTAGAGCAGCCAATCGTAGGGTTGGTTCTATCCCCTGCTCCGTCCACGTTAAAGTATCTTTGAGCGAGACACGGAACCCCAAATTGCTCCCCAACTGTCTGGAGTGGCCGGACTACAGTAACTATTTAAATTGAATTAATGAGAAGCAGAAACAGAAATATTTTTTTGCACTACGTGGACACACCAGTAGACTGTAATGCCAAACGTTAAACTGTGAAGCGTAATTATTTTAATACAATTTACATTTTCTATGGCACATAAGGTTTGCTGGTTTAGAAAGCTTTTTTGTAACTTTTGTAACTGGCTGAAAACTAAGCATTTACTATTGTTTGTCCTGTGACTACATACATTTTCCTGCATATGGACCAAAATCCAAAACGTTTGGTCACCCATGGTGATTGGGATGTCTGGTAAATGAATGTATTGTAATATACAAAAAATACACTGTATTATTTTCTCACGAAATATAATTAAATATGACAATATTATAGATTAAAGAAGCTGTATGTAAAACCTTAACCAGCTACAACATTAAAATGATGTGCACATGTAAATGCATGAGTTTTAATAATCAAAGGATATAATATATACTGTGTAACACTAACAGGAGAAAGGTTGCATAATTAGTACTTTTGATACTGTACATTTAGCTGATAATACTTCTGTATTTACTAAGGTTACATTCAGAATACGCTGCACTGATCAATATGGTACAACAATGAGTCAAATGACTAATGACAAACCCACAGGGAACTACCCCTCACTCTGCACTTTCCTTCTGCACGAGGGAATGTTTTAGCATGTTTTATCTCCTTCTTTTGGTTCTACGCTCCGCAACTTTTGCTTCACTCTCACTGCTCTCGTCAACCTCATTTCCAGCTGAAGCCGGCAGCAGTTTTCAGCACAAAAAAAACGTTCTGCTAAACCCACCGAGCGATAACGCACCAATCGGTCCGGAGCACAAGCCGAAGATCTAGCAAGCTAAAGAGCCAGGTGTGTCCCTCGAGAGTTGGTAGGGGAGATCAAAACAGAGATAAAAGGAGAGTAAATATTGGATTTATATTTGTCGGGTTGCAACAAACATCAATCAAAATGAATGCTAATGTAGTTCTCTGCCTGCTGGATGTTAAAATAGGCAGCTGTTTGCTAACACATTTGTTATAGCAACTTTATTAGGTGATCAAATGCCAGGGTTGTGTTTACAGCTTGCTCTGCTGCCCAAAAGTGGACTCAATTAATGATACTTAAAGAATAATTAATTTTCTGTCATCCCTAGCCTCAACTAAGCAGTTACCAGAGAGGCAGCAGATCACCCAACAACATATGTTGAGGCCTGAGGACTTGTTGAAGCTCTTGGGTTTTTACTCAGAAATGAAGTCAGAAATCTCTCATTTCTGTCATGATCTTGACCGTCTCCTGATGTTTTCCAGCAGTCCATTAAGTAATCACACCTTTCCCTCCCAGGAGTCCAGGCTTCTCTACTCATGTGTTAATAGTTTAAAAAGGGACAACTGACTGAGAAATGGAAGACCAAATGCTACAGCAGAGACAGAACACAGTGTAGCTCCTCTGTGCCAGTAACAGATTAATATACGATGACAGACGGGAGATCAGATAGTTCAGCACTGGAGATATTGTATTGCTGTCTCAATAATGAGCATGCAATATACTTTGCAGGTTTACTGCCATGGTTTATTGTCTGTTTATTGTATGGAGATCCTGCCTGTTTTATTAACATGACATCAGCTGTGCCTCTAAATATTTGACTTGAGTTTTTCCTTGCGATTCTAAAATGTATGTTACTGTACTTGGCAGAAAGGCAAATGTACAGGTGAAAGCTGAGAATAGTCTCTGAAAAAATAAAGATTACACAGAGCAAATCCACAAATAGATTTAAATTTAAACCAGTGGAGTCAAAGGGGACTTTTGTTTGCCAGCTATACAATTTTTCTATAGCAAAATAGGATTTGAATGCATGCATGTTCTTCTGGGAATATTTCTAACATGAACCATACAGCTGATAAGAGTTATCAGTTGGTCTGAAACACACACATGCAAACTTACCAACGCACTCCCTCACACACACACGCTCTCTTTCTTCCCAAACACACAAACACAAACTCAGTACACAGTACATGGCGAAGCTTTCCCCTTGAAGCTTCTTTGAAAAGGTTTATAGAATCTTAAAATAGCAGTGTGGTCCGTGAGCACAGGGATTAAAAAAGAGAGAGCTACTATAGAGCCGCTGTAGTGTGGCATCACACAGACAAAACACACACACACACACACACGCACACACACACACACTACAGCCATGCCATTGCCATCTCATTGTGCTCCCCAACTGGGGCGTGAGAGAAGGAGGAGAGCAGGGGGGATGACAAGAAAAAAGGAAAGGGGATAGGTTGGCAAGAGGTGATGAGAAGAATAGGGAGCAAAGAAAAGACATGGATGATGACTGAAAAATAAAAGGATAAAAAGAGAGTGATGCAAGGGAGGAGAAGCTGGAAAGTGTGTATGAAGGAGAGTGTGGGACAGATGACAGTGGAGCGATAGAAAAATGAAGAAAGATATAATAACATAGAAGGCTGGTTTGTGTAGGACCACCGCCGAAGTGTTCAGTGTTTGAGGTTGACTGAACTAAATTGCTGAGTGATTCCTGAACACTCGCGCGTACTCACACACTTTCTCGTAAACCACACGCGCAAACGCAGACGCAAAGACAGCAGGTCCAGCGAAGGTAATTTTCTCATTGTGCGCGAGACAGAGGGACCTGTTGGCTTGATTGCGACGTCCTGCTGCTCTATCGCACGGCACAGACAGACAAACACGACGCACCAACACCGGCCGTGATGTGTGCTGAGCAGCTGCAGCAGCTCTGCTGAGGAGAGATTGACATCTCCAGCAGCCGTTCCCAACAAGCAAACAACAATAAGTGAGTCTCTCTGCCAACACCGGCAGTTAAACAGAACGCGGAGACACCATAAACAGGCTTTTGCACAACTGCCATTACACTGTCGAGAATGTTCTCCAGAGACATTTGTTGCTTTACCTTCCAGTGTGGACAAAACACACTCTGACAATAAGCCGTGCGAAAAAGTTCGACATGGTCTCAAGTGTTAATAACTGTCTTGATGTGTGAGATGAGTTTTACTTCAGTGAAGTTTTATTCAATTTGGTGTTTGTTACATCAAGGGGACTAATCTCATCATGAATTGGATAACATCTCATCTTAAATCTGGACATCTCTTCCAGACACTCTTGCTTCCCAGTCAAGGCTTCTAACTGTCAGGATGGGTGTATGTCAACAAAATGAATAATCCTCTGGTTCCTCCCATAAATCTCATTGCATTGTTAATCCAACAGCAGTATTGAGTATTAACCTTTCTGCTTTGTTCTTTGCCTTTGGTCTGTCTCTGATTTATGATCACACTAATTTAACAGTGATGAGCACGTTCAAACAAATAAATAAAAGTCACAACACTTAGCATACCTATAATGAAATTGTGCTCGACTTTACAGTGATCGTACCTACCCGCAACGTTTTGCAGATTTTCAGCTGCATATACAAGTTGAAGAAGTCTTTTGCCTGTTATCACTGGGGCCAGATGCAGCAGAGTAGTTCAAATCCGGAGACACACTTTGACTTCAGTGGATGGTGAAAGAACTGCGGGGGAAGTGTGTTTGAGATAACATTTGATTCCCACCCTGAAACTCTGATGAACTAAGGGCACTCGAGTTGACGTCTGCATTTCTGACAGCCAAAATGGCTTCCCACTACAGGCACACGCAGGATGACTCTGTGGATTATTTCACATTTGATTACATGTTGTCAGCAGTGTTATGCACGGGCAGTTTTCAGGGGAATGGGCAAAAAAAGAAGATATAAAAGCCCTAACTCTAACTCAGAGCCAGAGAAGGTCATGCCCTATGAAAGGGCCAGGGAAGGGCCTGCATAGTTTTGATTGCCAGTTGAAAAGGGCAATTTGCACCCAAGAGGAAAAAGGGCAACCCATTCCTGCCCCCATGAACGCCACTGGTTGTCAGTGTCAAAGCTGACTTGTTTGAGCCAGCATCACCACTGAGGGAATAAAGCAGAGGCTTAGGCTGTTGTGATTGGGCGGCAGCACCGCCAGCCAGGACCGTGAAGACTGAGCTGTCGGATATCAGCTGTGACTGACTGTTTTTGCTCCAGTTGCCAACAGAAAACCAACTCACTAGGACGCTGAGAGTTTCCCCATAGGCTGCTTTTGTTTTTGGATTGTGAATCCAACAGCAGTGCATAGGGAGAGTGTGTTTGTGTCACAATAGGTGGCTTACGTAAAACAACCCAATAAAAACAAGAACCAGAAGGGCCTAAAAAAAGAAGTCTTTAAGAAACATGTTCTAGAAGTTGGTGAAGTAGGGACTACTCGCAGGGCTTGTTGGTTATCTTCTGTAGCTAGCGAGCTGACTGCCAATTTGTACCCAGCTGGGAATATACTAACTCGAGTCAGTCACGATAGCTCTCTGAGCTTTCCCTGGGCCGTTTACTGTCTCCAAGCATTTTGTTCTCCGGGTTGTACACTAATGCATTAAGAATTATTGAAATGGAATAAAATCTGTCCGAGCTAGCAAACTTTAGGAAACTCCTTAGCTTAGTCGCTAACAGGACAATAGGTTGACGCACTTTATTTAAATTAATATTTGTACCATTGACTCCTGTCTCATAACTTCCTTCAAATAGTTTATATCTGCAGACAACAAAGTTTTTCTTATTTTATATTGTATTTATTTTATGTTATCCTATTTAATATATTCAATATATTTTATTTCAATATTTTAACTGTAGTAGCATTATTGGAAGGAGCCTGAGAACAATAATTTCTGCACAGATTGTAAAACCCTCCAAGGAAGATTTGTGATTTGTGATATTGGGCTACACAAATAAATAAATAAAATTAATATTCACGACCAACGACTGCTCAATTGTAGCTGTGCATATGACAAATAAAGACTTCAAACCAATCCACTTCAGTTTATGTTTCGACAGAGAAGATTAAATACAAGTAGATGGTGCAACAAAGCTTGTTCACTAAAATGTTGGACTTTTGGAATTTCACCATATTAAATACTGGTGTGGCCCTGCTTCAAAGCAGGACACCACTAAGTGCTGTAATGCTGTGCATGTATAGCCCAACATTAGTTGTGTATGGCCAACATTGTAATTGGTAATTTAATGTTGTTCTAATTGCAACAAACCGCTGACACACGATAGCCCACAACGCACAAATAGCAACCATTGCAAAGCATGCATAACCAATTGTGTTTGCATATGTGCCAGACAAGCAGAAATACATGCTCTCTATAGTTGGATATGAGCGCCAGCTTACACTGACGGCCAGGTAAATACAATCATTTTCCAAATTGGTCTGGTGTTGATAATTTTGCATCCAATAAACTGCTACATAGGCACAGAGACAGGACAGGCTCTTTGTGCAGGTAAACTGTGATTTGTCTGGTGCTACAATAGGCACCACAGTGGTAACAGCTGTAATGGATTGCGTTGGCCCTTGTCCACATTATTAGATGCAAATTATTTTCCCTTAAAGCAATAATGTGCCACAGGGTATGTGCAGAGCGAGAGCTGGGTGGTGGGATTTTTTTTTTAAGTCGAAGCATTGCTCTCTCATCCTCCAAGACAGTGATCCGTTCAGCAGCATTGAAATATAATGTGAAGCACTTTGTGCATTCTGTCTACAGCTACGATTTTCTCAGAAAATAAAAACTTTATTTCCTATCGTAGGCTTGAGCAGGGTATGTAGACATGTCTCTCTTTAAAAAAAAAAAAAAAGAAGTCTCTGTTATCATCAACATTTCAGTAATAGCTGTTATACTATGACAATGAAAACCACTTCAGAGATTACAGCAAAGACGATAGCAGCAAATTAAAAGATACGAGTAAAGTGCACTTTGCCAGGGCTCTCCAGAGCCATGAAACCACAATGCAAACCTAGAGACTTGTAATAAAAGTATTCTTTTTTTGGTACTGCCCTTCCTCAGTTTAGTGAAATATGATTGAATCATTTACTTAAAAAACGGGATTATTTTCTTAACCTTTTTAGAGCAGTAATCTTGTCAAAGGAGGCACACAAGCATGCGTTTTACATCAATGTGTTTAAATATTTAGAAAATCTAAAATCTCAAGTTTGAACTTCAATAAACCTGGCAGGTCTCGTCAATCGTCTGTCAGGTGGTTCAGGACTTTTACTGCTGCTTGACAAAGCCCCGAACCAAGTCAAGCGAAATGTTTTCTGCTGTCAAGTATACAACTGTAATTCAGTATTAGAAAAGTAAGGAACATGTAAAACAGATAAGCTGTGTTAGCGACCATGGTTGATGTGAAAGACAAGAGGAAAACCTACAAAAAAACTTCATCGACAGACAACTGCCACAAAGAAGTAAAGTGTGCTGAGAAGTGAAGGGGCTGTCTCCAAGCCAGAAGTAGAGTGAGCATCACCGTCCAAAGATTAAAAGCACGGAAAAGCAAGTTAAAAAAGGGGATGATGAGGCGCGACTGTCTCATAGAACAAAACTTCAGCGAATATTTAAATTGCCTTCCGAAGACGAAAACAACTCCAAGACAAGACAACATGATGAGGAGTGATGAATCGATGAATCTTGTTTTTCCTTGTGAATGGTAACCACCACACAGTGCCAAGTGTTACAGCCAAAGTCATAACCGATGAAGAATTAAAGGGACAGTTCACCCCAAATCCCAAAACACATATTTCTCTTCTTACCTGTAGATATAATTATCAATCTAGATTGTTTTGGTGCGAGTTGCCATGTTTTTGGGGAAATCCGCTGTAGAGATGTCTGTCTTATCTCCGATATAATGGGACTAAATGACACTCGGCTTGTGGTGCTCAAAGTGAGTTTTTTTACATGTATTTTTAAATTTGTATTTAACATCCTAAAACTTGTGTGCTTCTGTGAGTTTTCAGAGTTTCCTTTGCGTGACATCCACGAAGGCTTCATTTACACTTCCTGGATGAAATTAACCCCATGTTTTGCTCACATGTGGAACAGATTGGATATACTGTATATTATGAAAATAAAATTGTATGTAAATCTGATATTTTAAGATTCATTTTCGGTCCCTTTTTTTAATTTATTCGTATTTATCGATGCAACTCCTCTTTATATACACACATGAGATATTTTTAGCTAAAGATCTTACCATCAGAATAGCATTAGCGTCGAGTTTAATTTCTGACAGGCACAGACAATAACAAATACTGTCAAATACACTTAGATCCATTTATTTATTAATGTTGATGTTTGACACAGTACAATGCTATATAGTGATTCATTGGCAGTGTCTACATATTTATTTGTCTTTTTCATTCAATTGTATTCAATTCTTTTGTATAAAATGTATAACATTACATAAATTATGCTCTTTGATGAGCTGAGAGCTAACTTGCCAGATGTTTGCTTCCACTGCAGATGGAGATTTCATTGTGCATTTAGGTTAAGTCAATGTCTGTTCACCAAGTCTATGTTATGCGATATTCATGTACACAGTATAATGCAGGCTGCTTTGAGGGTAATCACCATATGACCCACACTATGGGTGAGTTTTTATATTTATTTTCTGCATATCTTACCCACCTCAACAGAGGCTCTCCGACTAACCGGTAGGAGAGTAAGTTCACAGGAAGTCGACTACATTTGAAAACAAATCTGTTGCTTTATTGCCCCTGGTCATGTGCTGTGTACTCGTTATTGCTTCTGTTAACTTCCTGTTGCCTGCTTGATCAATTAACGCAAATGTCAATACTGATCCCTTGATATATAGGTATTGCTTGACTTTTTGGACAAAATGATTTTTCAATTTCTTGGCAAGAGACAGCCTCTCTAAGAAATAGTCCTGCACAAAACCTCCCGTGAAAAACTCAACATTATCACTTACAACTTCAAAAACAAGAGATATTCTCAGCTAAGCTAACCAGCTGCTGTCTTCAGCCTTCATTTAGTGGTATCAATCTTCTCATTCTTATTCATCCATCAGAAAGCAAATAAGCTTTTTCCCCAAAATGTTGAACTATTCCTTTAAGCTGTATTTATGTTGTTTATGTTGATTGACTCTTACATCTTAAAATAATTTCATAATATCTGATTTCTGAATTTGATTTGATTCACATTTCAGTGCATCAGCAAAGTGTGTCTGGCTAACTGACACGCGATCAAAACACTATTTAAAGTGTTCAGTTTTTGGTACGTTAGAGCTTTAAGAAGCAGAGTAACCAGGCTGTGTGAGTCCCACTGCTTACCAGAAGTGGTTTGTGAACGTGGCACATTTTTGTGGTTTGTTGACCGTAATATGACGAAGAATTTCTATGTTAATGTTATTGTAGTGTGGAAAAAGACCGTAACAAGCACAACCTTAAAAAAACACGAGTGTGGAGTCACTTTCACACCCTCGGTAGAAATTTCATTAATGAAAACTATGATTAAGTGTATTTGTCAACAACCTTTTTTCCATGACAAAGACGATATGATGACGAGATGGCACCAACGTCATTAAACACTAACACTAAATGTAGTTGAAAAATAAAACTTCATCAAAATCTCTGGTTTTTGTTTCAATAGAGCAGTCCTGTTTTCTGTCAATTAATGAATTCATTATAATAATAGAACCGCTAGAACAGTCAGTTCAGATAATTACATTACTTTACTGTAATGCAGCCTGGAAAAAAGGCAGTTATGCAATATTACGATATCTAGAGACAATATCTAGTCTCACATCCCAACATTGAGTTTATATTGATCAGCCCCAAGCTGGAGTTGCTTAAGAAGTGACAAGGACGTGATCTCTCAATGGATTTAAGTCGGTTGTGTTGAGTGTGGTGTAAAGCTAAGCTATGGAACTGTGCATTAATACCTGTAGTGCAAACACAGCTAGAGGACCTTAGCAGCAGGCACAATGGTACTAAATGCTGTAGTCTGGTTTAGTCACCATAGTAACCATATTAACCCAGCTACTTCCTCCTTCCCTCCGACCTCTCTTTCTCTCGCACACAGACACACAAACCCGTCATCTAATCTTGCGTCACAGGGGTTCAAGGCCAGCAAAGATTTCCCAAAGCCTTCTAACATAGCCGAGAGTTCCTCTCACAAGCCGAGCTACCGTAGAAAAACGACCGCGGATGCAAGAGCGGGAGAAGACACGAGAAGACAAAATGAGGAGACAGGAGAGAGGGATGGGGTGGCAGTGGAGATGGAGGCGTGGGGGAAAGGGAGAAAGATGGAAACAGGACAGAGACACGGGGCCGGAGGAGACGAAATTAGAGGTGAAAGTGGGGAAGGACTTCAAGTAAGTGACGTAGCAGTGTACTGTATATTCTGCAAGCGACAGCAGGTGAGGGGAGCAGGTGTTAAATATTAAAGCGTCTCAGCAGAGAACCTGGGCAAATGGCCCCTACTGATATGGGACAACCCAGACCGGGACACACACACACACACACAGATGCAAATGCACAGACACCAAGGGTAGCATCCCACCAAAGCAGAAAGAACACACATGTTTAATTCACAACCTTCCATTTCAGCATGTTCGTGTTCTTACGCTACGCACTGTGACCCCCCCAACCCCCAGCCTCTATCCCCAGTGCACCAAGAAGTATGAGTCAAAAGACGAGATGAACAAGGTCGGCGGGGAATGAGTGAGCGCATATTGGGGGGGGGGGTGAGGTAAAGCCAACGACATTTCTTATTTCCCAAAGCGGTCCCTCTTTAATGGAAGTACAACATTCCACACTAATCCCGTTCTTCTCCTGGGTTTCCACACGCCCCGCCTCCACAGCAGTTCTGTGTTCCCGAAATGTGTCTCCCGTCTCACAGCACACCATCCGACTTCCCGTAGATTATTCCTGACTGCTGCACACTGACATGCCCTATAGCGGGCGAGGAGGAGGAGGCAGAGACCGGGGAAGATCGAAAGAGAGGGAGGGAGACAGGGGGAGAGGTTGGACCCCGTTGTGACATCGATCCTTTTGTTTTCATTTAGGGGAATAAAACACAAATGGATGATTCTTCGATTTGTTCGGGCTGGTCCCGTTGGGGTGGAATGTGTTTTGGACATTGCCAATACTGGCTGAGGTGGAGGGAGAAGTACAGTGTCGGCAATAACAAACACTGGAATGCAAAAACAATATTAATGGCAAGGTTCATCCCTGGCGAGTAGATCGAGTAGATTTCATTTTAAATCACACACAATAAACAAAGCCCACTTATGCCTGTAGGTTATTATTTATACGCTTGTTGTTTCTTTTATTCATTCATTGGTTTATTGCTAACACAGTTACTATTCACGCGGATGTGTGTTAGTACTTGTAAAGTATTCTGAGGACATTTGCACACCGAGCTGCTCTTGTTTTCCCCCAAGACTGTTCATGTTAAACATCTGGGAAAGCTGTTTAGATGGGGGTCTGGGGTCTACTTCATGATGTCGGCAGTTTGTTGTACAGCAGGCGGCGGATGAGTGGGACTTACTTGCAGCCCAGGACATAAATGATCACATAAAGTGGTGATGGTGAAAGCCTGTAAAAGGAGGAAACCGCTAAAGCATCCTCCGGGCCTGAAGGCTCTTCCCACACAGAGTTTACATTCATTACATATATAGAGAGATGTTACTATTTTTTGTACAATATTCTGAAACCACTGATATTGATGGAGTCAGTAAGGTGGACAAATGATTAGATGATTAAGAATTGGATCTCAACGGAAGGCCTGTTAGTCGGAAACTAAACAACAACAGCCCGTGTTCGACCTCATTTAAAATTAACACATTTATTGTCAACTGAAAAGCAGTTGACAATATTCTAGTTCCTGGGAGAAAAAAAATTGTGAACTGACATCAGAAATCACACTGCGTATAAACTCAGGAAAATCTTAACAAATAAAAACTGTCCTTTTTAAAACCTGAGGAGCGGTTGCAGTGAGTTACTGCTCTCCACAATCTTATTTATTACAGATTTCAGGGATGCCTGCAATGCCAGCTCTTGTTTATGTGATAGCGTGATGGTTCTGCGGACAGCTATTGATAAAAATGACAAGTGGAGAAAGCCTTTACATGAAATGTGACAAATCATGACAGTTAAGTTTGCATCTTGGCAGCTTAATGCTGCTTTAACACCAAGTATTTCACACTTGCACTGCCCACCTCTCCACGTACATCCATTATTTTAGAGCACTTGCCTGCCTGCCTGCCGAAGTTCTTTTTCTGTATTTTCTTGGCACCGTCCTCTTCTTTCTGTTTTTTGCTCTCCATCTAAAACATCATGTGTAGACTGCTACCGCACAGAGCCAGGATAACCAAGGTAACAGGGGACGAGCAGCTCATTTTTCCACTCCTATACTATAGACGTGATTTGCGACATTAACCGAACAGACGTGTGTGTGTGTGTGGAGACAGAGAGCACGAGGCTCAGCCTGCTCAGGCTGCAGAAAGCACAATACTGTTTGTTAGCCCGACAGTAATCAGGCTGAATTGTTACCAGCCCACTGGCATTTCTTTCGATCCTCCAGATTAACGCGACACCACTGACAGCAGGTAAGCAAGAGACGCACAGCCAAGCAGTATGAAAAAGACAGATTTTTTTTTGTTGGGTTATTTTTGTTTTGTTTATTCTATCTATTCATACCATTGCCGTTCACATGTGTACCGTATTCTGAAATCACTGAGAGGAGCTAATAAAGCCTAGAGCAGTACCAGAGCAGGGGCCGTGTGATGAGATCTCAATCTCACAGCGAGTCCTCATCACCTCCATGATGGTCTTGTTTGGCTCTGTCACCAGGGAAGGTAACGGTATACAGCACAGCATCGTGACAGTGAAACGAGTCATTGATTAATCAATCAGTCAATCGGCAGGTAAATAATTGCCACAGATTTGATGATCAAAGAATCCCTCCAGTCATTTCTTTGCTGGGTTCATCTGTTTAATTTCATAATACATTTACTATATTTGTGTTTTGGAGCGTTGGTCGGACAAAAAACAACATTTTGAAGGTTTAGGATCTTGGAAATTGTGTGGCTATGTGCCAATTTCTTTAAAACATTAATAGATTGAGAGAGTTTAAGACCACCTTATCTCAATAAAAGGTGTGTAGAATAAAAAAATTATTATTCCCATGCATTATCTTCCATTAGCAGTTTTCAACCTTTTGTCGCAATTTATAGACAAAACAATTAATTGATTAATCCTGAAATAATCAACAGATAATGAAAACAATCTTTAGTTGCAGGAACTGCAAAACACAAAAGGAATTATTCAAATATGGATCCAGGCGATACAGAGGAGGAACAAGCATCAATATCCTCTCACACCTTTCCCCCACATATCTGAACTATGTCCTTCTCGTGCAGATAAATAAGAACTACAACAACCACACACATCAGAACTTGAGAGGAAACACCAATCTATCGACAGAGCTTTTCCAGTGATTTGCTGACTCACTGAGCCTCCGTACTTGCCTGCCAGTGGGCTGCTGTTGCCCTTATTTCAAACCAGGCAGGAGGAGTTTTTTATTTACAGGACAAGCCTGAGGAACGGTGGCAGGGGGCCGGTTAGTTACACCTAGAGTGACTGCACTCTTGTACTTTCGGCCACTGAGCGGTTCAATTAGAGCAGTAGGGGGTTAAGTTCCTCGTCCAATGGCACATTAATGGCAGCGATTGAAGACGGGAAAAACACAATTTATTTATTTCCCCTATCATTATATTCCCAATGGGAGGTTCAAGCCGGTGACCTTCATGTTGCAACGTCACTCCCCAATCCTTCAATTCAACTCTCACTGCCTCGCTTACCTTCGTCTCTTTTATTGGTCTTTTCTCACACACATACACACACACACACACACACACACACACACACACTGCATCCCCCATCAACTACTACTTCAAAAGGCTGCCGTATTGCTGCAGTTATTGGTTCCTGTGTTTTGGCTGCCGTACCCTGAGAGACTTAAAAGCTAAAGAACCAGTTGTGTTTTTATCAAAGCTTCTTCAGTCTGTCTGTCAGTTAGCGAGGTCTTCAGAGTCAGTACCAGAGAGAGAATTCAACTGAGAAAGAGATGTACATCCCCAACTTTGCACCAAGCATCACACCAAAATAAAACAAAAAATCAATCTTAAAGGAAATCTTCTCTTTTTTCTTTCAAAACTGGAAGTCTATTTTACTGGCATCCCACCGAGCATTAGACGCGAGACAGCTACAGCTCAGGATTTTTTGGAGCTTTGCAGGAAAATGCATTATTACATATTTAAACAATGCTTGATCATCTGTTGAAATAAAAAAAAAGATGTGCCAGAGAATGCTGCATGTTCTATGCAAAGACTTCTACTGACCTTATGAATACTGTACTTTTGAATAAGATAAGATAATAATAGATAATATCTTTTTATTGTCATATACATATACACGAAATTTGACCTCTGCATTTAACCCATCCCTAGTTTATAGGGAGCAGTGGGCTGCTGAGAAGCGCCCGGGGAGCACTATGTAACCTTTAGTTAAGGCTAATTTACATAAAACAGCTTAGAGTGATACCAGCCATCAATCCAGTGGGTTGGCTGTGTTTCTACTCTATACTTAAACAAAAAAGAACCCAACGGAGCAGCAGTGATAGCACAAACAAGCTTCCAAAACCTCCTAGTGTGTCATTTTCTAATCTACAACATGCTGACTACAACATCCTCGGACAGTTTCTATATGACAAAGTGAACCACATCCGTTCTTGGCTCAAACAACCTCGAAATATCCACTAGACATTCATTTCAAAGAGCTAAAAGTAACTCATGGGAAGAAAAATGTAACATTCATCAAAAGCTGTGTTTCTCCATTACATCATCATTACATTCACATTCCCACCAGCTGAGGACACAGTACACACAATATATCTAAAATGGGCACTTCATAATATATATACAATATATATATAGTGTGATTTATGGAGCATGTCATGTTTCATGCTGTAGCCTTGTGGATTATGTTGAACTGTGAGCTGCATTTCAGGTCATGTGACTTTGTAAATACCAAGTTTGTCGATGAAATAAGTGTCAGAGCTAATTGCTAACGTGCCAGGTAAATCTTAACAAAGTGTAGGTTGAAAAGCTTTATCAACATTTAGGTGGCTGAGAGAAGGGATTACAACCCCCTAATCTCCAAACCACAAACACCGTGTATCCCCCCAAAAAAAACATCATGAGTGTGTTTTGTGTTTGTGCTTTTACGTGTCTCATGTCACTCACCTTGTCAGCCATAATCATAGAGGAGCCTCCGTGGACTCCCAGGACTGGAAGTTGCGTCTGAACGGAGAGGAAGTCAAGGATCTGGGAAATGGCCTCCTGATCAGTGCCATCGGCAAACACAAGGCCATGGAGACGAGTGCGTGACATAAGCTCACACACCTTGGGACACAGGGAAACAAACTCGGGTGTCAAAAGAGACTGTGTGTTTTATAGACCGTGTGTGTGTGTGTGTGTGTGTGTGTGTGTGTGTGTGCTATTGGTGAGTGTGCGCAGCCTTTCCTCACCTGTGTAATCACAGACTTTGGGTCTGTCTGGTTTATCCTCAGTATTACCACGGATACGTCAAGGGCATCATCAGGGCGCCGAGGTGGGCGGAGATCCTGATCGGAAATGTAACGCGTCTCGCCCATGATCACGCCCACACTGAGACCTGCAGGCTTCTGGGACGCCGCAGGCACCATCATCTGGGAGAGTAGGAGCAACATCCAGCCCACTACACCCATCATACCCTGTAAACCATAAACAAACACCTCAAATTAATGAATTCATGTCACAAAGCTCATATACTAATGCTGTAACGATATGTCTTTGCTATGACAGTTTTCTGCCTGCTATCAGCAGCTTGTCACAGGTACAGGTGATACATACT
Organism: Pholis gunnellus; assembly: GCF_910591455.1. Classification (NCBI taxonomy): domain Eukaryota; kingdom Metazoa; phylum Chordata; class Actinopteri; order Perciformes; family Pholidae; genus Pholis; species Pholis gunnellus. Next base: position 6,093,400 of record NC_136531.1, on the reverse strand, counting down.
GTATGTTGGGTGGCTGTGGCTCAGGAGGGTTGGCGGTTAAGTCAAAGTGTCCTTGAGCAAGACACCGAACCCCCAAATTGCTGCCATCATTTAGCTTTTGTATCAGGCGTTTATATGTTTAGCAAACTGTCAAGGTAAAAGAATACTGTCCTTATTTCATGAGCTGCTTAAATCTTATCAAAAAGAATTAATCTTGGATAACCGGCATTGAAGGTGTTTATATGGTGACAGTATTTTCTCAGGACTTTCTAATCCCACTGTGTGTGTTTACACTGAGGCGATGATGACAAATCAGTGCATGCATATTGATAGGAAGAGAGCTTTGTTAAGCTATAAGGAAAGTAAGAAGACAAAACTTCATTTTTTGCATAACCTGAAACACCTTATCCTGTTCATTTATCTAAAATCACCTTATTTTCTAATATTTCATATTTTTGTGTGTATATCATGCTCGTATTTTCCGTCCTACAAGACAAGCAAGAACTCCCACTTCTTGCTATCTTTGTCTGCTTGAAAAGAAGTTGAGTCACACCTTGTGAAACGAGTTAAAAATCGACTTTGCCGTGCTGTGGACAGAATATATTTCATATCATCAGGATGTAAGAGTCTTGTGTATTCTGAACATGCCATCAGAATCGCAGTAAGTGCTGTAAAATGACCCAGCCGGGTTTCTCAAAAGTGCCTGATATTTATCTTTAATAAAAACAGCGTGACTCAAATATGTGGTCTGAATGTAATTATTAGTGCGAGTCTCAAGTGCAAAATCAAAGATTACATTCTAGGCACAAACTAGGGCTGCGAGTTTACTGTCCTCTTTCTGTCCTCTACTATTCAAAAAAATCACTGAATTCAGTTTTAAAGTGTGCAACCATTAGGTTAAACCTAACTTTATTTTTCGCTAAAGCGCTAATCTGGCTTCATGAGACGCCCTAAATCTCTCTTCCACTGTCTGCCTTTATTTGAACATAATCTATGCCTGTGGGCAATGTTCAAAGTAAAGTGCCAGCTATTAATGGATAAAATAACCCTGAAACAAATGTAATCTGATTCACCCCAGTCATGGGGGTATGAGGGAAAACATTCCAAATCGCTGACGGCACTCAAATGTCTGCATCAATCAATAACATTTACCGAGATGAAAAATAACATTTCTTCCAGCTCTATATCCTAACCAAATTCCAGTCCAATACAGAGGACTTCGAGCTCCTGTTCCCACTTCGGCTTGCTCTGTGTTACCTTTTCCCGTGCTGTGAGCAGATCTAAGAGAAGCAGATGAGTAGAGGAAATGCAGTGTGAAATGCCCTGGGCTGAATGAGAGCTAATGAAACCATGATGCGAATGCTACGTTGCATCTCAGCCAATTTCTTACACCACCACAGTCCAGCAGAGCTGAAAAACACCCCAGGAGGAAACGTCACGTCCACAAAAGTAACCCACTGTCTCCGTATCTCTTCATCCTGCCTTTTCCTCGTTTTCTAACTTTGCACACATATATGCTCATCATTTTATGTATTCATTTTCTCTAAATATGTAAAAAAAAAAATGCACTCTCTTTCTCTAATTCTGCCAATCTGTCTTTCCGGCTGGGTTAGTGTGTATATCTGATCCATGTCATCTCACACCCGGTCTAATCAGGCCAGTTAGTCAAGTCAGTACTTTCCCAGCTTGCTCTCTCTGCCCTGGTGCCCACAGACTAGCCTGCAGCTCCTGCAGCACTTAGCATACGCCGCTAAATCACACACCGCTACACTCCTGTCCCAGGAAATTAGTGTCAGCTCCAACCAATGGGACAAGATTACACTAACTTTCCCTGGAGTTAGCATCAGAGCTAACATTACGACGAGCCAAAATCTTCCAACGTACAGGAGATGTAAAACTTTGGGTCCCCTCTGTCTTGGAGGATTTGCATTTGTGCTTAAAATCATATCCGCTGACTCCTGTGATAAGCTTCCAAAAGAGATGTCATGAGGGGTAACTGTTTCCCTCTGTGTTAGCATTTATGCTAATTCTTCCACAAAGCAGAGAAATGCAAGATCTTAATAATGTAACATTCAGTGGCATAATTCTCTAGTATCCTGCCAACACTAAAGGCTGTTCACTCTTTTAATGGTAGAGGAGTATCCTATGGCTGATTTACTGCAATAAAACGTAGCAGGCTTCTGTTTGCGCTCATCTAAACATGTTTTCTAAATTGTGCGAATTTGCCTCTAAGCAGCAAATTAGTCTTGTCTAAAAATGTTTTTATTTCCTTGTCTCAAAGTTAAATCTAGATTTGTGAAAACGATGTTTCTGTCAAAGCTGGAAACAACACACCCTGTGCTCAAAAGGGAGCTGGCATTAAGAGGCCCTCAAGCTGCTTCAGTGACAATGAATCAGAGTACGTCTTTGTGCACAGTGCAACATAACCCTGAGTGATTTTCCTTGGATATAAGCACATTTTTTGGTTCAGCAATGTTAGCCCTAACTCCTATTAAATAAAGCTCATGTGGGCGTAATTGCTTAAATCTATCAGTCCACAATTTCATCCCTTCATTCATTGCCAATGAAGCAGCTCTACATAGTGTCTCTAGATGACAAAACAAATTAGGCTCGTGGTTATGTGGGCTTTGTTTCCCCAAAATATCTTAAAGAGATACTCCACCCGAAATCTGTCTTTTAAATAGCAAACACTTACTCTGTGGGCTTGAAATGGGGCTGTACAAGTTTGTAGTTTTCTCATGAACAACACAATAAATAACTCATTGTCACTGTGGACTAAAACGCACCAAAACATCCACTGAAACCTCTACTTCTACTCCTACTTTCCACTGTCCACTCTCATATTAAACACGTTCCTGTCGCTGATTTTTTTTTCTCCAAGATGGTGGATATATTCACATATCTATTTGCGTGGAGTATCGCTCCAAGGCTGCAATTGTTACATCCATCATACAAAGTCTTTTAAGTTCACGAGGAGTTCCCAGAAAGTGCCTTCATTTGTGACGTCCATGTGTGGCCAATCTGATACTGCTGTTTCATATACATTTTATCTCATTATTTTATTTAATGATCTGTTATTTCCCCCACTAATGATCTCTGTATTGAAATTGACAAGTGGTCCATGCAATGTGCAAGCTGAACATTGAATTACACAATTAGATCTTTTGATGCTGGTGGAGCCTTTATATACAAAAACAGCAAAACAGAAAGGTTGGCCAGCATTAAATGAGCTGCTGGAGAGGGATCAGCTGAAGTGACAATGTGATTTTAGACCAACTGTTTAGTCGGTAAAAACATCAGGTCTTTGTATGTTCATCTTTTGATGCCCTTCATCATCTGATCACATTGTGGCGCCTCAACAAGGATGATGGTGTTGTGTTGTTGAAACCTGAGAACGTTTTGCTCAGAGAGCACATAGAAGTTGACTTTAATCTAGTTCATTTATATTTGCTTTACTGCAAGTTTCTTGAGCAAGAAAAAGAGTCAAACTTTAACATTAACCTACAAACGTATGCTAATTGAATTATGACATAACAGTTGGTTGTAAGCGCACTACAGTCTCAATGCTGTATAATATAATATGTCATATGATAATTTCTTTTGTGTGCTGTGGCACAGCTGCCAATCTAAAACGGTGACTTGCCATCCCATTTTCTACCACAATTTCTGCTCATAGCGGTCTAACAGCATTTTTCCCAACATCAAATGTTGTTGTTTTTTCAATTCTGTTTGTTAATCTCCATAAAACCCAGTTCCAAACTTAGTGTCTGGGCCAGATTTATGTACATATTTGCGCTCTCAATCTACATGAAATTAGCGTCTGATTTAATAAAGCAGTAGCTAATCATCAGTAACTGGGACTGTCTTTTAGGTGCATTCTGCATATAAACGAGATCTCCAAAGATGCCGTTCAGTGGTGAAATGGGGATACGATGGGGTAATAAACCATGAAATAAATCAAGCCAAGAAAAATGTAGTGATGCTGAATTCCCATTAAATGAAATGGTAAGTTTCCAAACCATTTACTTCCCCGATTAAACTCAAGATGAGAAAATAAGTTGTCAGCTATTAGTATAAAATGATCTTAAGTTTTAAAAACCAATGCAGTAGAAGTCATTAAAGGTGCAATGTGTAATATGGCCAGAATCTTTGGTCAAAAAATAAAAATCAACAGAATGTGAAGACGTTTCAGTTCTAACATTATTTCAAAGATGTCTATGTATTGTCTTACTGACTTATCTACTGAAAATGTGTTTATTGGATAAAATAAAGCTCCGGCTTTTGGCAAAGTAGCATTTTGGTTGCGGGAAGGACAAAACGAAAATATAGTTATTGTTTTTTACGTTACTGCCACTTTGGATATCAAAGCGTACATGGATGGTATCGCCCCCAGTAGAGGCTGTCTTCTTGCTTCAGTATGGTTTTGCTAAAACTGAGCAAAGCAAGCTACAACATAAAATACAGGCCATCACCACACATGAAGATTATAAAACAGCAGCATTATTTTGTCCGGCTCTCAGAGTTTCAGCAGTTGGATTACATTTTGCATTTTCTTGCCCAAAGGTTGGCTTATTTTTAATTTATCTATTTAGGTTGTATGGACCCAGTAGTTGAGGTGAAATCCATTATAACATATAAAATGTCTTTAAAAAATACATGCCAGTGTAACTACATGTGAAGTGTGCAATCACCCCAATGCATTAGCAAAGAGGATGTGCGAGTTCAGGTTCAGGGTAAATAAACCACAACCCTCCACCCTCTTTGGTGTAACATAGTGTTTCTTTATAACTGAAATACTTTTCTTTCTAAGAAGCTCCCACTCTCATTTCTGAATAATTCACTGTAGCTCTCCTACACATGTTTCTGCTGTCATGGTGATTTCTGCAGAATGCAGGATTAGTAATTTTCATCTTTCCCACCACACCTTTAATATACAATTTCAAATCTGCTACTGTATTGCAAAGGCAATTGCAATGACTTTTTCTTGTAAAAGCAACCCTAGAATAGTGGGTGAGCCTTAATAAATGTACAAGAATGTGCAGTCAGCCATTTTTATCAAATCTCTCCATGCTATGTGTGCAATCCTCCTTTAAATGCTAAATGCATTTGCATGAATAAGAGAGGCACACTTCACTGATTGCACGCAAGCTATGTCTCAGATGACAGGCAAACTGCGCTTCCAGGCCGATGCACCTGTTTGATAAATAACATGCACATGTCGGTATTGTAGTTGCTGACTTTGCCAATGTTGTCAAGTTACATTGTTCAAGCAGTCTTGTCCTAAGTAGCTAGTAGCCAGAGTGTAATGCGTGTCTGACTCTCATGCAAATGCATGATCTGCCAGGGATATACTATGTGTGAAATATAAAAAATGGTAAATTATTTTATGTTTTAAATGATTATTTGAATTGTTCATTAAAACAAATCGGACATTGTTTTGTTTTTCAGATACATTCAATGATTATCAATAAGAGAGCCAGCGTTTAGGGTCTAGAGAGCATTAAGAAAAGGGAATAAAGGGAAGTTGAGGAATAAATGTTCGCTTTCCCAACTCTTAATGTCTCTTTTTAGAGGAGAGCAATTCATTATCATGTTTGTTGAGAAAGATACATAATGTGCAAAAGTTAAAAGAAGAGTGGGCCACCCACCTTTATTGTTTCTTAGTTTTATTTGGCTGCAATAGTACTGCGAGAAGCTAGCCAAGCTTGTCACATTACCAGGCAGTCTGTGCTAAGTTATGTCTCAGTTGGGTAAAAAAAATTAAAACACATTGCAGATGGTGGTGTGACGTCTTCAGGCACATATTGGAAATGTTTTAAAAAGGTGTGGAATCCTTTGGAGAAAAAAAAAAATACATTTTGCTTGTTTTCTGTGTAATTTCTTTTCTTTTTAAAAAAAGTTGGCAGTAGTTTTCCCAAACCTGTTTGATTGGCAGCAAATGTCTTGAATCATTTCATCAAAGTTTACTTACATCTTGTTTATTTACAGAAATCATAGATGACACTACACTCGGCTGCACTGAGTCAGTAATGTCTTGGGCGTTCAATAGTGGTGGCTGTCTGTGGTAAGCATGTCAGGTGTGGTCTGGAGAAGGTAAACAGGTAAAACACCACATCTCCATTCATCAAGGTAAGGATATGTACATTCAACTACAGACGAGGGGACATTTAGGACTTTTTGATACATTTCTAAAAGGTTCAAAGATAACTTTTCTTCACTAAAAAAAAATAGAATTATGGGATTTTGATAACCACATTCCCTAGTGTTTCTAGCACCTCCCTGTCTGTGTCTCCTTGTCTTTGTGTGGGCGTGGTTTCCTAGCTGTCCTTTCTCCCAGCTCTGCTCATCATGCACACCTGCCTGCAATCAGCTCGTCACCTCTCCTGGCTCCTGCCCTGCACACACACCTGCCAGCAATCTACTCATCAACTCTGCAGAATATCAAATCCGGCTCTCCTCCCAGTTCTTGCCAAATCATTGTCTCAGTAGTTCCTGTTGTTTTCTGTGAGTACAATTCCCTGTGTTATTTTTTTGGGGCCTGTGATTAACTGTTGTTTCCCTGTGTCCCAAGATAATTTGCCTCCCTGCCTACTTGCCTGCCACTTCAGCCTGTCAATGCCACTTAACCAGTCCACTTCTCTTCTCTGTGGTCTCACAATAAATCTTCTTCAACTTCACTTACCTCTTGTCAGTGTCCTGCGTTTGGGTTCACCACACTGACCACAACAACTAGATTGATGAGAGATTCAAGAAGGTATGATTCGTGCCCAATGATTGCGGTTTCCACCAGTTGGAGACACAAGTGACCAATGAGAGCTTTATAGGCAGGATTAAGAATGACGATGCCATCTTCCTACATAGCGGGTTACCTATAGCTACGCTCGTGAAAAATGACGACAGAAAACTAGTGACAGTGTGGCTGTGATTGATGAAGCTCTACAAGTTGTTACAAGTCAATTTAAAGAAATAGCTCATAAATCAGCATATGGTTGTCGACTGCAAATGATGCTGCCGGGACCGCCCGTGTTGGGCAAGTTGCCTGAAAATGCACATTAAAACGTAAGTTCCTTATGTTACTTAGCAAACAAAAGTACAGTATAGTGTTGCATTATTTTTTTACTTTTGTGCCTTTTTTAAACAACTCCAAATCCTCCACGTCTCATCTTTTGTATTAACACTTGTAGAACAAGTCATTGCGGCAACAGACAGCCCTGTTTCGGATGGATTTATTGATCCAGTGTTTCGACTATGCTTTTAATCCCTTACCAAAAACACATAAAACACAACCTTCAAGTAGCACAAACCATCTGGTTGGAGGCTTAAAGCTGCACTCATTATGGCAGGTGTTCGTTATTGCAGCTTCACAGGCTTCCAGTGAAGGACCTAGCACGTCATATGTAATTAAACATAGGATTTTAGATGGAAGTGCTCCCAGCTACTTTTACAATTATTTTAGGAAAGAATGCAAAGACTTTGGATTACATGTTTTTGAATCTTGTACTATGGCATACAACTGTTTGTGTCAATGGTATAATATTTAGTCATTTTTTTGTCCCTTTTCTTAATGGCAGACATTAAATGTTAGTTGCCATCTTGAGGGGAGACACCCGCGGTGAATCGGGTAAACATGTTCATAGATCCCACCATGACACTTCCCCTCTTGATTACTTGCATGAATTAATTGTTTGTTTAACAGTATGTTTGAATATACAAATTGTGCATCATCTTGTTGAACATGTGCTAAATTGCATAAACAAATCTGAACATTGGATAAAGCCAGGTTCAAAATGATTGTTCCATTTTCTTAACAGGGAATTTTAGATGTCTCTTACTGTTACTACATAAGTCAAAAAATACTGTTAACAGCCATGCAAAAGAAAATGAATGTTACCATGTTTTTTGGAATAACACGTTCTCTAAATTAGGCTTTCAATGATATATGAACAAACCCCAGTAAAAACACTACAGGTGAGTAAAAATAAATAAATAACCAATAGATGGCAGTATGAAATTTCTCCAGTTGATTATTTACACTTAGACAGTTCATTTTTGAATTACAAGTTTTCTGAAATTGTATGTTTAAATACAAATGAGGCATTTTCTAATGCTAACTTTGGGTGAATTGAGGGGAAATCTACAGACACAAATGGACAAAGTGTAGTAAAGCAACTAAATTTGTATTATGGATGTTTTCTTTCAACTAGTATGAAAGAAGAGTCGTGAAAGCAGCCTGTAGTGTCTCCCCCTTAATGAAGGTTGCTGAACTGTGCAAGCACCATTGAATGGAAATATGTCCAGGACTTCATCGTTTCATGAATGTATGACAAAGGTTGTCAATAAACCAATAAACCACACCAAACCATTTGATATTGAATCAAATGACTCCCTGCACTTTAGCAAACATATTTTGGAATGTCAGACGGAATAAGGTACACTTGTTATGTTTAATTTGAAGGTGCAACAACAGTACACTTAGATATGGAAATTTAGGCAAACAGAGAAACAAACACAACATGGTCCATAATTATTCACAAACTTAACACTTGTGCCCTTTTACCTCTACTACAACAAAACAAAATAAGAAATTGTTTTCATTTCAAAGCAGTTTCAGTGAACATTTTTAATACAGATGCTCTTTCACATCATATACTTAAATATGCTTTTTCTGACCTGGGAGCAGCAAGGGTTTATATTTGCGAGAGATTGCTTTTCATTTACCAACGCGCAGTGTGCATCATTATCCACCCACCCAGAGAGCGAATTGTAAAACACAAAGGTTTGTTGTCTTTATTCGACAGCGGAAGATGATGGAAAGGTCTTGTTTGAAATATATCATTTTTATTTGTGAAACATTGATGCAAGTTCAAAGTGCCCCCAGCTTGTCCTCAATAAAAAAAAAAAGCCTTCCTGCAACACATAGTCTTTTAACAGCCCAACAGCCTTTTTCCACATCGAAATTTCAGGACTGGGGGAAAAATGTGTGTACGTATGTTTGGAGGACACATTTTTTAGTTTTTTTTAGCATGCTTGTGGTACGTGTGGAACCAGGGGAAGAAATGTCCACCAGAGTTCTGTCATTCATATTTCATTGGTAATAAATATGAATAAACAAGGACAATGCCAAACAGAAAGGACAAACTCCCCCATTCATCAGGGGACTGCACTGTGTGTTTTTGTAACACTGTTTGTCTGAATATCTTTCGCTGTGTGTCTGTGCTGACTTTGAGGGTATTATTTATGTTTCTAATGCAGCAGGATGTGAAGCAAGAGAAAGACACAACCCCTGCGGGAGAAACTAAAAGGCAAAAGGTGAGGTTGGGCCAAGGAATGGGAAGAAAGGGCACGAAAATAAAGTTATTATGAAGCCGTGCCAAGGTGAGGACGTGTATAGTCATCCTGGCAGAACAGATCTGACCTTGGAAAGATGGAGAGCGGCCATATTGTGAGGTAGTTTGATAAGCTCAGTTAGATTTTACACTATAATTGCACTTAACTCTATTTAGGATGTGAAGGAGGTGTGAATGTTTGAATGTATAATAATGATTTAACCTAACAAAGGTCCCAGTTAAAGAGCTTGCATTGTTCGGTACATGGATATAAATCAACCAGATAGCAAGTCAGAGACTTATTTGCACAAGTCAGGAGGATTTGTATTAATACGAGTGACAAACTTGTATTAATGTAAAACTGTATGTTTTAAGTGTAGCTGACCCCAAAACAGTGCAAACACCAGGGATACAAGAACACAGCACAGTGAGATGAGCTCAGACTGGGCCATCCTTATAAATATACGATGTGATTTTTCTCGCTCTCAATTATTCAAAAGACCTGAAACATTAAAATGACACATGACGGTTGTAGACAATCATTGGTACGCCTTGTTAGACGACCGCATGTAATGATGGAATAAATTCTCTTTTAATCTTTTAATTTTTAACCAAAAACATCATAATGCATGACAAGTGCACCGCTCTCCCCAACAATCTATTATTGATGAAAGTGAGGACATTTATTAATCCATCAAATTTCTTCTAAAGACTACATATTGCTGTAATAAATTGAGGAAATAAAAGTACCGATATGACATTTTTTGAGCAGAGACACATGTAGAATGACAAACAGCAACTGTGTGAAGTAATAATGGACATTTGAGCTGGTTCTGTTCTTATCTGATATGTGGAAGGTGTGGGACCAACTTGGCTTGTATTCATGATTGTATTCCAAAATGTATTCTTCTTAAGAAGGAACATTGCCCACGTACGTAGCATGTTCTTTTCCCTTTCATGTTTCTCTGCTCAAGCCACTCAGATATGCACATCATCTCGTCAATGTGCTGCCAGTTTCACATGTCGGTCTTGTGTTTGAAAAAGCTCCAGAATCTCTTTTCTGTAAAAGTCACGACAGCAATCTTACTAAATTGGACCTATTAACAAAGCCTAGAGCGGCAGAAGGTTAAATACGCGTCATGCTCCTAGTTTCTCTCTCTTAGTTATCATCTCCTATGCACAAAAAAAAATCTACTGAATAAACTACTAAATATTGTGAATGACACGATTTTAAACTGGAGGAGATTATTTTAATGTCAGATCAGTCTATAAAAAATATGTTTGCCCCTTCTTTGCTAATAAATAAAATGATGTGCTGTGTGTATATCATTTTATATCATGGTATTGATACAGTTTATTGTAATACAGTAACAAAAACCTGCTTACGGATAGAATCATCTTGTGAATTAAATTAAACTACTTAAACTAAAAATCCAATATAGCAATATCCTGCTCATTGCTGCCCACAATACGGCAACATCTCAGTAGACAGTGGACAAATGTATTTTATCTAGAGCAATGATTCTCAAAGTGGGGTCTGGGGACCACTTGGGGGCCGTGGCAGTCCGTCAGGGGGTCCGCTAAATGGTTTGCTATTAATCATAAAATTGTACTGCATCATTAAAAAGTGCACATCTACAGATGGGGACCATTTGTGCCAATTACTCCTCCACACATTTTTTTTTTTTGGCCAATAGAAACTCTGATATGACTGTGACACACAGCAATGAGTTTGTTATTGTTTAAGTTCAAACACAGCTTTAGATTGGTACAGTCACATTTTTGAATTTATTGTGATTATGCCGGTCTTGCTACTGTTCATTTACTAAAGTTTTTAAGATCAATTTCTTGAAAAGCATAAATGACCCTCTGTTTGAAAATATATAAGTGGTGTTCACATGATTCAAACTGATGTGTTTCTGTTTATCACTATGAAACACAAAGGATTCCAATGGCATGAGAGTATAATTAGTATATGCTTAATCGGTGTTACTATTAAAAGGGGGCCCTTGTAAAATGTAAAAAATAAGGCCCACAGTCAGAATAACTATCAGACCTTTCTCCCTCACAGCAGAATTCTGTATCTAACACATTGTGAAACTGATGTGAAAACATATTAGGGTATTTACGACTGAGAGGTGGGGGCGAGCGTCCCCTCCGCTCACAATGCTCATTAATTAAGATTTAATTAGCAAAACATATTTTAAAATCCATCGCTGATGAAGCCTGTGAGAGACCTGAGAACACTCAATCATTATTTCTAAGTGACACAAACATTGTGGCTTTTCCCACATTGGTCCTGCCATGTTTAAATAAAAGGGACATTTCGTGTAAAGGAAACCTTCAATGCGAAACCACCCAAAAAAATTACTTTAACGAAGCCAGCTACAGATTCATAGTCGCTCAAGGTAAAGGCATACGTTTGATGGCAACTTTTCAAAAGCCTCTACCATGTTATCTATCTTTGATCATACATCTCTGGGCACCAGTGTCTGGTTAACGTGTTTTTTTGATGCGCTGCTTATTGCTGTTAAAAGCTGCACTTGGCAGGAGGAGACAGAGGCTTCACATGTACCCACATCACCAGATGCCCCGTCTGGCCGAGACAGCACCTGTCGCCCGCGTGGAATGGAGCATTATACCTGGAGTAATGTATTTTTGGATGATTTGCGAATGCTTTGGGAATAGTTTTGGCCCCTGCATCTTGCTGTCTGGCAGAGCTCTGAACAAGATCATGTTGAAAAGAAGAATGTGAAGTGACTAGACGCTGACACACAAAATCATAGTGAACGAGGTCCTATTGATGTCGAGATCTGGTCTAAATTACCACATGTTAAAGATTTCTAGCCAGATAACCATATAATTTGATTTTATGATACATTTATAGCATGCTATATCTCAGCTGCTTTGCTGTTAATTTGTTTTTAATAAAGCACAGACTTGATTGCATAGGGTAATTTTGTTGTTTTCCCATTTGTCATACTTCACAATAATGGATTACCATGCTGTACTTCATAGGTATTTATTGGTATGCAGATATTGTGTTTTAAACAAACTAAATATATTGCAGGTTTCTGTTTTTTTTGTTAACATATATATCAAATCAGTTTGTTTCTCCAAGGTAAGCAGCACATCCTTGAAAGATTGGTGTAGAGGGGTATGAGTATATAAATCTACTCAAGCACCTCTGTGCTACTTAATCAAGGCCTGTGCTCAGGCAGCAATCTCTGGTTCTGAAAAGTGAAGTCAATGCTGAAGTGCCTTAATTAAACTTGCATTATTTCTAACGGCCACCAGGGGGCGACTCTGATCGTATAGAAGTCTATGAGAAAATGACTCTACTTCTCACTTGATTTATTACCTCAGTAAACATGAGTTTATGGTCTCAATCTCTAGTTTAAAGTCTTCTTCAACACAGCATAATGTTCATCTTGTAAATAATGGTCCCATTTAGAGTTAAATAGATAATAAAGCAGGGAATGCTTTAATATATAAATTAATATCTTACAGATTATTTTTTTATAGCACTTTTCAAATCACACAGATCACTGTGCTTCATAAACGGATAAATAACACACACACACACACACACACACACACACACACACAAAAAAAATCAACAGCAGAATCAATAAGAGCAGAGTCAGTGCTCTAAGAAGTCTCCTAGGTGCTGTGTTTGTACAAATCGGAGACGGGAGATGGACCTTTGACTGAGGCAAAAACCCTGAATTACACCAGTCTAAGTGAGAAGACATAAAAGCATGGGTGTCTCAAATAACTCTTCCCAAAAATGGGGAACCTATATTTTATAATTTTCTCATGGACATGCCCACGTTTATCTGCCTGGAGGTTCCGCCCTTGGATATTTATCTATGTAGGTGGGAACCATATTTGCATTTACCCTATCAAAACACATTTGCATTAACCGGTAGCATCGCTCTCCTATCAGTGGCATAACAGTGATTGCGAGTGACAGCCTGACAACAGGCTGACACTGACTTAAAAGAGCCACAGATGTATTGCAGCACACCTTAGCTTGCTAACCACAGTGTCTACTAGCATGAACGCATGTATTGTCTTAACACTTGGCTGAACAGGCCAGCAGAGAACGGGTACACATTAACATAGTTTGGTAGGCTGGGTGTGTAGCTGGCTTATTAGCCATTTACCAAAGTGTTTAAAGGGATTACAAAGGGATCAGCATGTACACCTGCTGGTGCTGACTTTGTATCTGGATATCTTGCACAGAACGCATAGTCGGAGTGCTATTGGATTGGCCCGAGCACATCTGGAGGAATGTGTGTTGACAAGTCTGCCCGCTCCACATACTTAGTTTGCATTAATTTCTCCATTTGCATGATCAGAGAATTGAACATGACACATAACAAGATGCACACACTGGCCGTAAAATAATTTTCCAGTATACATTCATTAGGAAACAAGCAGCAGTTAAATGCATTACAAACATCCTATAATGACTATTTGTCATTATAGGAGACTATCAGAGCCATACCATAGAATCACTTGATCCCATTCATGTGCGCGAGGAGCCAACAGGAAGTCAGCCGGCTCAGCCAGAGGAAGTGTGTAATGGCGCATGCAGCAGCCAGAACAAAGTTTGTCTTTCTTTAAAAAAATGAAAAAGTCAAAATCACTTTTGTTTGACTGCAGCAAATAGAGGGTTTTATGGTGTCAAATTAAAATCAATGTTTCATAATATTTGAAAACACACGCTCCATTTCAACTAAACTACTACTACTTTACTGACCCGTCTATTAGCCAATGTTGAGCATGTGACGACAAACAAAACAATTGTTTTTTGGCCTGTAACTCTTGAAGCAGTTTGCGAACGTTTTAATCACTGTTTATTACCACTTTGTGTTTCAATTCTTTGTGTATTTGAGGAACTTCTATTTTCACAAGAAACATAATATGAGGAAAATAATAAAGCCATTTAACTTGTTCTGAGGCAGAATGATGAAATTCCTTATGGACTTAACATCATTGGCACAGTTAGCGCTGAGCACACATTGCCAGACTTTCTTTTTTGAACTGTAGCTGCTGGCTTATCAAGAGAATTACAATAACTATTCTTTCTACAGCCTCTTGTAGAAACAGAACGATGGTGCTACATAGTATATTATTGTGCAGCTCCATAGTACCATTGTTTGAAGAAAGTCCTACCCTACATGTGTTATCTCATTCATTGTAAAAAATGTATTAATCATCTTAGTAACGCCTTGAGCTCACTGTGCCTTAACATATGTAAAACATAAAATGGAGAGGAAACCATCTTTCCTTAAATCAGCGAGACCCCTCACGATGATCCCTGTCAGAGACAGATAAAGCGGTAAAATAGTACTGATACATTTATGCGACTGATCTGTTCCTCGTAACCGTGGAAAACTGAATCAAATTGGATTTAAAATGCTAAAGAACGTCTTAACTAGGACAGTTTTATATCAGCTTGAGCCCAAATCTGGTATCCGTAAAAAGCATAACATTGGAATATGGGTTTTGGGTGTTAAGTTGGCCAAAATGACAGGGCCAGACTGGCCGCATCGAGGCAACTCCTAAGCCTCTTTTGGAGCTTGGAAAAACCCTCAGACAGACAAAGTGTAAAAGCCATCATTTAAGGTAACAACTAAGCCTCCTAGGAAGCCGGGAATGTTCTCACTTTCAAAGCCACATGTTGTGTTTGATACTAATCAAGCTCATTCAAAAGCACACGATTCAAATAGACCCAGTGGGGGGTTACAATCCAAAATGAAACATCCCCCATCTTGAAAGCCTTAAGCTTCCGACTGAAAGATGAATACTGACATCAAAGGAGAGCACATCTGTGTGCATCTTTTTTAACAATGACCACTGACTGTCACGCCGTTATTATTTGTGTTTTAAAAAGGATCATAGACCTTTTAAAGCATCATTAATCAAGATTTTAACATTAGTAACGGATCAAATCACTACTGTATATGTAATATTAAAAGTGTTGCTGGCAGTGATCAAAGCACAGAGAATTATCACCCAACTCTGCCGTTCCTCTCAGCTCTATGGAGCCTTTCAGCGTCTGTCATAGTTTGGGTTTTCTGGACAACAGATTTACTGTTTTGGTTGAGTCTCAGCACTCTCTCATCAACCTCATTTCCAGCTTCACAAGGCAGCTGTCTTCAGTGAAAAGGCTTCGTTAAACCCAGTGTGTGCTACCTGCACAGCACCAGGCGGCAGTTGGGAGACTAGCTGATAAACACAGCAGAGCATTTATTTAGCTGCTAAACAGTCAAATGTTTGGCGGATGTTTGGTTACAGCTCTATTATGCTTGTCATGCCTCTAAATCCAGCCTTAAAACCACCTCTCGATCAAGATTACCCTGACTTTCAGCATCAAAACTATCTGCCTTTGAGTCATGAAAAACACAGATACGAGTTTTAAGATTGATCAAAAGTAGGATTTGATTTCCAAAATCCTATAGCCTGAGAAACGACAATTATTATTTCTCAGGTTTGAACCCCCCCCCCCCCCCCCCCCCCTTAATGTTCAGATCTGTTCCAATGCGATTACTTAAATCTTATCAGTAAAGTTCAGCTGGAACCAGATAAGTCTTATCTGGAATCTAAAACTGAGGGGAACACTTATACAAACATTAAAGATACACAGATTCAGGTGTGTAGCAGCTGTAAACATTTAGACATAAGCCCCTTGAATGTCAACCTGCTCACCCAGGCGGTGTTAGTGTCCACCGCTCAGTCGAAGGGTAAACGGGGTGCAGCTCCAGTTTTTGGGGGTTTGTTGTGTTTGATCTTAGTTGTGATTTGGGTTTTTTTATTTGACTATTGAAAAGGTGGAGGGTTCACAGATGATTAAAGAACAACTACTTATCGATCATAACATTGAAACCAACGAACTGTCAATATTCAAATGATGTAAAATACTGAATACTTGTGTTTTGGGGCATGAAATGGTAAAAATTACAGAAATAGAGCATCATCGCAAAACAACTGCCCTACTTCATTCTAAAAATATCCGTTCAAAAACCTGTATTAGTCAAACCCTACTTAATACCACTATGGCTCACTAACTCATTAAATGAGACCACCAACTGTGTTTTGATTAAATGATTAAACAGAGCACGTTCTTAAGAGGCTTTGGGGTTATTAACTTGTGTCTAAAACTGCACTTTCACACACATCACTCATCAATATACAGAAGATCAGCGGGGCTCAAATGACTCATTATCATACGTCCCTCCGCCCTTTTCACTGTTATTTACTGGGAACAGGAAAAGGGAAACGCTCATTATTGTCCTCTAAAGCCTCATGTGAGTGCAATTTGACCTGTGATTGTGCGTACACATGACAGAAACTGTGAGCGCAGGGCATCCCTTTTTACTTTCTTCAAACAGTGGACAAGAAAATGGGTCGAATCTGTTCGACTGAATGTCAAATGGAACCACATTTTGGTGGTGGTGGTGATGTTTTTGGGATAAGACAATCTTGCGCAACGCAGTATAGGCATCATGGCCGGTTTAATTGACTTTAAAGAAAGCACTCACTCAGCAGATGACAGCTGAAGCTAAAGGCCTCGCCGGAGGCTTGGTGGTTGCACACGGTTTGGCTGTTAATGTTCTGGGCAGAACCACATCACCAGTTTGTCAACTGTCTGTGGATAGTGAGATCCAACCAAAAATACTTTGCAGATAAAGAGATTACTTGCTGCAGCTCTTATCTCTGGATGTGTCAATACATCCTTCAGGACAAATACAGCTACAATGCAGGGCAGGAAGGGGCATATTCCACCCACAGGTTCTTTGGCTTTTCTCTTTTTTTAAGCATCTCCTTTATAATTATTCTTTATAAGCTCTAGGTTGCAATCTTGTGTGTGTACTCCTACCTAAAATCCTGTTTATAGAAAAAGGAGGAGAAAAAAGGGAGAGGATATGAGGATTTGCAGTTGGTTTTATTCTAATATTTACTCTGGTTTCAACTGAGCGATGAAAAACAACATATCTAGAACAACAAAATAATGTGGAAGATACCAGAGCCATATTCTCAGTCAATATGTGTTACAGTCAAACAAAGCTATATTGTTGATAAGCTATTCTTTGAGACTGTGTCACAATAAATGCACAATAAGAATTGCATTTGGACTACTACAGTACAACTAACCGTTCAACAAGAGGTAAAAACTCTATGTAGCTTCCATGAAAAGAAAGATTTCTGCATAAATGCTCTCTGAACCTTTCCCCACTTGCAGGCATATGTAGATTTTGGGCTAATTTTGGTCTCTAGCTCTAAAAATGTCCTGCACACACAATTAAAAACCCAAACACTGAGAACAGGATGACACATAGCAGTCTGATTGCTCACCTATTGCAGCCTTTTATCAGCAAGAAGAAGATTTTTTTTTTTTAAGAAAAGAAAATTGTATCTAGCAGGGGTACAAGAACTTAACGTCTATGTGAATATCACCAGCTCGAAATACTCTCGAGAGGGCCATCTTGTTAAAGACAATACAATAACATGTTGAGAACAGCACATTTATCGTGAGGGATTAGATAGCTTTAACTGCGGAGCAACAGAACAACACAGTTCCATTTCTGACTACACTGACAAGCTGCTTCAAGACAATGAGTCCTGAACTACTGTACCTGTTTTGCCAACAGTGGGGACGGTTCAGTGAACAGCTCAGTGAGATGCATCTCGACATAATTTCAACACTATGTAATGCTGCTCAGAATATGGTATGCATCGCATCACTGCGGAAAAATTTTCATTTTCATGCTTCTCCTGTTTGGCTTTGTTTCAGTAGTTGGTTAATAGCAGAGTGCGAGAGATGAAAATACGATGCTCAAGTGAGCAGGAAACACTCTCTGGAGGGAGGACGACAGAAAGAAAGTGAATATAAAAGTAGGCCTGTACTATAAAATATTGTTCAGGGTTTTAAAGGTGTTATGACATCACATGCAGAATTCATTGCAGCTTTGCACAAGGTTGTTTTTTTTTTTATATGACAGCAATGAAGACAGCAACAACTCGCGACATTCAGTGCTCCGACTCTACTGCGTTTATGCCCTACAGAGTTGATCTCCTTTTGTGTCATCCCACTATTCAAGAAAATAGGCTACTGCTGAGCACATCCACAGCCTCTCTCCCCGGTCCTCCACAACAGCACAATGAGTCTAGCATGGCGTGAATGA
Source organism: Pholis gunnellus (assembly GCF_910591455.1). Classification (NCBI taxonomy): domain Eukaryota; kingdom Metazoa; phylum Chordata; class Actinopteri; order Perciformes; family Pholidae; genus Pholis; species Pholis gunnellus. Next base: position 6,074,898 of record NC_136531.1, on the reverse strand, counting down.
TAATTTGCCCTCAATGATCATGATACATTTATACACACGCACACACTATTTAGCATAAAAATTGAGAGTCATTCCTTTGCCAACCAGTAATGATGAGGCTGATGGAGATTTATGGGAATTAGGGCCTTATATTATGTCATGTCAGACTCCTATACTTAGATATGTCAGACTCTTATAGTTACCCCCATGTAACATCTGTGCGTGTGCGTGTGTGTGTGTGTGTGTGTGTGTGTGTGTGTGTGTGTGTGTGTGTGTGTGTGTGTGCGTGTGCGTGCGTGAGATGGCTTCCATGTCCCTGAGAAAGGAAAAGACACTTCGTGTGTCAGACTTGGCACGGGAAACGGGAGGAAAACGGAAGAAAATGTGTTTCTACAACGTGACTGCATTCAAAGCCTGAAAACTGTAATTCGAGATATGAATTCATTACACGGCCTCTCATCAGTAGCCGGGGATAATGTGATGCAACAGCGCCGCTTAGCGTCGCACAGCGGCCCTGTCGGAGTGTGTTTCTCTCCTGTGTTTTTTCTCTCCCCCCTCGATCGCCGGGTGCCGCGGTGCTTACCTTCGGTGTCACAAAGCGTCGCTGCTGCAGGTTTGCGGTCGCGGAGGTTTTGCGCCTTCTTCTTCGGAGTCCGTGCGATGAATGCTGAGTTTTACTGCCGGGGTGTGAGGGCCTGTGCAGGCAGCCACCGTGACCTGTCCGTTTACTGGCATTTTGGTTCCTTCTCACAGCGTCAGTGAAACCAGAGGAAAAGTGTTCAAACTTGATCTGAAAAACAAGCAAACAGAACACGCTATTGCTTGTTGCATTGCATCCCTCAAAAGCGCAAACTTGTTGAATTATGATTCTTGATTTACAAAATGACGCGCGCCCACAGGCTGGTGGTGCCCAAATAAGAGTGATTAACTGTATTACCCAATGCCATAATATTCCTCGAGACTCATAAACATTTTAAGAGTTTGCATCAAATACCAGCTCAGACCAAGTGCCTGTGTGTGTTTGTGCGTTTATGGGCGCGTGTGCACGCGCGTGTGTGAGCATCTTTTTTGGGGATGCTGAGACACGGGCTTATTGGATGGAAAGCTTGCGTGACGAAAACAAGTTAAATTCAAAGGTAGGTTGGTGTACGGTGAGAAAGACAAAATACTCTCTCTCTCTCTCTGTGTGTGTGTGTGTGTGTGTGTGTGTGTGTGTGTGTGTGTGTGTGTGTGTGTGTGTGTGTGTGTGTGTGTGTGTGAGTGAGTGTGTGTGAGCGCGTGCGTGTGTCAGAGAAAGAGAGGGGGGGTGAGAGAGAGCGTTAAAAACAGCCTGTGGCTCCTTGGCGAATATTCCCCTCACGCGCCTCTCTCCGGTGCCGGGCTCGTCTATGTAGGGCATGCAGCAGGTTGTGTGTCGGGAACTCGGACGAACGAAAGCGCGGTGAGAGGAACACAAGCCAGCCTCTGCTCCACTTTGAGAGGAGAGTGAGTGTGCGGCAGATATATAAACCCACTGAAACGCCGACAATTGCCGCTCGCCTCCCCCGGGAGTGAGTTAGTTATAAGCCTAACCCCCAAAAACATACTAATTAAGCGAACTCACCCCATTCCCGTGACACATCTCTCCAGGCGGCCAGGTGGAGATGACATTGCAGCCTGTTACTCCATTCGGGTGCCCTCGGCAGGAGTGGGAATCACATACGACTCACCTCCGTCAAATTAATCCATCAATTTCTCCTCCATCCAGTGCCCCCCAAAAAAACACACCGCCACACGGATAAATCCACCTGTCTGCCCGTGAAGACCTCCCCCTCCAAAAAGCACCTCACCCCTGGTAGATGGGTAGTATTCCTCTCGGTTAAGGTGTCAAACACCGTCCATTCAACGGCGGAGACGGGCTGGGAGAGGGGAAAAGAATAGAAGCCTTTGACGTTCGGGGATCAGTCAGACTCTAGAATCCAAATTAACCGTTGGTTTGGAATCTCCAGCGGCAGCCCCGCGCGTTCCGCAGTGAGGGCTCGTGGACAGGTCCGCGCGCCTCCTCCTCCTCCTCTCCTGTCCTCCTCCTCCTCGCGCCGCTCGCGGATTTCTTGAAGACTGAAGGGGGGATTCCGTCACAAATAACATCAAAACGCACACGCACACACATATATATTTATATATATATATATTAATATAATATATCCACACTCGCACAATGTCTCTCTCTCTCCCCCTTTTCTCACCCTGCTTCTCCCTCACGCGCTCTCCGAACGAGCACCGCACTCCAAAGCAAACAACACCCTAAACAATTCGGAACAAGTTCAAACGGGTCGAGTTATTTTTGTAGCGTTCTACGCTGCACGACAGAGGTGACGCTCCGGCAGCCCACCGAGCGCCCGGGCGGAGTGAAATAATAAGGAAATATTCTCCGGCAGTCTCTTTACCCCGCAGCCCGCCCGCCCACGCCTCGCTGGCTGAAGGTACTTACACATCAGCCTAGTTAATTAAACATATGGGCAACGGAGCTGGATGAGAGAATGATGGCGTGGTGAAGGGGAGAGAGAGGGGGAGGGTGGGGGTGGGGGGGGGCGACTTGGGTGACTTCATCTTCCCATTATAAAATATCAAAAAGATATGTGGCGAGTCAAGAGGGCGCGCGCTTGGGACATTTCGCCATGTCTAGCCCCTTCAAAAAAAAAAAGCGACTCCAACTTCACTGTTCGTTAAAACTGATATGTCTCCTCATTGTCTGTCTCTCTCAGGGTTTTTCTCTCTCTGCGCGTCGCTTGTCCTCTCGTCCCTTCTCCCAAAAAGGAAGTCGCAAGAAAAGGTAAGGCGCACACCAGTCGTCGTTTATGGCCTTACCTGGTGCCGCTTATAGCCAAAAGAAACCGCGTGCGCGCGTTTGTGCAGCGTCTCTTTCTCCGCCTGTGTGCGTCTGTGTGTGTGTGTGTGTGTGTGTGTGTGTGTGTATGCGTGTAGTGCTGTGACGATTGTCTCGGCGTCAAGCAAGTCACCGCGTAGCGCCTCCGCTCCTCGGAGCATCCACTGCGCACAGATAACACATTTCAATATCCGCTGAAGTGTTCTAACTCAATCTAGTGGTCCCCGTCCCCGAATTGAAAATACCGCTTCCTTCACAATTACTGCACCGAAAACGTTTATTGCTGATGATGTGTCATGTCCTCTCATCAGCGCCAGGGTTTGTAAAAGGCTACGGGTAAGATAAGGGAAAAATAGAGCCAACGCTGAATTACACAGCCTCAATTAAACATAATTAGCAGATCAAAACTGCAGCACAGGGGGGTCCTCGGGGAGCGCTGTCAACCCCCCGCCCCCTCCCCATCTCCCTCCATGCCTCTCTCTGCATCTCCCTCTGAGTGTTCCCATGAAGTCCCATTGCAGACAGATGGTGCATGGGGTCATGTAAGCAGGCCGGGGAATCTACCAGGGCTGACTGTAATAAGCTGAGTTACACTTTGAGGCCAAACACAGTGCAGCGTATAAGCAGACCGGAGGGCTTATTATTAAGGAACACTTCACTTCCCTCCTCTTCCTCCTCCACCTCCTCCTCCTCCTCTATCCCTAGAATAAAAATCTCCACCTGTTGAGGTCCTCTATCCTCCTCCGTCAGAGCCTGAGCCTCCAAGGCTTGGAATAAAAGAAACAGACGATTGCGTAACGTGGACATAAAAGAGAGGGAGACAGACCACACAAGGAGTGGATGGTGGTCTACTTCTCTTGTGAGGAAAGATTCCTGGGGTTCCAAATGAAAGAGCACTGCCTTTCTTTCATACCATCCCATCCACGACCACCTCCTCCTCCTATTCACCAATTAGAGGCGTCTTGCTGGGACGGGCCGGACCCATGCAGAACACCCCCCTGGGAACTGTAGAAAATGTTGCGCAATGCCATTAACAGTTACATTTTCGTCTGTTAACCAACAATTAGTTTCGATAGAGTATGGCTAAGCTCGTCTTATTCTATATTTAAACATTTAGCTGTTTCCAAGGAAATAAAATCATACATTCCTCCGGGCCACCATAAATAAGCTTTTACAAGCAGTCCGTCCTATTAAATATAATCTCATTCAAGGTTATGCATGCCTGCAGACCTCCCTATAGTAATTTCCGGGACATGACCCTTTACAGGATTCTGGTGGCGCATAAACTTGAGGATCTGTCTCTCTCTCTCTCTCCTTTAGTACACATTCATCCGCTGCACACCAGCACAACACTTGGACAATAGTGAGTCAGCTCTGCTCTGTTTGTAGACAGTTGTGTGTGTTGGAAATTATCTCAACATGTGTCCCCATTATTAATCTCTTGGCTCGGTCGTCGTGCACCTTTCATGGGCCAAACGACACATTGAACAGAAGTTACCCAGGCATGTCGTGATGCAGAGACGATGCCGGACACACTCAAGCTCAGGTTCAAATCTGGCTCCCCGCGTCCGAACAGCTCAGTGAGCCATATAACCGTATCTCTTCATTTCTACTGAATGTTTTTAATTTCACAAGGTGTGTGATTATGAAGTATTTGAAAAACAAATTAGACCCATTATCAAAGTGTGGCGCGTCAACAATGTGCTAAGTATTTTTGTTATTACTCTGTATAATTACTGAAGACAAAAGCTCATTCCACTAATGTTGTTTGGCTAATAGTGAAAGCCCAGTACTCCAATATTTCGAATGAATCAGAGGAAAGGAAAAAGAAGTCCAATTAAAGCAGCTCCAACTATGAAACCAGCAGGCAGGCTCCCAAACAAACTGATAAATAAATAATTAACAAATTAATGAATAAATAAATAAATAAATAGAAGGGAAGAGAAAACTATTACACAAGGCCTCTGACAAAAATGATGTGGGCAATTTTTGTATCCATGGTAACTGACTTTTTCAAGAGTGTCACCACTTTTGTTTTGGCAGAGGCGCAACCCAGATACATGTGGTGTTTTTTTGTTTTTTTTGCACGAGTTCTCCCGGACTATACACAGGGTCCCCCCATTCATAAACACCTGTAGCCACGCTTACTGCCGCGGGATGGCCGGCCCCGCTCATTCCCAGGCTGACGGTGCAGCGGCCCCGCCGATCAACACCGACAGCACACGCAGCCCCGCTGCAGCCGGCTCTCACTGCTGATGCAACCAACATGGAGATCTTTTCAAAGCACACACACCGCTAATTAGCCGCACAGCCAACAGAAGCAGCACAGTCCACAAAAGCCTGTAACTGTCGACTTTACTTAAAAATCTTCTTCGTAAGAGGCGCATTGTTTCCATGACAACAAGGCCTGATGGCACACTTTTTTTTACGGTTGTATTTTTACTATCAATTTGTATGTGTTTTTAAGAACAGCATTGTGGGTTTTATGCTTTTTGTTACATTTTGAGCCAGTTAACACAAAGTCTCTAATCCCGATTGCCCGTACCAGCACACACTTGGGCTTATCCGACAATCATCCGTCAATTTGATTGACAGGCAAACACAATAGAAATCCACAAGAATGATTCACTGTAATGTTTCTATGCAACTGGAAGTAAGCTGGTTGGTGAAGAAAGTAAGTGGGCTGATGATAAACCCACAAGATAGATTTCTGTCTTTTATACAATGATCTTGACTCTTGGTTTTTTTTTTTTTTTTTCTCCGACTGAGGCACTGCCACAGCGAAGACATTGCATTGTAGCTACAGTACATGGCTTTATATAGACTCAGGAAATGAATCACTCCGTCAATAAATGGCATCAAAATAAACAGAAATGTATTCAAGGCTCTCTATCTGAAACAGAGCGGTGTGATAGCTGGCATTTACCAAGTTATACATGTTCCTTCTATCTAGTCTGTCTTTTTACTTTGTCTCCCTCCCTCTATTGCACTCTCCACCTTCTCTCACTCTCGCCCACAGAGAGTGGGTGACCTGGAATGAGCTCTCCTACAGACGGCACTGCTTCCTACAGCCAGATAGGGGCAGTATGTAGTGCTTCGATCTCAGGCGAGCTTTAGTCTACGTGTCTATACCTTAACGATATCATCACCCCGGTCAAATGTACAGGCACCTTTTTAAAAAAACATTCATCTCAAAAATTGATAGGGGATTACTTCCTATCACAGTGAAAAGTTCACGAGTGCAGCCGCCAAATCAATTTGCACGGAGTGATGCACTGCTGTGTCTTTTTCACTTGGCCACACCAGCAATTATCCTGAGCTTGAAAAGGTCAGTCAATATTTTAATAATTAATTGCGGGAAAGGATTTCAAAAGTTTTGAATCTTTAGTGAGACCTCTCTTTGGGAAAATAGTCCGTCCTCATTTTAACAACAAAAAACATAACCCTTTTTGGTTGAAATAGGTGAACTAAATATGCATAAATGGGAGAATCTCAAAAAAAATTTGGCTACAACATTCTGATTTTTTTTATAAATTAAGTGTACTTTTAGGTCATCCGCACAGGCAAGCTCAGAGATTTGAATAATTCATATTTTCAGTAACTTTAGGGTCGAATAAAATATATATTACAAGAACTGGACTTAGTTAACTTGACATTCCAAATGTATGCATGCAACATGTCTATCTTTACAAAGGGCTCAGCTTGAGGTGGTTATCATATAATAAATGAGAATAGCATGTAAAGACAAGACATAATTTGAAAGTTCGGGACATATGCTTGTTTGCTTTTTGAAGCTACAGCCAGCGGCTGAGAGTAAAAGTGGACTGAAAAAGTGGAAACAGCTAAAAAGAAGCCTCCGAGCACTTCTGAAGCAAATATATATATATATATAAATATATATATATATAAAAAAACACTGTTTCTTTCAATGAAGATAACATTAAATTAATCAGAAATACACTCTATACATTGTTAATGTGGTTAATGACTATTCTAGGTGGAAACGTCTGGTTTTTAATGAAATATCTACATAGGTGTATAGAGGCCCATTTCCAGCAACTATCACTCCAGTGTTCTAATGGTACATTGTGTTTGCTAATCGCCTTAGAAGACTAATTGATTAGAAAACCCTTGTGCAAATATGTTAGCACAGCTGAAAACAGTTATAAGCTATAAAACTGGCCTTCCTTTGAGCTAGTTGAGTATCTGGAGCATCACATTTGTGGGTTCGATTATACTCTCAACATGGCCAGAAAAAGAGAACTTTCATGTGAAACTCGCCAGTCTATTCTTGTTCTTAGAAATGAAGGCTATTCCGTGCGAGAAATTGCGAAGAAACTGAAAATTGACACAAAATGATCTGGGTGACCCCAAACTTTTGAACGGTAGTGTACATATATACATATATATGTATATATATATACATATATATATATATATATATATATATATATATACATATATATATACATATATATATTACAAAAATCAAAGTGTAAAAACTCACTTGTTGTTGTGTTTCGGGGTATTATGTACCCGACTATTTCTTCCTGACTTGGTGACTCTGTGATGTTGCCAGGCAACCAACCAGTGGAGACTCAAAGTAGTTACCGCACCTGGCCAGAAGGGTGAGAGGATGAACAGGTGAAGAACATAGTCTGGCGCATAACTCCCTGTAAAACCAAAAAAATTGATAAAAATAAACAAGTTATAACTAAGTACATTTTACAAAGGTACTGTACTTAAGTCAAGTTTTGAGATACTTTTAACTTACTCGTGTATTTCCATAAAATGCTGCTTTCTAATTCAACTCAGAGGAAAATATTGTGATTTTTATTCTATTATCATTCATTTGACAACATTTGCAGATACTTTGCAGATGTTTTTAAATATAAAGATAATAAATTATGATATATTAACCAATCATATATCAATAAATAAAATTAGCTCCACCTCCGGCCATTCTGCATAATGAGCACTTTTACTATTGGTACTTTAAGTATAATTTGATGATAATACTTTTCTAATTTTACTTAATTAATCTTCTTATCTTATTTTCGATGCAGGACTGGAAATGGTATCGATCCCCTCGTCTAACCCTCGGCACAAAATCGGGTAAGCATCGCATCCAAATGGTCAAACTATTCCATTGACACTAAAGAACTAACCTCCAGGTTTCATGATGTCTTATCTCCAACTTGGGTACCACAACAGTCATATGGAGGTCACAGACCTTCAGGCCTGGGGATTGCACACAGAGAAGCAGACGCCGGCTCCTCGATATGACCCACCTTGAGTAGCAACCTGCAACACACACACACACAAAATATGCAAAAATGATATCATCCAGTTGATGTGGGGAAGTACACATTTAGACATTGTCTGTTAATTTGCACTTAAAGCACCAGGGCACACTGGTACCCAATATGACAGCTCGGAAATCCACAGTGCTACAGTGCTTTTCTGTATTGAGGGTGTTAAATTATTGGGGTGCTCAGAGGTTACAGTATGTTGGGTACTTTGGGCTCTGTGGCTACAGTGTTGGTGCAATAGTCCTTTTCAGTGTTGGAGGCTGTAGCCAAATCAAACTAATTGGCCCAGTCCACAGAACAATTTAAAATAGCTCATCTTGAGGCTGTAACTCTTTCTGGCCTTTCTATTATCAGCATAGCCAGAGGCTGCATTAAATATCTTACTGGCAATAAACAAAAACCTGACTGAGATTGACGCATTTCTTATTTTCAGATGAGATCTCACAGCATGACCTCTAACTACAAGATTTACTGGAACGTTTAAAGGATTGTCAGAACATATTAGCTGCTTAGGTTGTAAAAACTGGGAGCTGGGATGTCTGTTTTTCAGTGTCGATGAGGCTGTTTGTCGACATAGCGCACAGGATCAACACCAGAGAGATGCTCGATGGAAGTGGGATTGAAAATGTGAACCTGATTATGACATGCCAATGATGAATTTTTAGGTCTCCCCTTGAGCTTCTAAAAGCCACAAGTACACTTGTGTCCCTTGTTTTTCCATTAACATGAACTAATCGAAAACTGAAAAAAACAAAAAGTACTGATTTCAATCAGTGGAGTAGCTTAAACATTTAGTGTTGTTGATTAAACATAGATTAGACCAGAATGGACTTTATCTGGGGATAATGCCCGATTATGGGGGTGAATCCAATAATCAGACAATAGCACGATGTCCCACCTTGGCTATCGGCCAACTGCTGATTGAGTCTTTCTCCTGGTGGTAGGGTAGGGAAGGCTGTGGTTTTAGATGCTGGCATCAGCATATTGGGTTAATAAAGAGCACAATGATCCGTTATTGACTCCTCTGTGGGTAAGAAAAGAACAAGAGGGACTAGCCTCTTGTATGAAATATTAGACGGAGCAAATATTGAAAGAATAAAAATAAAGAATGGAGAATTAAGTAGACTATGAACTTGAGGCAAAGGGATGGATTGTACATTCAGTTAACTCTGAAATACTCTGAAAATACTGTCATTGTGTGCCACGGTACACATAAATTGATTAAGCAATTCATTGACGAATCAACATGCATTTAAAAATCAACTAGTTTCCTTTAATTTATCAGTTTAAACCTATGCTAATAATGAATCAATGATTTGACAATCAAAACAATAAACTGTTAAATTTACACTAAAATAAATAACGTAATAAAATAATAAATACTGTAACGTAGGTGGTTTTTATCTGGAGACAGAATCTATGATAGAAATATGTTTCCATGAGTAGATAACTATGAGTGTGTTGATGCATGTGTGTCTGCATGAATACATGAATACAGATAATTCTGTGTGTGGATCAATCTGTAGATGTTGGGAAGATACACATCTGTATTTTATGTTTATTAGTATTTTCTTGCCTATAGCTGGTGGGGGGTTGGGGTAAGTGGAGATTGTGATGTGAAGGCTCAGAGAAATGATCTACAGTTGTGTTTAATAAAGTATGAAGTGATGTTGTCCTTCAACATATGCTTGTGTGGCATATTCAAGTTAACTGTTACATGAATATATTCATTCTAAAACATTATACAGAAATAATAGATAAAAATGATAATAAAAGAAAATAAATGTAAATGTAAAAAACATAATAATGCCACAATGCAGAAATGTATATTTGTTACACATGACAAACTATCAATTGAAGTGTGTATTCATCAAGTCAGTGTAGATATATTTATTAAAAAATAAAAAGAAATTGGCCAATATATATGTTCTTGATTATATATAATAATCATATATTTTGTTCGATTATTTTATCTATTGACTTGCTCATTATTATCTGAATGAATTATCAATGATTTGTCAACTAATTTCTTAGTGAATGAATTCAATGATTGATTCTCTGAAATGGGCCCTCATACTGAACGTGTTGGTGTGCATCTGTTCGTGTGCTAGTATGTCTTAGCCTGAGACTATGTTTGGTCATTTTATAATCTCATGCAGTCTGGTTTTTGGGACATTTTTCTCCTGAATGGCAAACTCTGCAAGGATATTGTCCATCTGCTGCATCTCCTCAAGGACCACCGATGGAGAGAGTTGGGTGGCTGCATCATGCTGTGTTATACGCAGACTGACAGAAAAACACACAGTGTAAGGGGACACTGTAGCATTTTCTTTGCACATATGGTCCGGTCAATGTGATCAGTAAAGGCCACATAAACATGGTTACACAGGGACTATTTGTCGTTAATGGAAAGCAGCATCTTTGCCACCTGCTGTGTAATCTTCTGTGACACTTTGTACTCCGATGCCCACTGGCCAATATTATCCTCGTTACACCACACTCGGGAGAACAGCACAAACAGGCTATTATAGACTGTCACATTGTTAGTGTCATTCTCGCTCCAATATCTTATGAAACACTGACAAAAAGTGTAGTGATTTGACTGGTTATGATGGATAACAGTGGAGAATGAAAACTAAAGATACTGTTTGTATGAAAAAATGTGTGGTGCAATTGTTTATGTGGAGTTGTGAACTATACTGACGTGCTGTGACTTCAATCGCATCCTTGTTCCCTCATTCACTAATCCTTATATAATAGACACTCAATAGTTTACTCACCTGTGAGCAGTTAATTGAGATTGAAGCAACTGAATGCAGTGTAAATACTAAAATAATGATTTAACTATCGCAAGTTTTGTTTGAGCGAAATCTATAGTAAAAGCAATGGCGAAAAATAGCATATTTTAATGTCATCCATCCATTATCCGTAACCGCTTATCCTTTCCAGGTTCGGGGGGGCATGTTACATAAAGAGACAGACAACCATTCACGCTCACATCCACACCTACGGGTAATTTAGAGTCATCAGTTAACCTAAGCTGCATGTCTTTGGACGGTGGGAGGAAGCAGGAAAATCCGTAGGGAACCCATGCTGACACGGGGACAAGGCAGCCAGGGAATCGAACCCGGGCTGACTAATTCTAAGTCAAAAAGCTTCACATTTTCTTGCTGGAGGACCCCACAAACCCATTATCTCCTAGTGTCTTCGGAATGATTGCTGCTACCGGCCAATACACAAGCCAACATGTGGATAAAGGCAGTACTGGCATTTATTTTTTTTCCACTTCAAGCACTGATAAGAAGCCAATTTTCTGCCCCAGTTTGCTCACAAGATTAACAATATGGAATTTAAATGTAAATTTCTCATCAAGCCAGATGCCAAGATATTTATACTTCATAACTCTCTCAATATTAGATCCACTCACAGCTGTTTTATGCCGATTGTTGTAATCTAACGTGATCTCATCCCTACTCATATTTGTCCACTTGGACAGAAGTCCTTTTTAAATGGTATCTTGTCGCGATTAGGGTCTAGGCAACACAACCACTTGTTAATGGTGAGAAAAAAGTTCACTGTTTCGAACGAAACCTCATCTGACTCAGTGACAAAGCTCCACGTGTCAGTCGGAGCTGATTTTCTTGTACCTCCGTTGCGCTGAGACTCCAATGGGTTTACATCAGAGTTAACTGAAAACCCGGTGAGTTTTACACAGACTCTAAAGGGAGCCTTGTGCGTCGGTATCAAGACGCCGAGGCCCACTGCTCAAGCGTTGTTATTTGACACTTTGTTAGTGGGACCAAGCTGTGTGATCTCTGGCTCTGGAAAACAGCATGAATTTTGTCATGTTTCTGTTAAGTATAAATGAAGTCTAATAAGTGCATCTTGTAGAGCATTAAAGGAGAGTTGTACAGAGTCAGCAATACACAATTGTGTAATCAGCATAAAGATGGCCTTGACAGTCACTCAATGAAGAAAGATTATATCATTATTATAAATGGTAAAAGAACAGGACCCAAAATTGACCAATGCGGAACACCTTTTGTTACTAGCAAGAACCCAGACTGGACACTCCCTGACTTCCTACTGTCTCTCCAACAAATACTTCTGAAACCAGTTACAAGCATTACCATCTTAGCTAACAGTACATAATTGTCTCAGAAGCAAAAAATGATCAACTGTATCAAATGCTTTTGACAAGTCTATGAAAAGGGCAGCACGATGGGCCTCGTTCTTTTATATGTCCGTAGGAAATGTACTTACTTTGGAATTATGTTGGAGGTCTATCATGGAGAGAGTGATGAAGATGCATAGCCCTTAAAGAAAAGAAGAGGAAAAACTACAGAAGAAATGTGACAATAGTGTACGAGGTGGAAGGCAGAAAAGACACACTTCGCCAAAGTGTTTCCATGGGAGTGACAATGATATTAAAAAAAGAGGCTTGGGCTGCAAGGCAGTGAATATTGTGTCCCCTGAGATACAGACTGTGGCTCAGGTAAAAAAAAAAAAGTTTGATACTTGGTCATGTGATAAAAATAATAACAGACTAGAAGAAAAATAAGGAAACAGGTGGAGGAGGAGGACGAGGACCAACTGATTCGTCAGCCCGAGATGAGAGACTTGCTGCAATTATCGGACAAACATCCATAAGTGGAGTATGTCCAACAAATGAGGTTGAGTGATGATATTCAGCAAGGACTTTCACCCAAAGGTGATTTATTTCATAATTGCATTAGGGCTATACGGCATAGTTTAAAGCTTCATTTAATGTAATGTATTAACTGCTGCTGTCTAGCAGCAATCTAACAACCACCATAAATTGCATTTGTATAACCACAATGACATCAAATGGTGTGATGGCCTCATAAAGTATGATGACAGACATTGAAAGCTATTCAAACACTTTAATAGGAGCTTCAAAATATATAATATATTTTAATTGTGACAATAATTGATGAGGATTAATGGGTGTCAATTTCATAGTTATTGAATACCTTTTGCCAATGCATTAGTGAACTAACATGTTTAAAATGCGTTATAATATGAGATGCATTTCGTGAAAAGGTGTGTGTTTGCATTAAGACAGCCGGCCGAGCCTTCATCATTTATGCATAATCGTGGTCTACAGTGGCAGTTCTGAATTTGTTTGCATAATAATGTTTTCTTCATTATCTATAAAAGAAACTACAATATTTGTAACTAAAGAATTTGCTAAAAATAGTCCTGTGATTAGTTATAAATCCAGATTGGTGCAGAGATAATAAGGAATGATCTGAGTTAGTTATTTGCCAGAGATTCCAGTATTTTCACTGAACAAAAAAAAATGTTTGAGGGCACTTTTATCTCCACCTGAACTATCATGAGACATCATCCAGGCACTGGGAACTATTACTGTTAAAGCAGAAATATATATGCTATTTATTGTACAATAAATGGAGCGGCTAGCCTGGGAAAGAAAAGGGGTCCAGTTCACCCTCTCCAGTGGTTTTCCTGGAATCAATGCCTCAAAAACAACACTAGGCAAGAAAAGCTGGAAGGTAAACTGAGGAATGTGGCACATGGAGTAATCGTCAACATCAGCAAGAAGTGAATATGTCTTTTTCAAATTCTCAACATCAAACAGGTGGCCAGCTGCAACAAAATGCTCATCAAAGGCCAAATAAACCTTGTCTTGCTCAGATACTAAACATTCTTCAAATGTAACATGAGTGGGTAGACAGACAGTGTCTGAGTTTTTTTTTAGTAAATAGAATAACAGCTAGAAATTAAATCTAGATTAAAAAAAACTAGAGCATCTGGCGATGGTATCACACAAGCAGTGATGCCAAATTGGGCCAGGGGGCATAAAAATGGCTCCTTCCCCACTTCCTACCCCCGTACTTCCGGCACCGTTGCTCGGACCACACCCAGAGTCGGCCTTCCCTTTGATCTAAACTACACACCTGTAAAGTTGTGTGACTGCATCTTGCACAGTTGTGACGCTATCGCGGTGAAAAAGAATCTGTTCACAGATTTTTAGAGATTGGCAACATCTTGTAAAAGTACTCAAAACAGCTTCTGTGGGGGTTCCCTCTACAGTTGGTGTCCCCAGCACCACATATTCCATTATGACACACACAAAGAATCTGTTGCGACTGACAATCAGATTTGGCCGTCCTCACAGAGTATGTGCAATTAGTCCCAAATTGTCTAAAATTGAGCCAATGAGATGGATCCCGAGAGCTCTCGTCCGAGCTAGGCTTTGTTTCTTTCCATAAAAAGATCTGATAGTTCAGATGAAACACCAAGGTTTGATCTGTCTCTTCTTATGTTTTCCTATGAGGTTCATGCTTGTTAACTTGGATGAAGGTCTTTATTAAATGTTCCAAAGATAATTCTACACCCAGGACTTCAGAAGTGTAATGAATATCACAGTGAAGAAGGTCATACAAAAAAAGTCAAAGTTATATAAAGGCAGAGCAGATGTTAAATCTTTAACAGAGAAATGCTGTCACTGGGGTCCTGCTCTCACTGCTGGTAAACACTCCCGTTAAACATGCTGATATACACACAAAATATACACAGCGATTCAGTCATTAGTCTGGTTGGATTCACACATGAAACAGCAACATGTGCAGAACTGTGTGTTTGTGAGTGCGTGACCAAGTGAATGTGTCACACCTAAATGAGGTGTACTCACTCCAGCTGTGTCTTGACTTTATCCCTGACTTTCTGCAGCTGCTCCTGGCTACACAACTACTGTAATCCTTTACTCTTCCCACAGAGGGGAGGGGAAGAGACAGAGAAAATGTGTGAAAGTCTAAACTGCTTTCACAAAATGTTAGTGCTAATCAATCATGCGCCAAATTCAGTGTGCTACATGTAAAATGTGATGAAGAAATACATGTGATGGCTCCCTCTTCTCTGCATCCTGATTGCTGTTGCCTGTACATTTCTGCCTCCGGCAACAACACTCAGAGGCGTAGGTGGACTGACCATCATGAGTGGCCAACTGGGACCTAAAGGCCAGCATTGAGTCTTCCCATAAAGACGAGAGAGACAGAGAGAGTGAAAGAGAGAGAGAGAGAGAGTGGGATGTGGGGGGTGTAGAGTGCACCATTGGTCCATGGTTCTCCCCTTCAAACTATTGTTTAGTTGCTGTAAATAGAAAAGTATATATGACTAATGAATATGATACAACAGCCAACTGAGGAATCAAAGTCAGTCTGTAAAAAACAGAGAAAAAGGGCCATTTCAAAAAGACAATAAAAACTGCCACTAACCAATGTATTTAATAGTCTGCAACAGGTGATCTACTTCATCCGATTAATAATTCACTTTATCGATAATCCTTTTTCGCAACAGACATTTTTGACAAAACTAGCAGCTGTAAAAACACAGGTGTTACTCATAAAATTAACGATGGGTAAGTTCTATTCAAGTG
This sequence comes from Pholis gunnellus, assembly GCF_910591455.1. Classification (NCBI taxonomy): domain Eukaryota; kingdom Metazoa; phylum Chordata; class Actinopteri; order Perciformes; family Pholidae; genus Pholis; species Pholis gunnellus. Next base: position 6,059,318 of record NC_136531.1, on the reverse strand, counting down.
TCTGATTAAGTCATTACGTGCACAATACCGGGACCCAGAAACTGGAGCAGCTCAATGGAATTCAGCCATCGTTCATTTCATTATCGACACCTGTTGTGACGTGCCGAAATCTCGTCCATGAAAAGAAACTATGCATGATGTCATCAAATTCATAATCCGTTAAATCTTTAAGTCTTTTGGACTAACATCACATTCAGCTACATTGAGCTATATTTCCTCAGTTTACACCAAAACGTATCCCAATTTTTGTGTGGACCATGAGACTTTCCAGTCTTTGACCACAACTGTTTTTTGGATTTTTGGCTGCCTGCCTGGTCCCTTGGTTCTGTTTGCCTCCACTGAGTCCCTACCTGTTTCCGACCTGTATCCTGCCTTTTGACTGCTAAAATTCTTCTTTTCTTTTACTCGTCCTACCTACAGATTCTGCTTCTGGGTCTCACGGCAGAATTGAAACACTGTTACCTAAATTCTAAGGCTGCAAAATTTGCCCTAAATAGCGAGAGTAATGAGGTTTAGTCTAGGAATGTACAGTGTATTGATTTTCATCCATCCTCTGCTATTATTTTAGACACTGCCATGATTCCTCTTCCACCCTGTCTACCAGTTGCCCTCAGTGTGTTCCAGCCTTTTCCAGTCACCTGGTCCTCCACCTGTCTGCATTCTCTCCCCTCATTACCTCATCATCCCCAGACTACACACAGACTGCGACACTACATACAGTATTTCTAGTAATTTTCCAGATTGGCTATTGCAGCCTTGTTTCCTTATCTACCTGCTTGTCTGCAAGTGACTCTGTCCACAGATTTGGACAATTGGCTGCCAGCCTAGTCCCTTCTGGTCTTGTTTGCCTCCCCTGACTGCCTATCCGTTGCTGACCTAAATATCCTGCATTTTGACTATAGCCTGCTTTTTGCAGAACTACTCCTACCTGCTGATCTTGCCTCTGGGTCTTAATCCAGATTTGTTAAAGTGATAACCTAAATTCCGAGGCTCCAAAATTAGGATGTTTAGGGACACTGCATGCCAGCGGGAGTTTATCTATGTTCCCTCAGCCCTATGATCCCTCAGATTAGTACCTCCATCGCCAATGAGGTCAGGTTTTGGCCCCTGTCTGTTAGCCCCTGTCTCAAACAGTTATAGACAGATTTTACAAGGCCAAGGCCAAGGCCGAGGATGATAGAGCATAGGGCTTAGGAAACATAGGGTCTAATTTGGATGGGGAAAGAATCATAGGTGCTGAAGGAACATAGGGCTGAGGGAACAAAGGGCAGAAGGAACAAAGGGCTAAAGGAACATAGGGCTAAAGGAGGGCTGAGGGAACATAGGGCCTAATTTGGATGAGGAAAAAATGATAAATGCTGAGAGATCGTAAGGCTGGGGAAACAAAGGGCCTAATTTAGATGGGGAAAAAATCCTAGGTGCTGAGGAAACATAAGGTTGAAGGATAGGTTCTGAGGGAACATAGGGCTGACACCCTTGCCAACAATAGCGAGAGTATTCTGGTTTAGTCTAAGAATATTCCGCTGAGATTTTAGACACTGCCCCCACCTTTTCCAGTCACCTGATCTCAACCTGTCAGATAACCTGAATTTCATTACCCCATCAGCCCCCCATATACACTACCTGCCCATGCAGTAATTCTATTCATTTGCCAGATTGTCTGCTGCAGCCTTGCTTTCCTGTATCTACCTTCTGCCTATTGTAGTGACTTGAACCCAGCAAGTTTTTGGACTTTTGGCTGCCTGCCTGATACCTTCTGGTCTTGTTTGCCTCCGCTGACTGCCTACCTGTTGCTGACCCATATCTTTCTATCTGACTAGTAAAGCCTGCTTTTGTACTACCACTCCTACCTGCTGATCTTGCTTCTGGGTCTCACTCCAGAATTGTTACAGCGATAGCCTGAATTTTGAGGCTCCAAAACGCAGGGGCAGAGAGCACGGAAACCATGCCAACAACGGCAAGAGTAATGTGGTCCAGTTTAGTCTAATGTACTGTTATATGCGATTTTCATCCATCCGTCTGCCCATTTACTGCTTTACTGGGTTCAGGTTGTGGTGACAGTAAGCAAAGTGACCCAGTCAGCTGTCTCCTCAGTCATACACCACAAAATCAATTTGGGTGAAGGGTTCAGTTTGTTTGAGGTATTTTTCCAACCACAATTGTTTGGGCTACCTACGTCTTGTATTTGCAGCTTCTACACAGTGAAGCAGGAGCTTATAAAGAGCACTGGAGGAGAGTATTATATCCTTCTTGTTTTACTGCAGGCTGTTAAGTTTAAATACAAAATAATCCAAACTCAACGAAATGTTAAATTTCACATTAAAATTCATCACCCGTTAAAATGCTACGTTTATTTAAAGCAGTCTGTTTAAATCTATTCAATAGAAAATGCAATTTCTTTGTAGACCATACGGGAGTACTTTGTTTCAATGTTTCCACAGTGTGAATGGCGGAGTATTGGGGTTACTGCAGGTCTGTTTAAGTCCACCGTTCTGAATATAAATGTACAGAAATTGCGAGCTCGCAAAGCATCAGTATGCAGCGAGCGAGAGAAAGCAATTTGATGAATTGCAGCTGTATATCCTCCACATGTCATGTATAATGTGAATAAATGTCTCAAATTGCAGCACAATTAGTCACAAAAAGCAGGTCTGGCAAGTCTGAGGCCACAGGTGTGCCCCCTGCTGCTGCGTCTTTGTGTCTAAATAGGAAAATATCAACTATGAGTGGACTACCCACTTTCCTCTATTTACAAAATGATCTTCAATTGTAACTTGGCTTCATCTAATAGGCTTACGAGATGCATCAGCTTTCAAATAAATTCTATTTCTGTAATTGAGTGCCAACACAGGTGTTATCTCTGTTCCACAGCACCATCTCAACATTAAAGCATGATCTCAGAACCAAGTGGTTGCTGATGATCAAATAATCACCTGCTGTGCAGAAAACAACATGATAATTCCATCTCCGTTGCCCCTTTGCTCTCATACACTCGAGAGTGGAGTAGATCTAAAGCAGCACTAAGCGAACTACTCAGACTGTTGTGTTTTCAAAACACCCTTGAGGAACAGAGATGTTAAATTCTGTAAGCTGTATCATTATGTGTAACAGTCATTTAAAGAAATGCTTTCACAGCTTGGTGGATTTAATGAAATACAACAGATGTTGTACAAATAAAAGCTTCTGAAAACTGTAGAGAATACAAATATTGTCCCTTCAAGTTACTTGCATTTTATCTGTAAATTATAACCAATCAATCAAATATCATAGAATAACATTAATATTAAAGCTTCTGAACATCCCCTACACCTGCTGTACTCTCTGAATATACTGTAGGTTACTGATGCTCAATGACTTCCCTGGTGTGACATTAAAGCCCTATAAAGTTTGCATAAATTTAAAAAAATGGTATTTTGTATCAGCTGATTGTGGTCCTGGTTGTACATTGTAGCTTGTTATTTTTTAAACTGAAAATCTGCTGCATTTGGTGATTATACCCACCATTTATTTTGTATTGTTGTTGTAGCTTTTTCATCTTTACAATTTAGACACGGACAGGAGAAACAATGACAGAGATCGGAATACTGGGATCGAGCCAACAACATGATGGTTATGTGCCTAAATACTTGCAATGTCTCTTAGAATTCCTCCATATAATCGTATTGTGATAAAACTCTTTTGGCTTACAGTCACAATCTAATTAAATGGTGTCAGATGAATTATACCGACAGTTGTCACAGGAGGTTGTTCATTATTTGTACTACAGAAATTAGTTTTTTAAATTGTGAATAGTGTAACCATTTTAATCATAGTGGTGAGCATACATTTTCGATTTGTTATGTGATTTTAGATATTTGAGAGAATATTGTAATAATAAACTAAATGCTGTGACAATTTATCTCTTTTGTCAAATTGAACTGCCTCCCATTAAATGAATACCCACTTTGTTTAACATGATCGTAGCTTCATACTTACGTATTGTTTATGCTCATTACCACATGTTTATAAGGCTGTTTAGTATGTTTTGTGCAGGTATGTCATATATGCAACACCTGGAAATCCAAACCAGACTTCATTCAACATACTTTTATGTTTTGTATATGAAAGGTGACTACTTCACGCTTACTGTTTTATATATGGTAGAGTAGCACTCTGTGTGTACTGTACTGTATGTTCATGACATGTATGTTATTTACTAAATGTATAGTTCATGTGTATGACACAAAACTATTATTGAAGAGTAAAAAATATAGTTTTCCATGGGTCCACACATGGCGATAATGTTTAATTTTTTCCTTTCGTCATGCATGTGATAAACGTAGGTTTTGCTGTCTTTTGTTCATGTTTGGGTTAATGTCCTGCGTTCACTACAGCAGTTTGAAGCTTTGACATTCTCTGATACAAATATTTTACATTTTTGTCCTGCAAGGCTCCTAAAATGCTCTATGCAAGTAAATACGATCTGCTGCTTTATATTCCTTAGACATTCCATCTGATCCACAGACGCAGCTTCTTATCGTATTTAAGGCTATTTGTCATTGTCAACTAACCCATACCGTCTCTCCCCCTCACACACAGACAAACAAACAAACAAACAAACACACGCCCTTACTATATCCATCTTGGACTCTCGTGGGCGTGAGAGTGGATGTGGTGACTGCGGAATCTGCAGGTTGGGTCCATGCACCATTGCTGAGGGGTTCGGTTGGACTGTGGGTAAAAGACAGATGCACAAAAATAAATTTTTTTGTGACTGACAGAAATGCATCACTGCAGTTTGGAGTGCAACAGCACAGGTGTGTCTCTGAACTGGAAGGGTTTGAAAATGTGTCTCAAGGACACTTCAGCAGCAGCAGGGATTTTTTTAAACTGATGGACACACAGCGGGGCTCTCGCTAGTCCAGCAGCCACGCTATCCTCCACTATATCCGGCCTATCCAGGTGGAGCCTGTTAAGTGGATGTGGATGGATATACCCTGCTGCTTTTCTGTCTTTGCAACACTATCTATCTATCTATCTATCTATCTAAGCCTTTTGAATTGTCTCTCCCTCGCTTCTTCAACACACAGAGAAAGACACACATGAGCAGGTCTCTCTGTCCCAGAGGGAGCTTTCCCTCTGACCTGCTGCAGAGACCGGGTGTCTCGGAGCAGCTGTTTCAGCTCCAGACTCCTTCAGGAGGAAAAAATAATGTTGGTGCTCTGCTCACCGATCTGTTGCCTGCCATCCGACCAACGGTGCCTGGTAGTGGGAAAGCTCGCTACTGCATCCATTCCAAACTCGGCAGCAGTAAGCCTGAGCTACTTTTTTACAAGCTAAATGCGTTTTACATTTGAACTCTTCATTCCAATCATATCACCAACATTTCGTTTCTCAAATATTTCTTTACTCAAATAACAATGCAGGTGTAGCTCGACACCTATTGCAACATTTTTCTTGAGGAAACATCACCACCTTCCTGAGACAAGGCTTTGTTTTGATGCACCCCCCCCCCCCCAAAAAAAAAGTAGCTTGTTCCTGCAGGATAAAGCCATTGCTTTCCTTGAATGATTCACAGGGCCTAGAGCTGGACAAGGGGCCCTGGAACATGCCACGCATTACAGATATTTAATGTTTCAGTGCCCAAAGCAAGCTGTTGTCAGGGGGGGACACAATTTCTATCAGCAACTCCTGTTCGCAACACTGTCGTCAAAAAATCCAAATAAATCAGGTAAGGCTTGCTTCCAGAGAGCTTGGCTTCTACCCTGTAGCTCGGTACAATAATTACAGAACCACGGAGAAAGAAGAAGAATGATGGCCTCAGCTGTCATTAATCTCATCCAGTGGTTCTCCATTTTTGGCTTGTCACTCCTTTAAAATTAAATCATGCCTAAGTGCTGCCCCTTGTCACTGGTAGTTCAGCCATTAAAGACAGATTATTTAATTTAAATATTTTTCAGAGTGAATAACTAAAAGTATCCGGTAATTTACATGAGAAAAAACAACAACATGTAAAAGCTTAAGGAGAGTCCTGAGTTTCTGAGCATAAACATGTTGTTTTTTATCTGCTTTCCTTTCCTGTTTATCTTCTCAGAACCCTTTACAGGGATTCTTGACCACCAGACTAGGAAACACTAATTCAGTCGAATTTATGGTGTGACTAAAAGAGAGAGCTTGGGTTATTTGATTGCACATTGGTAGCTGTATTTTCAAGCAGCTGTTTAAGTAGCATAATTGATTATGATGCTGTCAGTCGACAAAAAAATAAAAAGCAGTGACCTGGTTTTGGTTAGAAAACAAGCTGGCAGGTTGGAGAGCTGCCTGCACTGACCAAGACTTTGGCTGCCAGCTGCAGAATGTCAACAGTATATTAAGTGTGTTCACCATAAACATTGCAAATATGTCTATTGGTTGAAGTCAATGTAAATCACTGTTTCAGGCACAGCGCTAAAAATAGCTCAAACGTTGCCAAAGGCTTGTTTTCAAAAAAAAAAAAAACAGCGAGGTCTTGCATCGTGGCTCTCCACAGTTGGTTCAATATCAAAGCCAAAACCTGTTTTGATACCGACAGCCTGCCGGTCATGTGGGGGAGACGGCAAGGTCGTTTAGGTTATATGGAGTGACTGAGATGCAGCAGTTTGTGGCTCTCTGCTGCTTGTTTGTTGGCGGGCGGGTCCATCTGGCGGGCAACAGAAGAATTGTCCACGTGGAGACGACATGTTCTTGTTGTAGCTCGCACCTTCTACCGTAATGAGCCGTTCATGCCTTGAGCCGTCATGACACACTTCCCCCAACGAGAGGGACATGTTAAAAGTCCACAACCCTTATTATTATACACTAATTTACGCCAAACTTCCGGACAACAGTTGGAGGAAACGCCATCTATGTTCAACTTAAGGCTAAATGCTATACTAACATTAGTGTTTTACATTCACCCACCTTGTTGATTTAACTGAACACCAGTGTGCATCACCGTGTATGCCCGACACAGCCCACCCGCGGTGCTCATCAGTTCTCAGCGGAGTGTGTGGAACTCAAGCCCCCGGCCGGTCACCGAAGAATAGCGGTCGTTAAATATTCATCCTCGGTTCCCGGTGGCACACTTCTCCTCTCCACTGACCGACCCCTGCTGCTCTGAGCCCCGTCAGAGTAGCAGCAGAGGTAAGGAGGAACCGTGTGTATGGTTAAAATATAAACGGGACTTGTTGCAATTTTCAGTTTTTGATATTTGTTTTTTTATTTCTTCCCTTTTTACATTTAAGATGATGGGGAAACGCGACTACGGAGCTCCAGTGAGGGTGTTCCGGAGGAGAGGTAGGTTTTTCAGTACACTCACTCCAACTCCCTCCCCCCCTTGCTCCTTTTGCCTGCACACTTTGGTTTACTTCTCTCCTGCAAGATAAATGGTTATCCTGGAGTTAGACTACCTAATGTGTCTCATTTTCACTCATTATAAGACTATATTAAATCATGGAAAAACAATGCACAAAGCTTAGGTAATTGCTTTGTGTTGTGCAAGCCTTACACTCGCTGCAGGCCTGTAAACTTACCTGAACCAACTAACTGCAAACTATTGGAGGTGCTGCAGGTGTAATGCTGGTCCACTAGATAGCAGCAGATTGCTTCATGTGTGTGTGTGTGTGTGTGTGTGTGTGTGTGTGTGTGTGTGTGTGTGTGTGTGTGTGTGTGTGTGTGTGTGTGTGTGTGTGTAAAGTGACAAAGATGGTCTACTGCTCCCCTCAGGACCTGAATGCTTTTGATGAGCCTCATCAAGTCCACTTCTGTCATAAGTCTGCTTTCCTCTCCTGGGCATGTATCCTAGTTTCTCTGTGTTGTCTCTTCTCTACAAATTCTATCAAAAGATGGAGGACCACCTGCCAGCAGCGATTGCTTTGGGAAGATGGAGACTGGCTGCTACTCAGGGCTTTTCACGTTTGATAGGGTCTTTTCATTATGCTTCAAAGGCAGATGTACGGTTAGAGACAAACCGTATAGGAAATCCAGGAAAAAAAATGCTCTTTCATTACGCACTCTGTCTTTTTATGCACATGTGCACCCACTCAAAGACATAACTCTGCTTAAACGCACTGTGCGCACATGCACGCACATACACAACATGTGCTTTTTGCTGCTTGGTATGATCAGATAGACTTACACACCAGGACCAAAAGATCAGGATCTGGCAACCCAACACCTATACCCTGTAACAGGACAGATCTGGCAATCCGACCCCTTCCCCCTGGAAGAGGAATAATTTGGTTGATGGCACTAATAATCACAGCCTTGTTACTGATCCTCCACTGGCTGTGTGTGTGTGTGTGTGTGTGTGTGTGTGTGTGTGTGTGTGTGTGTGTGTGTGTATGTTTGAGAGTCATTCCTCTGTTATTGATACCCAGAGCGAAGACGTCATATACTGTATCTACAATACAAGTGGGTGTTTCTCCTGCCTCTGCTTTTTCTCCTGCTGTTACGTATGTGGAAGTACTGTAGGTTGGTGGCTGCCTACATTTCTCAAATTGATGCTATTTAAACATGTGAATGTTTCTTAGAATGATGCGTCACTTATCTTCGCTCATACACACACACACACACACACACACACACACACCTGACAGTATATGTTACTCTGGAAAAAGAGGAGGAGTTGATTTAATGTCAGATAGCATAAAGGTTGTGTTTATATGACTTCTTTTTTGCATAAGCATAAATGCAACGCATCAATAAAGAAATTACAGGTTGTTAATAGTTGGATAATAGCAGATTTGATGACATCTTACTGCATTCAGTCTTATTTTCTGCAGCCCATGTCTGTCTCTCTTTCTCTCTTTCTCTCTCTCTACCTTTTGTATTATTTATGCCCCGCCCCCTCAGCCGCCCAGAGCTCTCAAGTTTCGCCTGTAGAGCCAGATGACAAATTAAGACTCCTTCTACGACTCGCCACAAGGAACTCCTCAGTTGCACTCAAACACGTACACAAATACGCACATGCAAACGCACACACATACACACAAACAGGCAACCCATCTGCCCTTCTCTCTTTCTTCCTCACACACAAACACACACACACACAGACATACACACACACACACACACACACACACACACATACTCGCACACACATACTCGCACACACACTAGCTGTCACACACTCTGAGGAGGGCAGTGTGAACAGAGTGCTGTGCTGAGTGAGGGAACGTGTTGTAGTGAGCAACAGAGGACGGACTAGGTCAAAGGAAGAAGCTGAGTTTGACCTAAAGACTCTGTCCCAGAGTTTTTTTGCTTCTGTTCTTTTTTTTTTAATCGCTAAAGACGACACCTACTGCAAGAACGCAACAAATTTGAAGACTGCAGAGATTCTGGCGACCAGCACACTTGCTCTTCTGTACTGTTTGTCATTGAATGTGGAGGTGACTATAATGGAAAGCTGTCCTGGTGAATGAGTGTGGTGATGCTGCCACAAGACTGTGTCTTTTACTGCAACTCTACAAGACAAAGACTTGACCATAGAGAGAGAGTAGAGCTTGAGCTGGAGTGACAGATGCATGTTTTGTTTGTGTGGTTTTAATGTCTATATCCAATTTAACAGAAAGCAGAGTTAAAGGGTCATACTGTGTGTATATTTCTAAACCACTGAAAATCACCTTTGTAATGCCTGAATTATACTTCTGCAGCTGTGCACCTTTGCATTCTGTGCGGCCTGGTGTGTGCACCTCTTGTGAGTGCCAGGCATATACTGTAGAGTGCTCCGGCGTATTAAGAGTGGCATTTGATTTTTATTTGTACCTGCCTTTTTCCAAATCCTTTGTTGGGCTGTGTATGATTTGTTTGATAGACGTGATTCAATAGTTCCATAATAGTTTGGCCCAAGACAACTGCATGACTGGAAAGAAATTATGGAGTTGGGTGGTGAGGAGGAGCTGCTGTGCATCAAATTGATAAGGTTGTTGTCGTATTCCACCTGCTTGCTCTGATGTCCAATTAATACTTATGCAAACCATCCATGTGGCTCTGCGGAAGCTCTTTGCAAGCTTTTCCACAGAGGTATAAATTAGACATTAGAGTTAGTAGTGAGGTAACACTACATAATACAGTTAATGCGATTCATACATAAGCAGATTTAGATTTAGATTCAGACATAGATTTCAAGAATGTGTTTAGAGTTGAAACCCATTGAACACTTTGATTGCAAACCCTATATTAGAGCTGAACATTTATGGGTAGAGATTGCAATCTCTTGATAGTGGTCGTCAAACTCTATGCAAGAGTCAGAGCTCTCTCAGACTAGAGATTTCAGGGTAGTGTGCACAAATAACAAGATAAAGCTTAGAGAGATTGTAGTGAAGGAACTCTGAGCAGGTGTTGGGGATTCAGAGCAGGGTTTAATCAAGAGTTTGGGATCCCTAGGCAGTTTGAAACACCACTGAAGTATATACAACAGTTTGTGGTGCTAAGATATAAGCACTGACTTAATAATGTATCATTTTAACACCGTTCCTGAATGGGGAGGTGATATAAAGACCAAAGTTTACTTAACTACTTGGTTTCATTGTGTCAATGCTAGAGTTTGTGTTTACATGTCTATGTATGTAGTTTGTGTTTACATGTCTTTACGTGTCTATGTGTGTGTATGTGAGAAAGATCACTGACATTTAGCTCTACGTCTGGACAGGAGCCTTCATGGGGACCAGATTTAGGCAGTGTGGAACTGCTTTGGCCAGGTGGACCGGTCCTCAATCAGAACCTGCATATAGTGCTTGCGCAAAGTCAACTAGGCATATCTAAACCAAGGAATATTTTAAAGGTCAGGCTCCTATTTTCTTAACACATCATCATTTCTTTATTTTAAATCTAGAATACAGTGTTGCCTTCTGTACAGTGTGCAGGTAATAATTGTGTTTGTGTGTTTGAAGGTTTACAGCATCCTAAAGAGAGGGCATGGTGTGCTCCTAGCCACTTGTGAAAATGCCCAAGAAAGACCCCAAGAAGGATGCAAAGAAGGGTGGAAAACCTGAACCAGAGAAGAAGAAAGAGGAGGAAACGAAAGGGAAGGATGACAAAAAGGGAGGGAAAGACAACAAGAAACCTAGCAAAGATGATAAGAAAGGTGGAAAGGATGATAAGAAGGGGGGCAAGAAGGGAAAGGAGGAGCCACCCAAGGGGAAAGATGATGGAAAGAAAGGAAAAGACAAAGGAAAAAGTAAGAAAGTGGAGTCCGAGGATGAGGAGCTCCTGAGTGATGAAGAAGAGGACGAAGAGTTCAGTGAAGATGAGTATGATGAAGAGGAAGACTCAGAGGATGACAGGAGAGGGAAGGGGCGAGGAGGCAAGGGGGGCAAGGGGGGCAAGGGGGCCAAGGGAAAGAAAGGGGGAAAGTCTAGACGTGGGGATTCAGAAGAGGATGACGAGGAGGATGAGGATGAAGAAGAGGATGACTACGAAGAAGAGGATTCCGGCAAAAAGAAATCGAAGGATGGCCGCCACCATAAAGGTGGGAAATCAGATGCTGATGCAAAGAAGAAGAAAGGCACGAAGAAAGAAGAAGCTCCACAGCTTCCGAAAAAGGAAATCCCAAAGAAAGGTCTGAAGAACATGTCCAGGATGTTCATGAAGTTTTCTGGCTTCAAGAAACGCAGGAACAGCAGGAAGAAGCTGAAAAGTACATCACGTTTGTTCCTGGGGTTGGGGAAGAGAAAAACCCGCATCGCTAAGAAGAAACGTCGTAAGTCCATGCTGAAGAATACCTCTCGATTCATGATGAGGTTTAAGGCCAGCAAAAAAAGGAAAAAGGAGAAGGATGACAAAGCGAAGGAAAACAATGGGAAGAAGCCAACTTATATGCTGCTTCGTCTGGGAGGGAATGATTCAAATCAGAAGAAGGGGGGCTTCTTCAAAAACTTATTTGGGAAAAAGAATGGTGAAGGGCCTCCTGACGACTTCAAGAACAGTAGTGTGTTGCTGGGTAAGGTTGCAGGAGCAACCAACTGGCTGACCAAACGCTTCCTGTCCACTAAAATGCGAGGAAATGCAGGACGCCATGGACAAAGCCGATATGCCAGCTCAGAAGGTCATCTTCATGGTTACCAAAACAATGGTTACGAGCATGAGGAGGAGGCTTATGAATATGACCGTCGACATTCAGTCCGCCAGAAAGGTTATGGAGGCTATGATGATGGTTATAATGGTTATGGAGACGAGGCAACTGCAGCATATGGAAGTCAGGGTGACTTTGGTTACTTTGACAACGGAGCAGGGGTGGCAGACTATCAAGACCTGGGTTACTATGAGGAAGAAGGACTCTATAATCCAAATGCAGAATATTATGAAGGTGGTCTTTATGATGATGGCATGGGGGACTACTATGACCCTTATGCTTCCGCTCAAGGCTACTATAATATACAGGAAGGTAATTATCATGGTAACCAGCAACAACAGGCAATGGCAATGTATGGTGACGAGGGTGTGGACTACTATGCACTAATGGGTGAGGACCGTGTGTATGGTGGAGATGTAGATGGTTTCCTTGACCCTCAAGCTCAGGGTTATTACGATGAAAATGGTCAAGGATTTTACTACGGGGATGGGCAGGCAGGTTACTATGAGGACCCTTATGCAGCAACTATGGGAATACAAGGGGGATTTCCACCAGACTATCAACTCAGTTATAATGATGCGGGCATACCCTACCAAGACTTCAGCTCCCAGCAGGCAATGGGGCTCCCACTAGGGGGCCAGCAGTTCTCTGGCTTTCGAGGGCAAGGGATGGATCAGGTACAGGGCCTGTATGGGGACCAGTATGCAGACCAGTATGATCAATATGGGGATGATACTGGTGGAGTTCAGGGAGGAGAGATGACATTTAGAGTTCCTAGGCCTCAAGTGCGCCTGTTTGGGAAAGAGCGTCTAGATGTGCCCCTGCACCCTCCACCTACTTTGCCACCTGACCCAGAATTTGAAGACATGTCAGAAATCCAGTATGAAGACCAGTATCCTCTGGCACCAGGTCAGCTTGGTGACATGATGTCAATACAGCAGCAAATGGGAATGTCACCACAACAACAGATGATGATGATGTCTCCGCAAGAACAAATGATGTTTTCTCAACAACAAACCATGTTGTCCCCTCAAGACCAAATGATGATGCCCCCACAGATAATGTCACCACAGCAACAGATGATGTCCCACCAGCAGCAGATGATGTCCCCACAGCAACAGATGATGTCACCACAGCAGCAGATGATGTTACAACAAGAACAAAGTATGTCCGCCCAAATGATGCCATCACAGACTCTGATGCCACAGCAACAAATGATGTTACCACAGCAACAGATGATGCCCCAGCAAATGATGTCACCACATCAGCAGATGATTCCACAACAAATGATGTCACCACAAGAGCAGATGATGTTGCCACAGCAACAAATGATGTCTCCGCAAATGATTTCACCACAGGTAATTCTAGCTCTGTTGTGTCATTGATTTTGTGCAACCATACTCTTTAACGCAACCTTGTCGACTTTCAACCTGATTTCTGTATATAATCTGGGATGACCATGTGAAAACGCAATCCTACTTTAGAGGGAGAGCCAAAGCATATCTAACAACTTAGATAATGTTCCACAATTGTTTGCTTTAGGAAGTGAAATCTAAAAATATAGCACAAGACAATGAGTGAAAGTAATACTGGAATGAATAAAAAAACACATTTCTATGATATATTAAAGTAGGAATATTTGTGACTAGCCAACAGCCAATGAAACAATGAACATCTCGATTACATTCTTGTCATGAGCAGCAAATATTAGGCTTGCTCTTTTTCCTAACAGCTTAATTACGACAAGTGACATATTATTCCATGTCTTGTCATGAAAAATGGTTTAAGAAACACAGTAGTAGTCTAACTCTTGTTTGCACTCGATATTTCTATTGATTTATTTTTGACACAAACACCACTGACATTTGCTTGTGAGTCTCAGATTGCTTTCTCAGGCCAGTACCTTGGGAGTGTGGTTGTGTGCCAAAAGGGTGCTTGAAACTTTTGGTTGGTACCTATTTCAGTTATACTGGTTTTTGCATGAACTGACAATTAGGAATATCCAGATCAAGTTATTTTGCCCCTGATCCCGATCGGATACTTATATTTTCCTTGATAATACGGCTGCACAGTTCAGACTTCAAGTAGGCCACATTTTAGATATTAAAATCAATCCCATGTATATGCAGGAATAACTCTACATTGCATAAAGAAAAAAAACCCTGCCTCTCAACTGTTCCTTAATGTTTTTTTTAATTCTATTCTTTTACAAAACAACAAAGTATTAAATAAAAAAAAACACTCAATATTTCTGGCCTTGTTTTGTCAGGAATTTCTCTGTACCTTCATAAGTGACCTTCAGTCTTTCTTGCACATGCGTTCTTGATATGTGGTCCACAAAATAATTTCATTGTAGAGCAGATGTGCCAGTTTACATAACTTATTTTCAAAAAGATGGGCGGTTGTATTTAAGTTGTTATACCGTACATTTTCACGACAATGTTAATACTATATTCAGCACTGCTACCCCATTTTCACAAAATGTATGCTCTCTTAGCATTTTTGGTTCTCAATTTAATTGTACACATCATTTTTGTTGTGTTTTTATGACAGCAGATGATGACAGACCCAATGATGATGTCACAGCAACAGGGTTATGGCTCAGTGATCCCTACTCCAACTGCCATGATTATTAAGCAAGCAAATATGTCCCCCGGTCCTGCGCGGCGCCTGCAACTCTCTCCGACTCCATCCCGCCGCTCTGTCATTATGCCCTCCGCACTGATGCAGCGCCATCCTTCTGCCATGGCCTCCCCAGTACCCTCCCCTATGCTTCCACAGAGACGCAGCCCCTCCCCACAACCATCCATAAGGAGTGGGTTCATAAATGCCCAAAGACCTCCCTCTGTTATGTCGAGACAAATCTCAACTCCTACTTCCCCCATGGCCTCACACCACACCCGTCATAGAATGCAACCTCAGAGATCACCATCCCCTATGGCTCGAGGACCCTCCCCCCCTCACTCTCCCCGTACCTCCATGATCCGGCGAAGTCCTCCACCCTCACCAAGAGCATCAATGAGACGGCGTTCTCCACCTTCCTCACCCCGTGCTTCCATGAGGAGGCGAAGTCCTCCAGCCTCACCCACTCCAGCCCGCAGCCCATATGGGGGGAGGAAGATGCATGGTCCACCCTCCCCTTCCTTCTCCCCTGGTCATGCATCTCCCCCTCACTCTCCACAGCTCAGTAGAAGACCATCTCCCTCTCCCTCCCTATCTCGTCGCAGTTTGTCCCCTGCAGGACCGCGGCCCGCCCCATCATCTCCTACCCTGTCTCGTCGGTCAACTCGCCTGATCAGGGACCCCACACCATTGGTCCGGCCCAGGATGGGGGGAAATGTTCCTTTAGGTACCGTCAGACCTTCACCTATGGGTCTCCGAGGGCGCCCAATGCCCCCACCCACCCAGAATGTGCGTCCATTCCGTGCTTCCTCCATACGAAGCAATAGGTCTTCTGTTCTCACTGTGGACTCCTCCTTCTCCTCCCCTTTTCACTCCCCTCACATGGTACACCGGGCTCCCCAAAGGAGGAGAGAATCTGTTCGATTTCCTCCTCGCCCTATGGCTCGAGGACATCCTCTCAGGGCCCAGCAGTCTATAAGAAGGATGCCTCCTGCCTCTCCACAGCCCTCCCTTAAACACATGCCACAGCCTGCATCCCCACGCTTCTCTCCTCGACTTTCTCGTCAGTCCTCCCCCCTTCTGCCCCCTCGATCTGCCCATCCACCCACTTATGCACCAGAAATGTATGTGTCTGACCCATATGTTGATCCTTATACTGAGCCATCGTATCAGTTTCTTGCCCCCTCTTCTCCCATATTATCTGGTGCTTTGCAGAACCAGGCTATCAGACAAGCGTCTTTCGCTTCCCCCTTCGGCCCAGAGCCAGCCCAGATGGTAGACATGGGTGGGATGGTTACAGAATATGTAGAACCTTATGCTCCCTTATCCCCTACGCTGTCTGGTGCAATGCAAAACCAGGTAATTCGGGATGCGTCCTTTGTTTCCTCACTGCAGACACCAATGTCCCCTTATGAGCAGCCTATGGCCCCTTCATCTGCTATGCTGTCTCATGCTCTGCAGAATCAAGCTATACTGGATGCATCTTATGTTTCACCTTTACAAAGGCCAATGTCCCTTTATGAACAGCCTATGCCCCCTTCTTCTCCAATGCTGTCTGGAGCTTTGCAAAACCAGGCAGTGAGAGAAGCCTCCTATGTGTCTCCACTTCAAAGGCCTCAGTCCCCATATGCCTCATCTATACCTTCCACTCCAATGCTGTCTGGAGCCATGAGACATGGTCAGGCACTAAGAGGTATGGCTTCTTATCAGACTCCACAGATCCGTTCACCATATGGACCAACTCTTGTTACTCCATATGATTACATCACTGAGCCTGGCCCATCACCACTTCTTCATGATGCCCTACAGAACCGTTCTCATTTGCAGAATGTCTCATCTTTAAGATCCCCTATGATGCAACGCCGTAACCCTTATGCACCAGCTGGGCCTCAGCTCCATAATGCTCTTCAACAGAACCCAAACTTACGCCAAGCATCTTATCGGACACCTGTGCAACTTAGACGGTCCCCATATGGACCCCCACCTCCCTCTTCACCAATGTTAGGAAGTGCCCTGCAAAACCAACAGTTAATGCAGGCATCGTACCGGCTGCCAGATGGAACCTTGGTGTCACCGTATGCGGCTTCACCTTCCTCCCCGTTGCTCGGCAATGCCTTGCAAAACCAACAAGTCCGTGGAGCCTCGTACACCTTGGCCGATGGATCAGTTATCAGGGTAGGTATAGGAGGAACATGTCAAAATGACTATACAACCTACCATGTATGTTTGTCTACACTTGGAGTAACAACAATTGATTTATTACAGTTTTACTCTCCTGCATTACTCTCCCCTTCCACCCACACAGGACCCACGTATCCCCCAGAAGCCCATGTCTCCTAACCTTTCAAGAGCACTTCAGAACCAGAATGTCAGGACGGCTACATATACTCTCCCCGATGGCACCATTATAGACCCGAGACAGCAAGTAATGTTGTGTTCCTTTCTTTTCCCTCCCTAATATTGTTAACCATGTATCAGTTAAAGCTGATGAATATTTTTCTTTCTCTGCTATGTCTGCTCACTCAGCAACCCATTTCCCCAAACCTGGCTAAAGCACTAAGCAACCCAGCTTTGCGCGAAGCCTCCTATACTCTCCCCGATGGTACCATTGTGATTGACTCCAAGAAACCGAAGTCTCCGAACCTTTCAGCAGCACTTCAGAACCCTTACCTGAAAATTGCATCTTACACCTTGCCCGATGGTACAATCATCATTGATCCACGGAAACCTGTCTCTCCAAACCTCTCCGGTGCCCTTCAAAACTCTGCTCTGCGGAACACTTCCTTCACACTACCGGAAGGGGTCCATGACCCCAACAGACCCATTTCACCCAACCTGGCTAAGGTTAGCTATGGTTTCAGACTCTTTGGTTTTGTATGTTTTCTCTTCACACTACCTGGCACTTTGTGTGTGTGTGTTGATCTGTTAGCCTTTCCTCCCTTCTCATTTATAGTGGGACTTGAAATAGTTCCCACAAATCTTTGTAGACCTTGTTTTGGTAATAGTAATTGGTCGTCAAATATACTAAGCTGCTGCTTTTTGATTAATGGAATTGCACTTGTTTAACATTAGGCCCTCAGTAACCCAGCCTTGAAAGGAGCTGCATACACCCTCCCAGATGGAACTATTATAGTGGACCCGAGGAAACCAAAGAGCCCCAACCTGGCTGCCGCCCTGCAGAATCCTTATCTTAAGGGTGTGTCCTTAACCCTGCCTGATGGAACCATCATCATTGACCCACGAAAACCAGTTGGCCCGAACCTGTCTAGAGTGCGTACCTGTTAAATGTCACTTAATATAACTTTGCTGCAGCACCTGTTTATTTTATTGTCTCTTTTTTCACTAACCCAGGGAAAATCAAACATAGCATTCTAACGTTACAGACTTTAGAATTATTCAGGGAATTGTGATTATAACCTTGAATAACTAGCTCTCTCTCTCTTGCTCTGTAGGCTCTTATGAATGATAACCTTCGTAGTGCATCATACCAGCTCCCTGATGGCTCCCTGGTTATCCCTGGCCAGAAGCCCTCCACTCCCAACCTTTCAGCCGCGCTGAGGCAAAACCAGGCACTTCGGTCTGCAGGTCTCTATCATCTCACAGATAACTCTGTACTGTCAGCCTCACCCAAACCCAAAACTCCCAATCTTGCCTCTGCGCTGCGGAATGACGAACTCCGTGATGTCAAATACAGGTAGGGAGCTACACTAAAAATAGAAACTAATGATCAGATAGGCTTGTACAAGTGTGGGACAGTATTACCTGTTGAGAAATTGAGCCTCAAGCTCGGCATTAACATTTTACCAATTGAGAATTAAATATTAGCACACTAAACTAAACACTAAAAGTTTTTGAATTCTTGTTGCTGCATCTGAAGAACCGTGAGGATTAATACGACTGATGATGTATTTCATTTTTCTTGTTAAGTCATTCTGTTCTCTCATCACTGTTCTCTCTTTGGCTCCCTACCTCCCTCAACCGCAGCTTCCTCAGTCTCTCGTTCGCTCCTGCTCTTGGGGCTTCACACTTTATCTCTTTATCATGCTCTTTTTTTTATAAAAAATGAGATGGAACAACAACGTTTAATGTGGTTTTAATATTAGTAAACATCAAGAAATATACTCATTCTTCATCCTAATATCAGTACAAGAGTTTTAACAGTCCTTGTTTTATGAATGAAGCAGTACACAAGTGGTACACAAGTTCAAGAGGAGTTTCTCTTTTTACCAATCAGTGACATTCGGCTTTATAAAGTCTCTGAATCATCATAAAGTACTGTACCCAGAGCAGGGACTTCTTTTACACCTTTAACTATGTACAGGAACAAAATGTAGTCCCTGATTCCTCCGGTCGAAAAATGTATTTACTTCCTGACTTCCTCAAAAGGTTCTTGGTTTCCTTGGAAAGTTCCTGTGGTGGAAGCGCCCCGTGTGTAGAAATGTATTCATTTATATCACAGTTACAAAATTACACAAAGCAGTTTAAAAGTTTCATTATTGTCAATGCTGTACAACCTTGTGTTACATGTTCTTAATTAAAGTGATTCATTCCTTCTTCCACAGGCTGCCTGATGGCTCTTTTCTCACACGCCAGTTCCACATCCCGAGACTGTCTGAAGCCGTCCAAAACCAGCAGCTTCGCTATGCCTCATACAGGGTGCCAACAGGCCTGCAGGGTGAGGATAATCGCTATGCTGTGGTTCCACCCTATGGGCCAAGCTCAGGACATTGGGCCAGAAATGCCCGAGATGGAGGGCAAGGAGGGGAAGATGTTTGGGCAGCTGAGAGGGTTTTACCACATGGGACGGTCCAGAATCTGTCAAAGTGGTCCATGTACAGAGAAGACGGGGTATTAGAGGGATATTCGCCCTCACCTCGACTGGTGGACGGACAGATCCAGGACACAAACTGGACTCCTGACAGAGAGAGAGTACCTGGTCAAAGCTGGTATGACAAGGTAGCTAACTTTATGATTTTTTTTAATGAAAGTTGATTTCATTGTTAGTGAAACGTTGACATTATTCTAGCAATAACTGTGAAGCAGACAGCATAGAAGCTGGATGGCCCACAAAATCATTACAAAACAGAATATTAGATTTTCTGCATATTTAATATAATTTCTGCATCGACTGATCACAATATCCCTCAGGCTTTGACAAAGTTGCATGCCAGTGTTGGACTAATTGCATACCATTCTGTGTGTGTGTGTGTGTGTCTAGATCTACTCCATCCTAAGCATGCCCACAACAGGCCACAGGGCGAAAAGCTGGGCGGAGGGAATGGAGGACATGACACAGCTGCCGTAAGCAGAATCCAGTTTTAACACAAACAGCCTCACAATCATTCCTGTCACACACTTACAAGCATTTTGTTGCTCCAGCAAAGAGCAGCACAGCTCATTTCAATGCATGTCATTTCAGTTTCTTCTAGCAACTATTCACAGCGCGTGTATTTGTGTGCCTGTAGGCTTTGAAAATCCTTGAAAACTTTTTGAGTTCAGAAATAAATCCCTAGCATTGAGTATTTTATTAACATGCAGCACCCAAAAACATCCCTTCACATCCGGAGGACTCCCCTGCACGAGATAGCTGTATCATTAAAACAGCAGTTTGAGAGAAATTATTCCACAATTATGTCCTGCCAAGAAGAAACTCTCTCTGATTTTGACGTCTTAAATGTCATTGA
Source organism: Pholis gunnellus (assembly GCF_910591455.1). Classification (NCBI taxonomy): domain Eukaryota; kingdom Metazoa; phylum Chordata; class Actinopteri; order Perciformes; family Pholidae; genus Pholis; species Pholis gunnellus. Next base: position 6,038,942 of record NC_136531.1, on the reverse strand, counting down.
AAGTAATTAATATTGGATGACAAGCGAGTGTGGGCATCCTGCCGCAGTGTGACAATATGTGCTCTGTACGTGTGTTTCAGTGAGCTGAATGAGACCACAGTCCTGATGAACCTGAAGAAGCGCTTCGACCAGGAACTTGCATATGTATGCTTAATTTCTAATATGCAAATTATATAACTAATATCATCAAATGTCATGGACGTCGCCTACTACATCCACTCATCCGCTCTCCTTCATGTCCTTTTCTGTCTCTCTTTTTCCTTCCACACAGACCTACATAGGCAGCATCCTCGTATCTGTGAATCCCTACAAGTTGCTCAACATTTATGGCACAGACATGGTGCTTCAATACGAAGGTCGTGGCCTGAGTGAAAACCCTCCGTAAGATCCGGGAGTGTGTGTGTGTGTGTGTGCGTGTGTGTGTGTGTGTGTTAGACCTGGGAAATTAGCATATGTTTGCAGTCTGATTAGTCTGTTTTTGTGTTGTTTAGCAGGAAACCTTAATATGTGTTTGCACACAACAAATAAGGGATTTATTTTGTATTTTTTAGAATACTTTCCAATAAGACTTATTTCAATATTTTCCATATACCACATCTACCCATGATTGCCTATCACTCTGTGTATTTTAAAACATATCTAGGTCCAACATTTTCTCTTTAATTAACACATTTAGCTCTCTGAGGGCTTTTCTTGTTTTGAACTAAATACACCAACAAAACTCTCCTTTAACTGTGACCTTTGAGTCTGTGAGTCCCTGTGTGTGATTGTATACTACATCTGTCTACATGTCTTAAGCTGTGCTCTGAGATGCAGTATGACGGTAAATAGAGGTGTAAATGCCAGCACTCTCAGGTGTTACCAAGAGGCTCATATTACACTGCTGTTGGTTGGTTGCCAAGGGAGAGTTTGGTTATAGAGTTCACTACCACTTCACATCTCACACACACACACACACACACACACACACACACACACACACGCACAAACACAGCCACGCACATACATATTTTTCATAAAAAAATGTTTTGTTGTGTTGCAGTCATCTTTTTGCCATTGCTAGTCTCTCATATACCACCATGATGGATGCCAAAAAGGACCAGTGTATTGTGATCAGGTATGAAAAGCTGTCAGGGTTTTTGTATTTTGAATTTGCGCTTCATTTCAACCAGCAACACTTGGATAAATCATTAAAACTTGAAGCTGTCTTATAAACAGTGAAATGCGATATGCTCAGGTTGAATTGCTTCGACAACGCACATTGTCTGACTAGTTTTATCACTGTGTTCACAATGTGTAAGTTCCTCTTTATAGAGGCTCATGTTAACAGTTTTTGCTATTACAGCGGAGAAAGTGGGTCAGGAAAGACTGAAGCTACGAAACTGATCCTGCGATACTTGACAGCCATACATCACAAATGCAACGTCACACAACAGGTAGATATACACAGTATATATCAGGACATGCATGCTAACAGGTACACTCCATACTGTGGTCATTTAAGCTAACACTGTTATCATTCTGTCTTATCCATCTGTCCTTCTCCCATCAGATAGAGGTAAAGTATCCCTCTGCTTGTTTTTGCTCTAATGACAACCGCCATCCCTCATGAAGGTATCAATGGTAACATGTCTGTCTGTGGTGATTGGTCAGATCCTTGAGGCCACGCCCCTTTTGGAGTCTTTTGGGAATGCCAAAACAGTGCGCAATGACAACTCTTCACGCTTTGGCAAATACACACAGATCTACATGGAGGAGTGAGTACTTATACATTTTACCAACGTGATCATGAGAAGAAGAAATGTCAGCGACTGTTTCAAGATTTAAGAAAAGTAGATAATATATAAACAAGGAATTTGATCATATGCTGTATAGAAATACACATTAAAACCAAATCAAGCGTGGTCATCATTAGTACAGCAGGCAGCATCGGATTTTCACCTTTTTTAATCGCACGAAACAAGACTACAATTACAATTAGTTACTGTATGTCATGGCTCAGAATTAAACAATATTTACATTAATATCTGATCTGATATTTGTCTACAACAAGAGTGCAGATTGGCTGTAGCTTCTCCGGGATAAACACGAGCGCTTGTAAAGCTAAAAAGCAGGTCACACATGTCACACACACACACACAGTTGACTTAGTGGAGACCATGCTAACAGGTTGCAGTGACACAGTTAGAGGAGTAGTTGATCTTCTGCTAGACCAGAAAAGATCCGAGGATATTACACATGCATGACCTGTTACTGTGTGTGTGTGTGTATGTGTGTGTGTATGTGTGTCATTTACAAGGGGTGTAATCAGCGGTGCCATAACGTCTCAGTACCTGTTGGAGAAGTCCCGCATCGTCTTTCAGGTGAAAAACACAGACATGGACTCAAACACACACACACACACACACACTCAGCAGGTCAGCTGGAGTCTTCTTACCAATGAGTCATTGTGAGAAAGAGGAGATTGTAGAGGAAGACAGGAAGAGAGGTGTCAAACATGTTCCCCTCCATCTTTACACAGCCCAGTCTGTTCATCAGTCATCCATCCATTTGTCTTTTCTTCAGCATTGTTTCCAATTCAGTAAATCCACCACCACAAATACGTAGAGCTTTTCTCAGTGTGTATGCAAACAAATCCACATGATAGTTGATTCACGTATGTTGTGTGTCTGTGTGTGTGTGGGTGTGTGTGTGTGTGTTTGTGTTTGTGTGTTTTCATCCACAGGCCAAATCGGAGAGGAACTATCACATCTTCTATGAGATGTTGGCAGGTCTTCCTCCTCATGAGAAGCGCTCACTGTATCTGCAGGAAGCTGAGACTTACTACTATCTGAATCAGGTGCTCAGAAAAAAATTAAACACACAGATATAGGGAGTGGTCACTGTAATCAATTTCACAGTCACATTAACAAATGAGATGTCAATTTTCTGAAATTGTCACATTTATTTTACAAAGTGATTAATGGCACAAACATAAAACTCATTGCGGTACCCAAATACAGAGTAAAGAACCTTTTACAGTCTGGAGTCTTTGTATCTGAGATATTTTGAGTAATGAATGTAATTTGCTGATTTCTGTCCAAAGTGCATACGTAACTCGTTACTCTGTGTACCTTCAAGTTGTTATTTTTTAATTATATTTTGACCCCTCAGACAAAGCAACGTCTTCTTGTGACCTCTTCGTCGTGTTGCATGTGTCTCTGAGTTGTGAGTAGTTTAACCATAGAGGGATTTTACCTTCTCAGATTGTTCCGTTTGAGTAATTTTCTGAGGCCCAATGATCTTAAACTATGCAACATTTCACAAACGATGAAATAATGTAAAATAGTGATAAGAATAGATGTAATGTTGTTGCATGTCTCTAGTAATGATTCCCTCAGAGTGAATTGTAATAACTTTGGTGAGCTTCTTGCAGCAAAGTAAAAAAAATAGAATTTTTCCAATACTTTGGTTTTTGACCAAATACTGTACATTCCTAAAAGGCCTCAGCTGTATTTTGTGTTAAGTGATAGTTAGCAAATGTGCTAACACGCTAATCTGTGAAGTTGAACATGCTAAACATCTGCACTTTATAACCATTCTTGTTATGAGTAGGATATAGTTATCAGAACGATAAGAACATTCAGGCTCCCTCGTGTGGCTCAAAGGTCCCTGTTCCTGCACAACTTGTTGCCATCATTGAGCCGGTTTGCTTTGTACCACTTCATGAGATGTGATGAAACACAATGCAACACGTTGCTCATGCCAAAGGATCCTTGACTAATTACGTCGTTATTGGTGGTGGTTACTACCAGCACATGTGGCTCTTTTTTTTGAGTAGTGTAACACCAGACTGAAAAGTAACATTTCACTGCCCTCTGTGGCTGAAAGTGTGTTCAGAAGCGTGCACTATTGCACCAGTTACCACGGCCAGCCGTGATGTCGCAGCGTACTAACACACCCTGGATAATACTTCTACATCACTGCATCAAGGTGAGAAGTTGAATCCCCAGAGGTCTGCGAAAACAAGACTTTCGGCTGCTGATAAGTTTCCTCTTAATTAGAGCAGTGATTAAACAGGCTGAGGCTAAGTATGTCGTTGTTGATAACAAGTGTGTTCGTTTGTGTGATGTGTGTGCATGAGTGCAGGGAGGAGATTGTACCATAGAGGGAAAGGACGACGGGGAGGACTTCAGGCGTCTGCTGAGTGCCATGGACATCCTGTGTTTCACCCCAGAGGAGCAAACTAGCATCTACAGACTGCTGTCCTCTGTCCTTCATCTGGGGAACGTCTACTTCCAGCCACACCAGGTCGCTCTGCCACACACACACACACACACACACACACACACAGGCTTTAAATGCATTTAATTTCACAGCTGAATGATAATGATGATGTTGATAGATGACGGTGATAATGATTGTGTATGCCTCCGTACTTGTGGGCGTGCGTCCCTGCAGGCTGAGGGTCAGGAGGTCGCATCGGTGGTGAGCGCGCAGGAGATCAGGGTGGTCGCTGAGCTGCTGCAGGTCTCACCTGACGGCCTGCAGAAGTCTGTCACCTTCAAACTGACAGTGAGCAGAACGCTAGACTGTGGATTTAGGCAATTATATTATAACAATTAGAGAGGTGTTGTCAGATAACAGATGTGTTTGCTCCCTCAGGATACAGTAAGGGAGAAGATCTTCACTCCGCTCACAGTGGAGAGTGCTGTGGATGCCAGGTGAGTGATTCTGAATATAGTATCTGTTAAATTAAACACAACCTACTTCTGCATGGAGTGACCTGAAAAAAAAAGCGTATCTGACAGTCTTATGTGAGGCTTTTTAATGTCCTCATTTAAACAAAAAAAAAAACATACCAGGAGACTACTGAGAGGGAATGAGGCGCCTTTGATATTCTCTTCCAATCTTTGGTAGAGGCATGCGAGGACAAAGGACGTCAGGGCTGGGGGAGAGATTTTTCAGATGTCCTCTGTTTCCATAGGAACCGGGTTTTCTGTTTCCATAGAAACCTTATTGTGTGTTTTTCATAGAGATGCCATTGCCAAGATCCTCTACTCGCTGCTGTTTAGTTGGCTGACAGAGCGCATCAACGGACGGGTCTACCCTCGCAACGAAGCCCTCTCCGTCTCCATATTGGACATCTATGGATTCGAGGTCAAGCTGAAAAATGAGTCTCGCTCTATAATGTCACAGCGCTGATGCGTCTGAGTTGACCCGTGTTGACTCAACTCCCCCGCTCCCCCATTGTCTCCTCTCTTTACCCTCCAGGAGCTACAGGTGAACAGTTTTGAGCAGCTGTGCATCAACTACGCCAATGAAACTTTGCAGTTCTTCTTTAACAGGGTCATCTTCCAGGAGGAGCAGGTCAGGGAAACTACAAGTCCATATTTCCATACATATATTTCGTATTCTCCCAGTGAGGATGGATTTGCAAATGTGCGTTTCAAAAGACATCTTGTTTAGTCTGAATGTGGTTGAAAAGTATGAAAGAAAAGTTTAAAAGACATCTCGGTATAATCATGAGGTCCTAGCTGCACATTGCAATATAGGCATTCAGTGTGTTCACATGCATTTTAGTCATTGAGTTACAGTCCGCCTTCTACAGTAACCTGATTTCTTAAACTCTATGTTTACAAGAAAGCAAGAGGTAAGGGAAGAGAGACACCTGATTTCACAGGATAGATGTCTCCTGGGGAAAGCCATTTCTTGGCCATATATTCACGTTATCACGTTTTAAAAGGAAAGATAGTTAAAAGTAACGATGCATCAGTGCATTCAAAACCAATTTTATTGAAACTATGAGAAAAGTAGCCTGCAGTGGTGTCAGGTAGTTACGACGGGCCCAGTGCACTTTAGTTACTAGTAATAAAGCACGCACACACACACACACACACACACACACACACATACACACACACACACATACACACACACACCATCGTCTCAACTCGTCACAGGATCAAATAGAGACTTGACATTGGACAACATCATATCATACATATAACTCATCATTGCATATATGTACATGACAAAAATAAGAAAATATTCAAATAAAACAAGAAAATATTCATTCAGGCCTTGTCCACACGTACACAGGTATTTTTGTAAAAGTAGTTTTTTCATGCATTTTGGGCTTTTGTCCGCACCATATTGGCATTTTAGGTCACTGAAAAAAGAGCTTGTGTAAAACTTTGGTCGGAGTGAACATTTTCAGAGTGTGCACCGTTATTTCCATTGAGAGGCGTCACCAAAGATGAGGCAGAAATACATCTATTAATGGCGGATGTGGTCAAATAACCACTATATGCCTGTATGAACAGGATTTTATTTTGAAAAAGAAGAAGGAGAAAAACGCAGTTTACAAAACACCTGTGTACGTGTGCTGTAGGCCTTAATTGAAACGTTTTTTCATAGTTTACTTTTAGTTTCTATAGTTTCTGTAGAATAAACATATTATTTTTAGGAAAAGGAAAAACATGATGTGGCTGGGTTTGCCTTTTTGAGGGCAAATATACAAAATGACACCACTTGTGTGTTGATCATATTTGAACACAAGCAAATACCAATCTGAATCACTCGCTATAACCCGGCCTCTGCCCGATGAATTGTTAGTGGGCCTGTCCACTCTATGTGCTCCCCAAGGGATATATATATATATATATATATATATATATATATATATATATCAGTGTATTGTAAGATGTCTTAAATAATATTGGGAATAGGGAAGAAATCTGATTACTGACCAACTGCATGTGCAGTTACTAAAGTTCATGTAAATCTGATTTCTAACTTTCTTTAGTAACTTTGTTTGCTGCGTCCCTATACAGTAAACTTTGTGATTATGATGCAGTTAAAAACTTCTCAATCAAATTTAGTATTGTTTTAACCAAAATGTCGATATCTTTTGGCCTGCAAAACACCAAATGAATGCTTACTAGTTTAATAAATATACACCTAAAGCCATAAATCTAGATCTGAACCTAACACCTCTTTTGTTTTTAGTAAAAAACTGTTCATGAAGAGCTCAAACATTATTGTACAAACAGCCTTGTTTGTAACGTGACTCACCTCAGAAAAGCTTTCATAAACCCACAAGGTCACTAACTCTCACAAACTATAGTGGACACAGCAAAACTTCAGCTGAAGATAAAAGAGGAAACAGTTAGAAGAGTTTGATACTCACCAACCTGATGAACTCTTGTGCTTGTGTAGGAGGAGTACATGCGGGAGCAGATCAAGTGGCAGCAGCAGCCCTTCAGCCACAACCAGGCCTGCCTCGACCTCATCGCTGCTAAGCCTCATGGGATACTGCGCATACTGGACGACCAGTGCGCTTTCCCTCAGGTACATCCACGCTTGTCGAACTAAACTCATTTCCAAAGTTATTGGAAATCATTTCTACTGAAAATGAAGTTAGATTAGATCTCAACAAACTTTTAAAACCTTACATTATTTCGGTGTACTGTGAAAAAGAGCTGACGTGATTCAAATATTTCAGACCTCGGTTTTTGAAAAGAAAATTGAGTTAAAAAGAAAACACCTCACTTTGGATTTCTCACAAACCAGGAGTCTGAGTCTATCGTAGCCGGTTCAGATCAATAAAAAAACGATCCCACATGCTCGTCTAATTGCCTACCTGCTGTTATCATTGTTCCCGGGGCTCGTAATGTGAGAAACGGACTCTCGAGATAAACTTATTATGAAACGTCTCTGATGCTCAGAGTGAAATATGAACACGCTGCTACACGAGTAACTGACCGAGGCAATCCGCTGAACACGCGCAGGCGGCATTGTGTTGGTGCTGTAGACGTTTAGTTTCCATGGCTCAACAACCGTTAAACCGTCTACAATCATCGCTAGGCAACGGACCACACCTTCCTTCAGAAGTGCCACTATCACCATGGAAACAACCCGCTGTATGCCAGGCCAAAGATGCCACTGCCAGAGTTCACCCTGAAACACTTTGCTGGGAACGTCTCGTACCAGGTACACTTCTTTATTTATGTCCTTCTTTCTTCATCTAATTGTCTTTTCTTTTTTCAAAAACTGTCTTTTTCTCAGTTGTTTCACCAAAGAATACTAAAAACAATCATCTGCACAGAGGACCAAGTAGCATATACATTTACTCTACTGTCTTATGTAATTGTAGGATTTGTGGTGGTATGAGGTGCTTATATCCATAGTCAGTTGAAGAAACAGACAGGTGTAGCAGCACCGCAGCAAAGCAATGTGTTGCTGTAGAAACATATTTTAGCCACCGAAAAGAAAGGCCCACTTTAAAAAAATCAATATCACTTTAATGTACGTTATATCTAGAACATTTTCACAGCTTTACGATGTCGTCAGAGAGCCCATTCCGATGGGACACTGAAACAGTTATCTATGCTGCCTTCAAAGCCACCAGACTCCTTTGAAATAAAAAAATATTGGGAGTAGCTGGTTTACTGCTGCCTCAATTGTTTAGTTTGTGTTATTGTGTGACAATAAAGAGTAAGTTCAGATTTACCGAACTCAAAGGAGCCTTGTGGCTTTTTATTCTCCACCTCGGCTTTATGTGCACAGGGCTGTTAAATGTTCATTTGTCTGTTGTTGAATCGGACATCACAAGGTCCTGGTGTGAATTTGGTTCTCATGTTTTACTGTTGATTTGTGGTGCAGGTGCACAAATTCTTGGATAAGAACTTCGACATGGTCCGCCAGGATGTTTTAGACCTCTTCATCCAGAGCAAGAACAGAGTGAGATATTCAAACACACTTTTACAGTATTCTCCAGTCTTTGCCACAAGTCATCTTTAATCACATCTTTAATATCATGAGTGTTACTCATCATCCTGTGTTGTGGTGGTCCGGCACAATATTATTTGTACTTTTCTCTTAAGAAATATCCAACAACCTCTTTAGTAATTATTGTTTTGTGTTGGGAATACATTTTTAGTTTACATTAAGTTGAATTAGTGCTAAATACTTTTCTCATCTCCTGTTTGAAATTCATTTCATATTCAAACATAGCTACTACAAATTCTACCCACCTATTACATGACATGATACTCAGGATTGACTGTTCAGGCTTTGGTTTACCTCTGTCTTCTGCATTGTGTGTGTGTGTGTGTGTGTGTGTGTGTGTGTGTGTGTGTTTACAGATGGTATCCAGCCTCTTTTTAAGGCATTCAGAGTCTGCGTCTAACGTGCGGCGCAGCAGCGCGGCTCGCCGTCATCAGGCCAACACGGTCAGCGCAAAGTTCCAGAGCAGCCTGCAGGAGCTTCTGGAGAAGATGGAAAGGTTTGAGTAAAACAATTAACCTTCAGGACAAACCTCTGACACACCTTCATAACATCAGGGGAACAAAGTGTATTGTGTTAGAAAGCGCTCCCTATTTGCCACTGATTAGTGCTGTAATTGCCTTCCTTCGACTCATTTACGTGTCCAAATGTTAAGTGTAAAATGTATCTGGTGCCCTCACACATTCCCACATTAACTGTACGCTTTGCTCCTAAGAAGACAGAGGGACATTGCAGGCAGTGGCGTCGGTAGGATTCTGTTTCATAGTACACACAAGAACCGCCCGCTTACAGGCCGCCTTTCACGTCCTTCAAGCTTAAATACGCAGTCCTCTTAGCGTGCAAGAGAGAGAGAGACATTGATTCATGTTTTTTTGTGTTACAAATACAACGTATTTCCAAGACCAAGAGCCAACATGCCTGGAAAACAACACCAGCCAAGCTAAATAATAGGCGACTGTGTTGTCAGAAGCACCTTCAGGCCCTGGGGCTAACCATGTTTTGAAAGCCTTTCCCTCCCTTCACAATACGCCACGGCAACTTTAATTCAGCACCCCCCGTCATTGGACAGCGACAAATACTAAACGGAGTGCCCTCTTCATCACTAAGCACAATATGAAACTCATCATCATGAGACAAAACGTAGAACTGTACCTAAAGTCTGACGCTTCATTCATTTGAATAGATTTTTTATTTTTATTTCGATCTTTTTTAGCGCTACATTATATATATATTATATTATATTTTACATTATAAACATTTAAGTATACAATCATTTTTATATATATATATATATTTATATACATTTATAGGCACACACACATTAATATCTAAATAAACATTCGACATTGACATGTCTATTTATTGTGTTATTAATTCTAAAAGTCAAACCTTATTGAAAAAAGATGTATGTAATCATTTTCCAAAATTCACAATGTCTTTATCTAACAACATTTCACTGCTGGGGCCTCGGAACTGTCGGCGTTAAGCCCAAAAGCAACAGACTCTCTCATTATGCAGCATCATAATAACAGTTCGGCGGTTACAACAAAATGCGTACGGGATTACGGCTGCAGGCGCCACTGATTGCACCCGTCAGACACTGCGAGGTACTGCAGGATGTATAGAGTGTGTATGATGTGGGAAGTAGTGAAAGAGAGAGTGACACGTACTTAAGGCCTTGTACCTAAATAGACAATGAGGACTGAAAAATGTAGACTGGAGTGATTAGAATTCTGGCATCGTATAAGCCTCAGTGCGTGTCCGTGTTTGTAGGAGCCGTCTATCTCGGGAAGATGAATTTTATTTGCCTGATTTGAGCTTAGTCACGTCTCTTATAGATGGAAAAAAACCGAGGCCTCAGGGGATCTGTTAATATGTAGCTTCAACTGTAAAACCATGCCATGCTCCACCGATTTCCCTACTTAGTTGCTTTTCCTCTCAGTTGGAAAAGTTGGAAAGCGCTGGACTAATGTATGAAGCCTTTCTCAAATCATACATTCATTTATCCATCCGTTCGTTCTCATCTATCTGTGACAGGTGTAACCCTTATTTTGTGCGATGCATCAAGCCAAACCATCATAAGGTATATTTGCAAGTTGGATGCAGGTTTGCAGTGTTTTGCATTTGTATTGATCTGTAACATACAGCTCATGTGTATTCATGTGTATGTGTATGTACGTGCGTAGGAGCCAGGAGTGTTTGACATGGAGCTGATCAACACTCAGCTGCATTACTCTGGCATCATGGAGACCATCCTCATCAGGAAGGAGGGTTATCCAATCAGAATGCACTTTCACCGCTTCCTAACAAGGTCGGTTACTTCCCAATCTTTACATTGAGGAGAAACGTGCACTCTAATTGAACCATGTAAGCTTAAATACCGTACAGACAGTCTTCCTTTCCTAAAAATAATATTTTCTGCTCCTGCTACCGCTCACAACCTTTCAAATAATTGACAAGATTGCTTGAATTATTGCCTTTTTATGGTGTGGGTGAAATTCACACACCAATTTCTTCTTGCTGAAACATCCATCTGGCACCTGCCGGCTCCTGCAGTAGGAGAGCAATTGATCTCATCGCACCTCTGACATCTGGCTGCAGTTTGAGAGTCCAGCATTCGCAGTCAATTAGTTTCACACCAAAACTACAAATACCTAAAGGGTAACTTACGTTTTGTGCCCAATTGACACATTTTTTGAAATTGGTGCGGTATTGAGCGAGAACGCTGGTGACGGCAGCCATTATTAGGCCTGCAGTGATTACATTTTGGAGTCCGTTTAGTGTTTAGCCTTCTGCAACGTTTTCCCTCAACACTGGACCATTTTCAAAAATTGTTGTCGCTATTAGTCACTTAGACATGAAAACATAGGAAAGTAATATCGGATTTATCATTTAACTACCACAACTCAAAATCCCTAACAGCCTCACACTTGGTAGATTCTCAGTCTATAATGAGTTTCACTTTCACACAGTCAGTTACAGTAAAACACATGTTGCAACTTTGGATTTCACTGATTCTCGTTCACATTTACTCCAGAATTCCTATTGGATTGTAATTTTGAATGTGTGGGAACGCACAGGTACAAAGCCCTGCTCTGCCTGAAGGATCCTCCACCTGCAGACGGAGAAAACTGTGTCATCATGCTCCACAAGCTCGGTCCGGTCAAGAACGGCTCATATCAGCTGGGAGTCAGTAAGGTGAGCTCTCTCCGTAACATACACATGAGGTCAAATTAATCATACATAAGAAATAAATACTGTGATACTAAGATTTGTGTGTGTGTGTGTTAGATTTTCCTGAAAGAGGAGCTGTATCAGTTGTTGGAGGGGAAGCGCGACCGCTTGCTGAACATCGCCGCCATGACACTGCAGAGATACACCCGAGCATGTTTTGTCCAAAAGAATTTTTCCAAGATGCGGCAGTGTATGATCAGGTTCGAAACTCGCTGCAGAGGCTACCTGGCCAGGTAATGTTCCCCTGAAGTCAACGTCAACTTACATTTAAAACTAAAGGGATGGCCCCCTCATATTGTACATACAGGCCGCACAGATCGGTGAGCTGCTCCACTAAAGCAGGATTTTTACTATCAGGTTGTTTTTTTCTATTATCATTGCACACTTACAAACTGGGAATTATTCTGTTTTACCCATTAAATGTAGAAAATAGAGGAAAAAAAACCTATTTTTAAATCATCCTTGGTTCCAGAGCTCAGGTTGAAAGCCACAAGTGTCATTAGTCTCTTTCTGCAAGTTGACCCTTTAAAACTTAAGCTTTCTTTAATAGGCAGCGCCATGTCGTGCTTGAGTCTGGGGTTTCAGTCTTCAGCTTGGCAATTTAGACTATAGTGTTTGGTTTCAGAAAGGCAAAGCTTATCACAGACAACCTGCTTATTTGTGTCCTTCAGCTGAGCAGACAGGGTTAGAGGACTCAGGGCTTGCTCGTCCATCCAAGGTGATAGATTTCTCACTCACTGCCTGTCTGACAATTTCTTTGAATGGGTAAAAATGCACCGAATCGCTTAAAGAGGACACTAAAATTGCAATAAACGCAAGGTCAGACATTTAGAGTCTGTAATGATACTTCAGAGATCGCTGGTCACGCTTTGATGAAACACATCATGCATGTAAACTAAACTATAAGTGGCATTAATACAAAGTTGCTTCACAAATGGTGCCGTCTGTTGTAATTGAAGTGATTGATGTTATAGTAGAAGACGTCTTTATCTGGCTCTGTATGAATAATTCATCTTCCGTTGTTAACGCTTTTCCTGAACAGAAAGCAGTTCGCTCTGAGGAGGAAGTACCTCATCAGGCTCCGCTCCGTCGTGCTGCTCATCGTCAACCGCCAGCGTTACATGAGGGTATGCACACTGCGGCTGTGTCCATTGCAGTATTTGTGTCTGGAAAATGAAGTAAAAAAAAAAAAAAATGAACAAATGTGTGAAGTGTGATGCTGTTGTCTTTCTGTCAGGCAGTGGTGGAGCCTGCAAGGAAGGCAGAGGAGGTGAGTGAGGGGGTGAAATGAGGTGAACGTGTCCGAGATGGAGCAGACGCACACTTTGAGAAAGAGATGAAGACGTAGCGTCAGTGTGTAATATATATATGTTGAATGTGTGTGTTTGCAATGTGTGTAGGATCGCATCAACAGAGAGGTGGTGAATGTGACAACGCTGCTTATCCCTGCTGAGCTGGCAGTTCTGCTGCAGGCGGCCTCAGGTGCATACACACACACACACACACACACACACACACACACACACACACACATTAGTTTCATGCATGTCTGCGTGCATAATGTAAGCACTTATGCATGCAGCAGAAGCGTGCTGTTTTATGTCAGCCTTTCCACCGTGCGTGACCCAAAGTGTCCTCTTGCAGCATTTTCAATGCCGGGTACTTTACCAAGGAAGGAGAAAGCCTCCTGGAGCTCTTTAGAAAACGTTAGTGTACTTACAGGTCCTGTAAGCAACAGCCTTCACAACGACACATTGATTGATTGACCCGTGTACAGACAAATCAGTGTTGAATTCAACATTGTTTTTGTTTTTATATTGTGTAAAGTAATAAGTCGGACAGAAGATGATAAATATCTATGTAAGCGCTGATAATAAGTATAATATTATGAGTTTTATTTATATATATGTATATGAACACTGATCTACAATCGGTTGGTGTCAAGAATTTATCTATTTATTCAGTTTGCAGTTGGGTTAAATAATATTTAACTCCATCTTTCTGTGGTGACATACGGCCTGCTGTGTGTGTGTGTGTGTGTGTGTGTGTGTGTGTGTGTGTGTGTGTGTGTGTGTGTGTGTGTGTGCAGGTGGTGAAGAGCTGCATTCTGACTGCTTGGCGGTGGTCCAGGCTCCAAAGGTTCAGGTTGATCCCCAGCTGACCCTGCCCCTGGATATCAACAACTACCTCATGACACACTACATCCGGGCCATATTTAGGGTAAACACACACACTTACACACACACACACACACATAAAATACTCACACATCTACATGTGAATAAAACATAAATTGACCTTCGTAAACTTGATTGGACCGTGTTGATGCAGAGCTCCATCCATGTAACTATGTTTACAGTCACTGTGTATATTCAATTGTAAGCACTGTGTGTGTTTGTTTCTGTGTGTGTGTGTGTGTGTGTGTGTGTGTGTGTGTGTGTGTTTGTGTGTTTGTTTCTGTGTATGTGTGTGTGTTGTAGGAGCCAATGTTTGGGATGCTGACAGCCCCGCTGGAGAGTTCACTGATTCGAATGGATGAGGAGCTAAAGCAAGGAGCTCTGAACGTTTTCATTCTGGTACATGTTGCATTCACATGCTACTGGGAAACTCCAGCATCCAGGACTTTTGAGTCAGCTGCTCGTCAGCGTTATGTCAGGAAATCAAACAGACAAATAAACATGTCCTGTAGCTTAAACTCAGCATTCTAGAAAAAGGATTAGTCATTTGGGACAGTCTGTCTTTATACCAACATGTAACAAACTTCTACTAAAACTAGCTGTGCAGAAGTATTTTCTTACCATTTAAAACTTTTTTTACCACCATTTTCTATTAGTCTAAAACTCTTAGAAACTTTGGTAGAATAATTTTGGAAAGCCTTCGTGTGAAATGTACAAATCGTAACCTTGTGTACAGTTCATACCGTTTATACAAACACATACAAAAGTCAATGATTCCGACTATTCTCTCTGTTAGATATATCCATATATTTTAAACAGCAAGGGCCTCTGGGAAAGCTTTGTCACCTTTGTATGTTTCGTTTGACTTGTAAGGTTACAGTGTGTGTTGTAAATGCCCTTGCTTTTGATAGATACTAAGATTCATGGGTGACCCAAACTTGAATGGGGCTCAGGAGAATCTGTTTGGGAACTACATCATCCAGAGAGGACTTGCCAATCCCAGCCTCCGAGATGAGATCATGGCTCAGGTAGCCAATCAGGTGAGGCCCATCTCGTTCTACCACTCGGTGGGGTAGAAATAAGAGCCCCAAATAAGACAGAATCTTTCACAATTGTTGCACATTGTCACTTCACTGTCTCCTGTCCTCCATCAGGTGTGGAGGAATCCTAACATGTTGAATTCAGAGCGTGGTTGGCTCCTTCTGTCCTCCTGTCTCTCTGCCTTCCTGCCCTCTCAAAGGCTGGCCAAGTACTTGCTGAAGTAGGAAACACAGTCAAACAGTGAAATATGTTTACTGTACAAAGAAATGGCTATGCGATAATTATGCAGTATATTTATTACCTGCTTTTCTGTGCACGCCTGTGATCTTTGTACGTGATTTCAGTGCCTGTTTGCCAGTTTTCATCTCTCTTTGTGCTCGTCGTTGTTGTTGTTGTAGGTTTGTGTCTGACTACGGGCCGGAGGGCTACGACTGTGTGTGTCAGCACCGTCTGCTTCAAGCTCTGCAGCGGCTGAACGTCGGGCCAGAGTATGTCCGGACGTACCCGCCCTGTCTACTAGAGTGGACCGCCAATCGCAAGAGAGCTCACACCGTTCTGCACATACACTGTTTAGATGGTGAGAACACGCTCGCAACACGTGTAGCCACGTGGGGATTTTAACTGATTTCATATTCAGATCTAGTTGCAACATTTTGGATGGAGGAGATCTCTTTATGCATTTGCAGTGAAGTGCCCTTGACCACCATCTGCATCCCCATTAAAAAAAAAAGGTTAAACAGAATTGTAAATGTGTTGCTCACTCTGAAACCCAATGCTTGTGTGTAACTTCCTGCTCTCCTGCAACAGAGAGAGAACTGTGCTTTATTTGAATATGATTTTTCATTGCATTTGTCTAAAGAAATGTTTTTTTCTTTAATTAAATCACGCTTAAATATGCAGATAACATTATAAACAGACCAACAATACACGTCAATGTCAAAGTAATGTGTATTGTGAATCTATTGATTTGAACTCCGTCTTGTTCACCCAACCTCACCTTTCTGTTTTATTTCTTTTATTTTTCTCACATGAGCTCAGTCAGGGTGTGCACTATCCAGCACGGAAGAGTTATCTGTCTCTCATTTCCTCCTCTCATCCAGCTAATCTGTCCTCTGGCCTTTTGGCAAGCCTACTGAGGATTAGACGACACCTGATAGCCACTCTGGTTCTCTGGCTTTCTTTGTGTCTGTTTGTTGATGCGGGTGTCTGTGTAAATCTTCATAGGCAGAAATGGGAGACTGCTACCAACTTTGTTTAAATGATACTGTAGAGGAACTATTTCATAACCTGATTGAAACGGCTCTTAATGGGATAGTTCTGCCTGCTGTAGATTGCGGTCGTCACGCCCCCCCAGGTTGGCGAAAACAGACAGAAGTACGAGCACGAGAGCAAAACAATGTACTGCTGTGGATGGGGTGCAGCAGCAAAACCCATTTAAGCCACCTAACAGAAGGCCCGCCTAAAACAATCAATATCAGTTTAAGTGTACGCTATATTTAGAGCGTTCTCACAGCTTTACCTTGTTGTCAGACACCCCTTTCCTACGGGGAACTGAAGCTGTAATCTAAGCTTTCTTCAAAGCCACAAGACTCCTTTGATAAAAAACAGCAATTATACCTTTCCGATACAGGAGTTGCTGGGCTACTGCTGCCTTGATCAGTTAGTTTGTTTGTGTCATTGTGTGGCTTTGGTGTTTTTAAGCGTTCGTCAAAGTCACAAAATATCACAAACAAACTAACCGATCAAGGCAGCGGCAGAACGGCAACTTCCGTGTTCTGCAAGGTGAAATTGCTGTTTGGAGTCCAGTGGCTTTGAAGAAAGCGTAGATGGATATAACAGCTTGTTCTATTCAGTTCCCCTTCGGAAAGGGCCGTCTGACAGCAAGGTAAAAGCAGTGAAAATATTCTAAATACTGCATATACTTAAATGGATGTTGACTTTTTTACGTGTCTAAAATACGTTTTGCTGCTGCCCTCGTCCACAGCAGTACATTTATTTGCTCCTGTGCTTTTTACTCTTGTCTGTTTCTCCAAACTGTGGCAGAGCCGACCACCATCTACTGAGGTAATACTCTTACTATGGATAAGTCCCTCGTACGACCCCGCTTCTAAACATCCAAACTATCCCTTCAATGAATCATAAGATGAGAAAAATCAAAAGTGGTGTGTTTTCTTGAGTCACTGCTGTATATTAAAGACTATTTGTCTCTCTAAAGCGTTGTCTTTTCTCCTCCAGGTGTATCCTTCTTGTGTCCTCTACACTCCTGGACAACAGGAGAAGAAATGGCCAAAGACATCTTACAACACAGGTATCGTCTTACTGTAAAACATAGGCACTAAATGTATAGATTTGATTACATAGAAAAGTGAAAAATAGGAAACTAAAGGTAATGTTTAGATGGAGAATGTTTTTGTGAATTATTGTGTGTAGGGGCATGGTGGATGGTCGTCGAGGCTGGTCGGTGCTGCTGAAGGAGCCGGCTCAGTGGGTGGAGCTGGAGGGCTCAGACTACGTTCTGGACTTGATGTCGGACCTGGAGCTTCCTGCGGACTTCCCCAAACACAGCAGCTACTTCATCATCTCTGCACAGGAACCAACCAGAGTGCGGCCCAATGCCAGCATGTGAGACACACATTTACTGAATGCGTAGCTGTGCTGTACTTTTAAGTACAATTGTTGTACTTCGTCCATTTTATGTTACTTTATAAATAGGGATTTATTCAACTTTTTACTCAACTACATTTATATGACGGCTGTAGCTACTACTTACTTTTTTGATGAAGATGTTACATTAGAAACACATGATACGCTTATAAAAAACATAACAAATCACCTTAGTAAGGAGATTTGTTATGTTTATGTTTACCAAAAGATGAGATGTTAGCAGCTCCTCCAAGGAGACGTTTCCCTTCTAAACTTCTCAGTTGGTTTTATGTGAAAAAAACGTTTGAATCCCAAAGAGGGAAGATTATCCAGTATTTCACAAAAAGCAAAACAAGAAAATAAATGAATACAAATTGTTGTTGCAGAACTTTGAATTTCTTCTTTCCTATAATCTTGAGACTCTTTCGATGGGAAGTGACCACTGGACTAAACTACCTATCTTTATATAAAGTAGTTCAAACTATCTCCACCTCAACCAGCCACAAGTTAAATGTTACTTATATATTAATATGAACCATCTAATAATTTAATATATTTAATAATTCATCAGACAAAGGAGCCAAGTGCTTTTATTTTTGATACTTTATTTACATTTTGAAGATCATATTTATGAATTTTATTTAATTAAAGTTTTGAGTATTTCTTCCACCTCTGTTAGGTTTAAGTACTGATGAAGAGGTTGTAATAATGTGTTGTTCTTGTTTTATAGAAGCCTGTTGGGTGGTGGGTTTGACATGAAGGATGATTTCATGTCTTCATTCTTACCTGGCTCTGATGGACAAGGTAACCATTGAACCATTATGAGCACCAACACACATTGATTTTGATTACAGTAGACGTTAAAGTGCTTTCGTCTCGGCCTCGCAGACTTGGAGCCTCAGAGAGGGATGGATCGTTATCTCGACAGCCTGTTTGACCCTGTACTGTCTGAGGGACCTGGAGTAAGTTACCTTAACTCACGCTGTCACACATCCTCTGGCAACTGTTTACAGTTTGTCTGTATTGTCTGTTTCTACTGATCAGGCCCAGATTTTATATAATAAGAAATGTGTCTTGTAATAGTTTGCAGCCATTATTTTTAATAAGGTGCTTTGTCTGTAATCCAGAGTCAGTCTCAATGTTCATTTCCAGGCACCAGTGCAGTAAATTACGTAGTAAAAGTGTCCCTGGTCATGTGTTTTTTAGTAGTACAGACAAAAACACTGGTTGCACATGTAAACACAAGCAGTATAAACTATATGACTTCTCTTTAATGCTGTGGGTTCCTCATTAGATTAATACACCTGTCAGCTCCTTTATGATTCACTACCCACAAATGTCACTCGTCAGCCCTGTTATTAAAACTACAGTTACATCGAGTTAAATCCGTATGTGTTCGGTCGGTAATGGTGCAGTGGATGCTGGCTATGTTGGATCTATCAGTCTTCAGCTGGGACGTGGCGAATGTTAGCCGCGCTATCGGATGTGGCTGACAGGAATTAGCATGTATCAGATGTGTTCTACAGACCTCTCCCGCCCAGCCACCTATTACGTTACCCAGTTACCGTAACTGTCACAGCGACTAGATCGCCACGGTGGTTTCCCACCCAGGCAACGCTGGGATCTGCTTACGAGGAACTGACACTCTGGCAAATGAAGGTCTTACTATTTAATGAGACATGGCCCACGAAGCGCACACACTCCTGTGGATTTATGGGTCAGCGGCTGATTCCTGATGGAAGCAGCTGCTCACATAAGAGGGGGAATCCTCTGATACGACGGTCAAAAAGTGCTGTGATTGCACAAGCATCTCTCTGTTGTATGCTTTTTAGCACTCCCATTGATATCCACACTGACAAATGCAGCGGTTAAAGGAATATCTATCTTTTAGTATCAATCACTTCACCTGTTGGCTTAAAAGGCATCTGTGAAAGGTTTGTAGATTGCTCATTTACAGACGACAGCTGGTCAATGGGAAACCAGAGTCACTGTAAAAATATATGCATATATATAATGCTCTACTTCCATGATGTGTTACCGCCTCCTCATAGGCCCAAACCTCCACTGAACATAGTGTTTTTTAGTGATTTGTAAGTGAAGTCCTTTGGAGCATTCTGAACACACAGATCAGCTGTAGAGAAGTGATTTGGCCTAAAGGGACAACTATACACCTGTCATAAGTAGGGCTGGGTGTCATATGACAATACTTTTTTGAATATCTTCCATTCAGGGTTGAAAACAACCCTGAATGGAATATTCACTCTTATCAGCCATCATATACGTCAATGCTGATATATCAGTCAATATACTCATTTATCGGTTTGATACCAGCCCCGTTCAGAGTATTTGATACTCGTTTTTGGTTCAGTTCTAAAGTTTGTCCGTCTGTCCTCACAGGAAGTGGAATCAGCCGCAGGACTGTCCAGCAGGATGAAGGGGGCTGGGGGAGTCGGAGGGGGGTGGCAACAGCAAGGGCAGTCAACCGGGCCCCCACCTCCACCTGGGGGTCAGTCAAAAACACAGGCTCGGTCCAAAATCACTCCCTTCTTCACTCGTTGACCATTTCCTTTTTCATAGAATGCTGCAGGGATGGAGTCATTTGGACAGATTCCTAGTCGCATATACTGTCACACACTGGAAGAACCTCAATATCTCAATGAATCATAAGCATGTGTAATAAAGCAAACAGACTTCAGATCTGAAATTTGCTGTGTGTTTGTGTGTCCACAGCTGTGAGAGTCCTTCCCGTGGGAGGCGTGATGTCACCTCCTGTTGGTGCCGTGGCACCTGTAACACCTGGTTCGTATCAAGTGTGAAGAGAAATATGAGAAAAAAAAGAAGAAAGAAAAACACCTCATCAAATAAAATTGTCATCGCTCCTTCCTGTTTGCTGTGTTTTCTCCTCCTCTCTCCTCCAGATGCCCAGCAGGCTGTTTTGGCGCAGCAGCAGCAGGCGATCGTGAACCAGCAGGCCGTCATCATGGTAAACCCTCCGTCTGGATCCGCGTCTGTTTATTTGTTCCAGTGCTCTTTCTTTGGAAGTAACGCGTCATCGTCTTGTTTCTCAGGCCCAGCAGATGACCATGCAGGCCATGGCCATCATCAGCAGCCCAATGACGAGCCCCCCCACCTCCCCGATCATGAGCCCTCCCATGAGCCCCCGGCTCCACCACCCTCCCAGCCCGTACGCCCCCGACAGCCCCTACGCTGTCATGCCCCCGAGTCCGTACGCCAACATCCCACCCAGCCCCTACGCCAACTTCACTCCCACTCCCTACGCTGCAGCAGACATCCCACCCAGGCACCCCTATCCTCCCCCTGCTCGACCGGAACAAACTCCATCGCAGCTTCAAGCTCAGCCTCCCGCGGAGCCCCGGACTCAGCCCGCAGCTCGGCCTCACCCTCAGTCGAGCTACACCAAAACTAACAAAACTGAGCCAGCGCAGCCTCAAGCGAACGCTGCTGCACGGGTCAGTAACTCTGAGACTTGTGAGGTAACAGTCCAAAGTGACATATTACGTTGCATAATCAGTACTTTTTTAAATTCATGAAAGATGTTATAGTTGTTGTAATCTCAAACAACAACAAGGAACGCTTCCTCAGGAAAAATTGCAATCCACAAAAATGAGATGCAGTTTCATTTTATGAAATGAGTGAGTGGTTTGTTTGCAGTAAGATTAAGAACTGTGTAGTCAGGATGATGAGCAAAAGCATACCTACAACCTTTATTCAATCATTGAGATCAAGATCTATTTTGCCAGAAAGACCTGAGGAAAGAAAAAGAAACAAAACCAGACAAAACAACTGCACTAACAGCATCAGTGACAATCACGTCACTGAATGAGAGTTTAGGTTTAATATTAAATTTGATTTCATATTTTTCAGTCACACTATTATTCTAGTTTTGAACATTAGAGTGCAGTTCAAAGCAACATCAAATTAATTTGTCCACACAGGAACATTTAAAACAACACAACAACCTGATTCACAAAGCATGTTGAAAAAAATAAAAAAACAACTATGTCGAATTGCAGATTACACATTTCTACTATCTGTAGCAAAGGAAATGTGCTGCAATCAAACAGTCCAGTATAATGTTCCTTTTTTGATGTCTGCAAAGCCTTGATGCAAACTCTCTGTCCTCTCTGTGTGGCTTGTTCAGGTTCAGTCAGGTAAGGACAGCGTCCCTCGGAGGAAGGCTCCGGGCGTCCCCATAAACAAGGACACACCAGTCAGAAAGTTTGGTAAGAGAGAGAGAGAACATGAGAGAGAGAGAGAGAACATGAGAGAGAGAGAACATGAGAGAGAGAGAGAGAGAGAACATGAGAGAGAGAGAGAACATGAGAGAGAGAGCAACAGAGAGAGAGAGTCCCTTCAGCCCCTTTAACTAAAAGTCATCTTTAAGAGAGCTTTAGACAAGCGAGCAGCTCTTATCAGCTTGAAGTGTTCATTCATTTTTTTTTTGTTGTGTGTGTGTGTGTGTGTGTGTGTGTGTGTGTGTGTGTGTGCGTGTCTGTGTGTTTGCTTGCTTTAGCCCCAGTGGTGACGTCTCCTCCGCCCCCTGCTGGAGAGGTGGTGAAGTACTCGGGTCGGACTTCAGATTACATCGTCCCCAGCCAAGATATACAAGGCATCTGAATTTAAACTCTTAGAAAATGTTGATGCTGCAGGTTTATACAGCAAAACTGAATCATAGATGATCATGTAGTCAATACATTTCTTTATTTCTTGGTTGGTATTTGTATTTGAAACCATGACAGATATATGTAAAGAGTAATCTACGCAATTCTCACATGGTTTGTATTGTTTTTTTAAAGACATCATCAAAAGGTACAACTCTCCACCTCCACCGGGAGACCTGCTGCTCCGTGAGAAGAGGTGAGGTCTCATAAACACACACAAACACGCATTTTAGCTTGTAAATACAGGACAGCAGTTAATGCTATTTCCAGTCACATACTGTAAAGCCCAGGCCACAACAAACTACCAACAGATAGCTGGCCTGGATGTTATTGCTTGCAGTAAGCACACAGCACCAGAGTGATTGTATTCACACGCAATAAGCACAAACACACAGATATAACAGTGCGCTGCATTTGTTCTTGAAAAATCCTGCAAACTGTATTTAGGAGACTAGAGGGGAAGTTTAGGACGAAGCAAACCCCTCGTGATGAAGCTTTACAGATCCTCAAACCGCAGATGGACAACCCTCCTGCTCCACAGGTACACACACACACACACACTTATACACACACACACACAAAAGTGCAAGAATACACAGAACGCAAGCAGAGAGATAAACGCTTGTAATGAGTCATGCAGGGTAAAGTTTTTGTGTTTGTTCAGCCTAAACGTCCTGCTGTCCCACCACCATCTGCGTCTGCAATGAAGGAGGCGGGATTTAAACCCACCAAGAGCCCAAAGACAAAAGCTCCTGATCGTCCTCTCCCTTTACCTCCTCGAGGTACTCACATTCACTCAAAGTTTACACTCATCCACATATTCTAATGCATCACTTTACAGAGATGATGGTATCTCATGGCGCTTCATTAAACCTCAGTGTGTTACCTCAGTATTTTCTACCTCATGAGACATTGGGGCTGCCAAAATTGGCCAGAAATTACGCTTGAATATTCCTTTTAAAAAACACATGTTTGAACTGTTGGAATATTCATTTTTTTCTCTCTCTGCGGCTGAGTTCTCTGCCATCATTACGGTTGTACATTTTATTTAAATGCAATGAAAGTGATGTTTGACTCCCATCATGCATTGCATTCAGTGCGGCCCATGCTTGTGCTGCTTTTTCATTTCCCAATTGAATAATTCAAATATATATTCAAATTTAGAATATGTATTGACAGCCCTATGAAACATTTTCAAAGCAATTTTTGTTTTTAAATTTTGTTTAAATCAGCTTGCAGTCTTTTCTTTATTAAGTCTTTTAGATCCAATGCAGCTCAGGTTAAGCACTCGCTAGTTCAGGGGTTACCAACCATTAACCAAGGAGAGCCAAGCACAGCATCAAAACTCCACTCACTGTGGCCACTTGAACTTAAAGCATTTGGATTTCTTTAAAATACTGTTTTGTTGGAATAAGGAAGGACATTGAATAAAGTAAAACTGAAGCCTAACGAGACATATTTGTTGCAGTTTCTCGAGAGCTTCCTGTAGAGACTGAAACCATCCAGACACAGCTTCATCAGAGAACCAATGAGGAGCACTACACCTACACCAATGTTCCCTGGAGATTGTACCTCAGGAAGGAGGTGAGTACTTACACGAAAACACAAACGCAAACACCGCGATCCACTGTCATAATGTTTGCATTCTTTTCTCTTGTGAGTATTTTTCTTGCTTTTGCAGGTTTTTTATCCCAAAGACAGCTTCAACAATCCTCTGGTGCTAGAACTCATTTTCAAACAGGTAACTTAAGAGATAGTTGAATTAATGCAGGATTGATGGATGCAGCATCTGCAGATAAACGCATGTGTTTTAATCTACATTTAATCCAATGTTTCTCTTAATTTGTTCAATTTGTTTTTTTACCTCTCGCCAATTGTGCTCCATATCTTTGCCTGACAGCAGAAAAAAAAAAATCATTGACAGATCAAACTAAATTATTTCCAACATCACCTCCCCGCTCCTCTGTTGTCTCCTGCAGATCGTGAACGACACTCTGTCAGAGGCGTGTGTTCGCATCACCCGGGATGAAAGGCAGAAAATGAAGGCTCTTTTGGGTAGCCTGTCTGTTCTTCCCGCAGATATTTCCTCAGATCGTATGCTCTAATAATCCAAACACGTCTCGTTGACACTCATGAGTTAATGTGTCTGTTTGTGTGAATGACAGCTAAACACGGGGTTGAACAGAATATGGACCCGGTGGAGGAGCATGTGAAGAAAACAATTGTGTCGGCTGCCAGAGAAACCTGGGAAATATACTTCTCCCGTCTGTTCCCTGCATCGGTGAGGGCTTTAAATCCTGAGAGGATAATAATAATTATTGAGTGGGATATTTTCATTTGTATTAAACTTCTTTGTGTGTGTGTGTGTGTGTGTGCAGGGTAGTGTAGGAACAGGTGTGCAGGTGTTGTCGGTGTCCCACAGCGGTATAAAGCTGTTAAAGACCGTAAAAAGCAGCGCCGCAGCTCCAGACTACTTCAGAGTCCTTCGACCCTACACGTATGTGCAGTTTTTTATGTCTTTGTTTGCAAATTCTTTTTTTACATTACTTTTATCTTGTTTGGAGTTTTCAGATATTATGTGTGTTTTACAATTCAGAGTCAGTGTCAGGTGAGTTGTGAACCACAGACAAATATATCAAATTGTCTGGACTTTCCTCTTCTATTCAGGAGAAGATTGACTCGCCAATACTGGATTTTCAAGATTCTGTTTTGCAATATCTATGTACCTATCAGCCAGCATAAACACTGATAGCGCTGTATCTGAGAGAAGATAATGTCAAGCAAATTTATCAGTCAAAGAGCAGTTTTTGTTCAAGCCTGTGGCTCAAAACATAAACATAAGAACTATGTCCTCACCAGTCAAAAGATAAGATCACCATTTATATCGGATCAAAATATGGAGGAAAAAAAACAGCTTCTCTAATAAAATGGCATCTTTGCAAAAAGGGAAAGAATGGATTGTTAATAGAAATTGCATACATTTACCATGTAGGTAGTATTGTATTTCTATTCTCAAATACTGTATTTATTCATTATAGTATTTCAACATTATTCATATTTGTGAACTGACTTTCTTTCTTTAATTTCTGTAGCTTTGTTTCATACATCAGTTGGGATCTTTTGCGTTGTATTTTTTTTTTTTCAGCTACGCAGACATCCTGTTTGTAACCATCCCGTCTGAAAACATGCTGGAGTTCAATCTGACCAACGAGAAACTGATCCTGTTCTCAGCCAAGGCACCGCAAGTCAAACATCTCATAGACACCTTCATCAATGAGATCAAAAAGGTACAGCACACACACACACACACACACACACACACAGCTAACACGGCAAAGGACTTTAGTAGCCTGTGGTGTTGTTGAAGTTATGATTTTACTTGAATGACCGGCTTAGAACCACGACAAATACCATAAATAGGAGGTGACACAAGGACTTACAGCACAAAAAAACATTAACGTTATGAGGTGTGGCAGTCAGTGAGACAGTAGGAATAGTGTGTATCTATTCAGGAATGAAAGATGAGTGAGTGGAGTGTTGTGTGATAAAAAAAAAAGGACGGGAATGGGGGAGTGTAGGGAGCACAGTTTCCTCTTTCTGTCTCCACCATGAAACATGTGGGTGCGTTCTTAACAGATGACCCAACCACACGTACTGCCATCTGCAACACAAAACACAGACTATTTCTCTTACTACCTTCATCTGCACACACTCTATGTAAAAAAACGAACTAAAAACATGACAGTAACACTGTGAGAGTATCCACTTGTTTTTTGTTTGTTTTTCTCTTCCTTGCAGGACTCAGATTATGTGATAGCAGAGCGAAACTTTGTGACAGACGACCGCTCGATGCTCAATTTCCACAAAGGCGACATCATCAGGCTGCAGGTTATGGACGGGCTGGAGAAGGGTGAGACACAACGGTACATGTAATAGAAAACATGTCATCTAAAAAGTGAATCTTTGATCTGACTGGGTGTGTGTGTGTGTGTGTGTGTGTGTGTGTGTGTGTGTGTGTGTGTGTGTGTGTGTGTGTGTCTGTGTGTGTCTCCTCCAGGTTACAGCTACGGTTGTGTGGTGAGAAAAAAGGTGGTGTTTTTGGAGGATCTGAAAAGAGACACTCAAGACTTTGGTGAGTGTTCATTCAAATTTTTAACTTAAGCTAAATGAGATCTATAAACTTGTTTTACGTGGTAACCAGATGTTAGCACCATGGGCAAGGTCAATTCAGACGGACAGCTTTGAGAGATTTGCTAACCTGAACCGTGTCCGTGTCCCCCGGAGTATCACTAGGCCGGGTAGAAATAGGTGCTGTGATGTTGACGGTGCCCCCAGCTTTTTTTTAAATACAATATTGAATCAGAAAATTATTTTTCAGATGGAAGATGGCGATGCAATTTGAAAAATATTGATTCATTGATTCTTTTCTTGAGGACGCAAAAGATGATCACAGATGAGGAGAAGTCCCGTCATTTCGTTGCTTAACAGATAAAAGAAAAGACGAACTCGGCGTGTGCTTCCACACACATTGTTTTAATTTACCTTTGACACATTTATTGTTTTCTTTGGCCTCTGACATTTGGACTTCAAAAAACCCTTCTTAAATGAGCCTCACACAGCACACTATGGCCAGGTTTTCCGAATTTGGATTCATCCTCCACCGTACACTTCACTGAGATCTGTCATCATGTTTACATGTGAATGTAAGATCTGAGCTGCATTACACATTTGATTTTTCGTCAAGTATTAAAACCTCAGGGTGTGTGTGAGGAGGACAGCTTGTGATTGTGGATACTTACTGTAAGTCACATTGTGAGGACAAACAGCTGGTCCCCACTTAAGGCGAGACACTGCAGGCAAAAACATTTTTCATGCACAAAATAGACATTTAGATATTTAGATTAGACGAGAAGGAAGAAAACATCCAAAATACACATTTATGTGTTTATTTTACTACACTGTCTATTTGCATCTGTAGATTTCTCCTGAATTCACCTTAAGTTAGCATTAAATAATGCATCCTTCAGAAAATGCAAAAAGAGAATTGTCATAATGTAAACGTAAATACTGTAAATACAGCACTGACAGGCAGCACCCTGTGAGCTTATCAGACCCTTTTTCATGGTAAACAGTTGCGTGCTACTGCTGGAAATGAAGTTGATGAAAAAGGTGAACGTGAAGCCTAAACAGTAAAGCTGTGGGCCGGGAGACACTAAAGGCTGCGAGGAACTGGTGCAGTCAGGTGCTAATTCTCTGTGGATTCATCCCTAGTGGCCCCTTACACACTCATTTCATGCATTGTTGCGGTGTTGTTGTAGTGGTTATGGCAAAGGTTAGGGTAACCCTGCAGGGAGTTGATGTAAGTCAATACGAGTGACAGAAGTACCCATGTGTATAGTATCTATAATTAGACCAAAGGCTGCAGTTTGTGCCAGGTTATCAGCGTTGCAGCGGGCGGGAGTTAAGTCTTATAAATGAGAGAGAAAAGCATGCAGATACAGATCTGACTTGAGTAAATGAAAAGCTGACCTGCTGTTTCGAGGAAAGGCAGATAGTGATCAGGACTTACAGCAGAGAGGCGGGTTGTTTAGAGGCACAAAGCATCCAGGTGTGTGTCTGTGTGTTGGGTGTTGTAATCCCTCTGATCTGTGTGTGTCAGGTTGGAAGTTTGGTGCAGTGTTTGGCCGCTCCGGTGGGTTCCCGGCCGACTGCGTCCATCCCGTCGCTCCTCCCGACTTCCTGTCGCTGCCACTGGACCGCAAGGCCGAGCCTCGAGGAGGAGCGGGACAGTTCGCCGTGTCATCAGCCATCGCTGTGGCCGTGGCGTCCACCATGGCTGCGCATGAGATAGATCAAACGATTGAGGTACACAGGCACACATTCTCACATGCGTTTTTTTTTTTTTGTGTCTGGTTGTTTTTTTACTGACAATCTTTGATTTCCAGAAGGTTTCTCTTGACGGCTTTGCTGAAGGAGATCTGGATGAGAGGGCCCTGCAGGACAGTCAGTATGACATGTTGGAGTTCGCCAAGAAGTTCTTCAGACAGGGAACCAACGGGAAGGGGTGAGACACGGAAATCACCACAAACACACAGAAAAACCACACTGACCATTTCAAATCCAGTGATGGAAAGTGACTAAATACATTTACTCAAGTACTTAACTTTTATACTACAATTCTGATTTGTCTGTTCTGTATGATACTTTATATTTACTATACCACTACATTTGTGAGTGACACATTGTAGCTTTTGTTCCACTACATTCATTTAACAGCTATAATCACTAGTTACTTTTTTTAATACATACAAAGCATTTCATTAGTTTATAGAATACGAAACCGCATGTAAAGTAATTAAAATCAGCTCAACCTGAACCAGTTGCAATATTAAAGTAGTTTTACATCAGTAATAATAATTGAATAAGAAAATATTAAACATTGACAAACCAATCTGCATAATGAGTATATGTAAATACATGTTGTCACTAATACTATTGTACCGTTATTGAATTAAATTTTGAATGCAGGACTTTTACTTATAATGGATTATTTTTATTGCAGCTTTTAGTGGAGTAAATTATCTCTGTACTTCTTCCAACACTGTTTCAATTTAAATGCTGCACTTTGTGACTGATTTGTGTTCTCAGAGATTCATTGAAAAACAAAAGCAAGAACAGAGACTCCAGAGAGCCCACTGAAATGATCAAGTTCTCCAAGGTGCCTTTCTACTCGCTAAAGCTTCAAATACTCTCATAAAATACATCTTCTGTACGTCACGTTGGGGTGTATTGAATTGTTTGTATGACACCTTTTCTTCTTCGCAGACTCCTCTGACTGAGTCTCTGATAGAGTTCACGGATCCAGCCATGAACAGAGTGGCAGCTGATCTCTTCCTGTGTAAGTTCTCACCTTCTCTCATCTCTCCTCTAATTACATCATCTTATTACATTACTCTTATTACATTACTCTTATTACACCTGGGCTTAACCGATTCATCCTCGGTCAAAATAAGACGTGTATCAGATTTTAGGTTCTCAAGTGTTGGATGTCTCTACAAAATATGTTACTAGATACTTCAATTATTGTTGACCTGCGTGAGTGTGTGTGTTTTGTGTCCTTGTTGTGTACTTTGTATAGCGATGATGCGTTTCATGGGTGACTCTCCATCAAGGGGATTGACGGAGCAGGAAGTGGTCAACACTGTCCTCAAGGTAAATGCACTGTTTTTTTCTCTCTAAGGCTACTATTTTCTCTTTGACAGTTTTCTGATGTGTGTGTGTATGTGTGTGTGTGTGTGTATGTGTGTGTGTGTGTGTGTGTGTGTGTGTGTGTGTGTGTGTGTGTGTGTGTGTGTGTGTGTGTCCTCCCCTCAGCTCATAGGAGAGTTCACCTTGATGAGGGATGAGGCTTACTGCCAACTTCTCAAACAGCTTACGGCTAACACCAGCTCCAAACCGTAAGTCCGCTTTTCCACATAAACAACGTACCCACAACAAACCAACCCACACTGTGCTCCTCTTTCTGTAATCCTCTGTGTGTGTCTGTGTGTGTGTGTGTCTGTGCGCTCTTGTGTCGTACAGTGATAGTTGCCAGCGAGGCTGGAGGCTGCTGTACATCCTGACCGCTTTCCATCGCTGCTCTGAAGTCCTCAAGCCCTTCCTGCTGAAGAACCTGCAGCAGGCTTCTCGCAGCGCCGGGGCGCAGTATCAGGGTACTAAAACAGACACAATCACCAATTGTAGGTCTGCTGTGCACATTAGCAGCGCCACCAGCATGTAATGTTCCATCAATGTGCTAGGCATCGCTAAAGCGTGTGAGCAGAACCTGAAGAAGACGTTCCAGTATGGCGGCCGCATTGTTCCACCCAACAGCATGGAGCTGAAGGCTGTGGTGGTCAGTGCTTCATTTGATCTATCTGCAGAGGGGGAGGAAGTATTCAGATCCTTTACTTTAATAACAATAAAGTGTAAAGATACTCCATAACTGATAAATGTCTGCCTCGATCCAAGTAGCAATAGTATTGGCAGCAAAAAGAAAAGCTACTCATTATGCAGAATAGCCACATTTACGCCCATGTTATACAATATTGATATAAGCTGCACATTAATCTGGTAGGACAAGAACAATGATATTCTATTTCTCATCAAAATATTTATAAAAATATAAATATATTGCCTGTGTTTCTAAAGCTTATTCCTCTGTGCCACAGAGCTCCATTGTTGTCCAAAAAACTATTAAAAACACATTAAGGAGACACATTGTGTGTCGTTTTCCTTCATTACAATGACCGTGGGCACTGTAGCCTGAAAATAGCCCCCAAAAATACACTATTAAAGTCGTTTTGTAAGATTTTTTTAGGAACCACTGGGCTTTTGGATGACATTCTCAGAGTAGGGAAGTCAAAATGTGATAAGAGACAACTATAGAACATCCCCATCCTTATCCTTCAACTACTTTATGGTTTTATGTGTAGTTTAGTTTACAATGTGATGAATCATATCTTCTAAACTGATGCTCTATTTTGTATGTAAAATCTTAAGGTGAAGCACAACATAGCCTGAAATGTCCAGTGTATATCCAGTATGTACTATATGAGTGTTTATACTTCCTCAGGCGGGACGTAGTTCCAAACGTCAGCTGTTTCTGTTTCCTGGAGGCATCGAACGTCATGTGAAAATCAAAACGTGCTCCGTAAGTGTTCAGTGAGCAGTTCAGCACCTCTGGTGTCTACAAGGAGACGGCTGGGATGTTTCTTGCACGTGTGTTGATATTGTTGTGTCTTTCAGGTTGCCCTGGAGGTGATTGAGGAGCTGTGTTATGAGATGGGTTTGCACAAATTGGAGGCCATGGAAGAATATGCCATATTTTTAGTCACCAATAGAGGTGTGCTCGTCTTCTGCTTCTCTCTCTCTCTGTCTCTCTCTCTCTCACACACGAACACACACGAAACATTGCATTAGTGCACAAAGTCAGTCTTCTCATCAGGGTCAGTGAAGCAGATCCACTCACAGATCACATATCAGACTGTTCTCTGGTTTCTAGCTGTGGGAGAAAGTCACACATGAGTCCACGAGTCCTTATTGGACCGCCGAGGCAAAATAACGACAGACGGCTTGATGTCAGCTTTTCATAGCCGATGACGATGTCGCCACACAGAGTCATCTTTCCTCTTCGTTAGATGTTAATGTGCCATTCATTTGCACACTGTGTAATTATATTGATGTATTTAAAATCATGATGAACAAATTGTCAAACACTTACATCGTTAGTGGATAAATACAATGGCCATAATCTGTTTCAAAGGCAACTTGCTTGTTTTTTTTAATGTGGTTTTCCTGATTAAATGCAGAAGCAGCTTCTGTTCTGGTTCTTGTTGCTGTGCACATCTTTGTCATATTCCTTTGCACACTGCTCCTGCTGCTTCGGTCTTAATACGTTTTCAGTGCTGAAAGCTCCAACATTGATTTTGTCCCCTGAAGCATTGACACAGAACTCTTTGCATTCTGTTGTTGATTCCTCTCTTCCCGTAGCATTAAATATCTCCACATGACAACAGCTGGCAGCTGCTGTTGCTCGTGTGCTATTCAAAAGCACAGCAGGTCACACAACATGTGTCTACACAAGTATTAGCATGACTTTTCAGGGTGTTTATGTCCGTAGTTTGTATTGGATTTAAACGAGTGTTTGCGAGAACTTGTCAGATTCTGATTGAACAAACAAATCCTTCATAATGACAAATATTTCAATGCGTGGTTTTAACTTCATCTTTAGATGATTATGCAAATCTCTGGGTGATAAAGTGAATGTGTATGTGGGTGTGTTCAGGTCAGAATGTGCGTCCTCTGAACAAACACGAGTACATCCTGGATGTCGCGACAGAGGCCGAGGTAGTCGACACCAACTACAGCTTCTGGTTCAGACGAGTCGTCTGGACTCAACCGCTCAAGTTTGAGAATGAGCTCTGTGTCGCCATGCACTATAACCAGGTAAGACGGGCGGTGTTTCACATACGCAGTGTGTGTTATCGACATGTGTGCACGTGGTATGTGACTGTGTTTGTGTGTGTGTATTTAGATCCTGCCGGACTACCGTAAAGGCCTGCTTAATGTCCTTACACATGGAAAAGTGAGCGATCAACAGTTCCACCAGATCTCCAAACTGGCAGCTTTGCAGCACAGAGCCAAAGACATCATCTTCATCCCCAGCATGTGAGAACACAAACAATGTTTGCAATACAGCTTCTAGTTTCATTGATCAACTTTATTTAGTTCATCACTTTATCAATCATATCATTTTTGTTTTGCCACTGACAGGCTCAGATTGATAATATAAGTGTCTGACAACATTATGGAAAGGGCCCTGCAGAGAATTATAACCTTTTTCTTTACATTTTGCTTAATTGGGTCCGTCCGTTCACTCGGAGGAGTCTCGTTTTGAGATATCGCGTCACATCTACATCGTCAATATTCAGCCATGAGATTGAAATAATATTAAGCTACGCTTTCTGTACTCCAGCACAACAAGCTCTGCTCCGACGCTCACTCAGGTTTCCACCATTGTTGTCCTGTAACAAGTCACATGACACAATAAGAGACAGACATGATCAAGCGAAAGGTAAAGAAAAATGTTTTATTTCTCTCTAGGGTCCTTGCCATAATGTTGACACTTAAAAATCTGAGGCTGTCAGTCGCAAAAGAAAAGCGCTTTTAGTGGACGTACATTCACGGTGAGGAATTGCCCGACGTAATTACATTACACATTGTTTAGCAGCTGCCGTCTGCAGTGTTCTCGTTCAAAACTGAACCAATTACAAAAATTGGTGTCTACATTAGTCATTTAGACACAAAACATGGGAAATAAAGGTTGAAAAATACCAAAGTTTCCCTTCTAATATGGAGAGTTATGTACATATATATACAAACATCCACACACCATAATTCATCCATTCCTTCAAAGGTTTCCACAACACAGCCATGTGGCCCACCTTGTTTTAATACACTCAACACAACCGCTGTGCTTTTAATTGGCTCCAGAAGTTCTCCAGATTCTTGTTATGGCAATTAGAGCGATTAAATTATGTTTATCCATTATTTCAGGGTGCATTTAACCTTCCCTGTTTCCCTATTAACACCAATCCAAGTTAATTTTAACGTTGAACATGACCAAAATATAAAAGTGAAATTAGCATAGATTTCCCAATAAATATTCATTTTAACTGCAGGTTAATTATTTTAGGTAAATCAACCTTAAACAGAGCTTCCGTCTCAGCACATTGACTGGAGATGCACATTAGATTAATGGGCATATGTTTTTCTTGTTGTTAAATAGTGTATACTTTATTATTTATGTGTAATGTGGACAACATAAATAGTTGTGACAGTACAGCAACACTAAAGCTGCAATCGATGCGTTTCTACATTTTCCCTTCAGCAAACATCCGCACAGGAAGAAAATCAATGTTGAACACAGAATGCAGTCAATGTTTTTTGTGTTTATGGTGTGTGACACCTTATTTTTCTCAACTGAAAAAAAAAATTGTCCTTTAGTGCTCTTACTATTGTTATCAGTGTCTCTCTCTCCACACACACACACACACACACACACACACACACACAGACACACACACACACAGAGCCGACAGCAGAACCGAAACAGCTCACTGAGTAAAATCATCCTGAGAAATGTTAAGAAATCACTGAGTGAAGCAGACTCCTGTTTATCTTCCTCTCTCCTCCAGACATGAACTATCAG
The DNA here is from genome assembly GCF_910591455.1 of Pholis gunnellus. Lineage (NCBI taxonomy): Eukaryota > Metazoa > Chordata > Actinopteri > Perciformes > Pholidae > Pholis > Pholis gunnellus. The sequence goes on along the minus strand of NC_136531.1, from coordinate 6,004,644 downwards.
AGTACATCGCCGCACCCCTGTTCAAGAAGCAGCCCCCCCAGCAGTGGGTTACCATGGTCACGCAGCACATGCAGCAAGTGCAGACCCTGAACCCGCACCAGGCCAGAGCACAGTTTATGGGTAAGATGTCCTGTGATCAGTCATTTTTTACTAAACTAGTCAGTTTTTACCTTCTACGACTGGACTTCTCTCCCGCTATATGTGTAATACGCTCCAACTTAACCTTAAGTTGAGATAGTTTTGTCAAGTGTTGCTTCCAGAGTCAACAATGAACTGTGGAGTGCAATCGATCATTGGATTAATCTTCATGTTGACAGGAACAGTCATCTGCATTTAGATGTGAAGAAGAAATGCTGCAACGTTCATGTGTAAATTTGCCCTTTTTTAAGGATATTGTCATAACACAAAAAGTATTTGTGTCTTAAAGAGATGCTAGTGATTTAGTTTTTCTCTTACATAATGTTGAGAGACAGATTAAACACACTCGAAGCAGCAGAGGCCCATATTCGTTAACTTTTAGTCTCTATTGGTAGAATCCTCAAAACACTAGAATCCTATATTTCCTATCATGCAACTCAACCTATGATAGCGATAACATCACCAGGGCCATTTTGACAAATCCCCTCAAGAGCCACAGAAGACATTTACAACTTTGTTCTCAAGCAGAGTCAGACTCCTCATGATGAATAAAGAGAAATCAATGTGTAAAATCTGTGAAGTGACCCTTTAAAAATGTAATTTTTGTCCAGTGTCCTTGAATAAATTCTGTGTCTTTGTGCGTGCAGGGCTGATCAGTGCATTCCCCATGTTCGGCTCCTCGTTCTTCTACGTCCAAAGCAGCAGCTCCACCACCTTCTACGCCCCCTGCATCATTGCTGTCAACCAACATGGCCTCCACTTCCTGCACAAGAATACACATGTGAGAGTAGAGTCACGTAGCAGTTTCAGTGTACAGTTTCATTTTTTTATACACGTCTATAATGCTTGGTCTCTTTTGGTGCAGGAGCTGATGGCAGTGGTCCCCCTAGTGGAGGTGCAGTCCAGCCGCACCCAGAGGCCCACTGCTGGAACGAGTTACCCGTATGTAGACCTGACCCTGGGGGACATGAACACACAGCGGCTCATTCAGCTACAGCTGGAGCAGGTATTACGCAAACACAGACAAGGACACTCTTCAGAGGCCACACATGATCATTTGCAGCGAGTTGCTACGGTCGTGTGCTCATGTTGGCGGTGTTTGTCCACAGGGCCTGGAGTTGTGTCGAGTCATCGCCATGCAGGTGGAAAACATGATGTCCGTGCGGGAGAGGCGACTCACCCTGCCACCCAGCGAAATCACCATGTTATAGCACATGCTTCATTGTACGCACACACAGTCGTATATACACACTAGATGGAACCCTTATAAATAGCCTACCTCTTCTTGCCTTCAGGCGTTCTAATATTATATGTAAATGCATAAGTGTACCCTGAAGTCAGTCTATTATACTGCATTAACTGAACAGCATACTGAAGATAGTGAAAAGTAAATATTAGTTCATGTTTTTTTTCAGGTTGATGTCTTTATAATTGCACTTACTGCTGTAGTTGTATTTGATTAAACATTAGAGATGTTTTTAAATGTACAGACTGTTAATGAACAGTGAGGAGCTTCACAGGCCTGTGCCCTGTCACAAGGTTTTATAACTGATATGCAACATGTTTTTTTATTTTTTTTATTTATACTGTTTATTATACAACTTGATGTTAGTTAAACAGTTGTTGCAATGTTAATGCATCACATTTCTTGTTTTGTAAAGAATATTTTATCTAAATAAAATCAGCTCTTTTAAAGAGAGAGATATGAGCACTTCTGCTGTCTTTTGTTTAAATTATTAAATAAGTATCCAAATAAGCCTATAAAATATTTATTTTAATGAAGAGTGTCCCAGGCAAGGCTACAATTAACTATTTTTTCATGATTGATTATTTTTAACAACAAAATGCCAGAAAATTGTGAAACATGGTGGAGTGTACACAGAGCCCAAGGCAATGTCTTCAAATTGCTTGATTGCCTGACAAACAGTCAGAAAAAGTATTCAATATATGATACGAAACAAAGGAATTATGATAAATTACTTAAAATTGATATATTTTGAAACTTGTTGCAGAATAGTTGTTGAATTTATCCTTTTGGATCTAAATCGTAAATAAATTCAATATGCATAAACATATTTTAAAAATACATCATGTTCCAGTGTAACGTTACAGCACTTAGGTCTAATACTGGGTGAGTTATGGACATAAAATAGCCGTGTTTTAAAAGATTTACAAATCTAAATAAGGTGTCTGTGACGATATGTATCTACTACAGGATGAAACGTTTACTTTAAACATTAGTTTTGTACTTCAGATATCCAGCAGGGAATTTGAGCACAGAAATGAATAGTTTTCTATTAGTTATGCACAAATATTCAGGTATAAGTTGCACACATTTCTCTTCACAGATTGAATTAAGTATATACATGAAGTTTATTATTATTATAATATATATCAACACAATAAATAACACTATAATAAATGACAGCCTTAAATAAACATTGCTAACTTTATGGAATTAAAAAAGAGCTCAGTGGGACCAAATTAGCAATCGCTTTGCGCGTGCCCCTCTCAGCTCCAAAAATGGATTTACGCGTTTGCCCATCAGGACACTCCCTCCCCAAAGTGTCAGGTCAACACTGAGCATGCGCAGATCTCTGGCAGGTTACACGAGTTTATTTTCAGCCTTTTTTTTTTTTGCTGGGGACGGGTTACGATGGTGTGAAGTGACCGTGGTCAAAGCCTTGTTGCGAATATATAACAATGTTTTTCTTAAACTCTCGGAGTCAACCCGAGAGCGGAAACGTCTCCGGAGCACCGGGGTTTGGAATTTAACGGTGACATGTGAAATGTCGCTGCGTGGTTTGTCGGTATTTCCAGGCGGCAACGGACAGACCAAGCCAGGCTAGTTGTAAGCTAACGTTAGCTAGCTCGTAGCCAAGCAACTCGGGTAGCGCTCGTTAGCCCTCTCCGTTGGCTGAGCGCGTGTTGTAAGTGTCGACGCAGTGTTTGTCAAAGCTCTGCTTTGTTTGCACGCGCCTGGTGATATCATATACGGATTGACACGTTTCACACCAGACTGCTGTTTTAGTGCGAAGCAACTTGGCGAATGTTAGCTACATGTGTGTGCTGGAGCGAGCGGTCCCCTAAACTAGCGACGTCCACCATCAAAGACTCCCTTTGACATCTAAGCTAGTCTGCTCACATTAAACTGTCCGTTAAAACAGTGCTGAAAATGCGACGCTGATACATGCTAACCGTTAGCTTTAGTGGGTCACGTCGCACTTCACCGGTCATATTGTTTTTGGCTGACATGGCATCCAGCGGATACTCTGACCTGAGGGAGAAGCTCAAATCCATGACTCCACACAGAGACGAGGTAAAAAATAAATACGCGGACGTGGAGAGTAACGGCAGCGGAAAGGAGCGAAAGCGCAAGATCCGAGAGTCCGACGACGACGACTACGAGCACAGCGATGACAGCGTGGAGAGCCGGGAGCAGGAGGCCGGCCGGGTTAAGAGCAGCATCCTGCAGGAGAACATCTTCACACCGGAGGAGTGTGCCCTCATCGAGGAGAAGATCGACGACGTGGTTATCAAAGGGGAGGCTGGACTTTACCGCGAGCACACGGTGGACAGGGCGCCCCTCCGCAACAAGTACTTCTTCGGGGAGGGGTACACGTACGGATCCCAGCTGGAGAAGCGTGGACCGGGCCAGGAGAGGCTGTACCGCAAAGGGGAAGTGGACGAGATCCCGAGCTGGGTGGACGAGTTGGTGATCAAGCGTCTGGTGTCCAGTGGCGTGGTCCCGGAAGGGTTTGTCAACAGTGCGGTCATCAATGATTATCAACCGGGTGGCTGCATTGTGTCACACGTGGATCCTCTGCACATCTTTGCACGTCCCATCATCTCGGTGTCCTTCTTCAGTGACAGCGCGCTCTGCTTCGGCTGTCGCTTCCAGTTCAAACCGATCCGGGTGTCGGAGCCGGTGTTCGTCCTGCCCGTGAGGAGAGGGAGTGTCACAGTACTCAGGTGACTATGGCTGTGTTTGTCGCTGTCCTGCATTGATTGCGTTACTGTTCAAAGTGTGGCTGAGGGCTGACAGCATCTTTCTCTCTCAGTGGCTACGCCGCTGATGACATCACCCACTGCATCCGCCCACAAGACATCAAGGCACGTCGTGCAGTGATCATCCTTAGAAAGTGAGTCAACGTACTATATCTTAAAAAGTTATTCTGTTTGTGGGAAATTTCTCTCTCTCTCTGATCCGTGTGTGTGATCTGGTGCCCCCTTCTCTGTTTGCCAGGACCCGACCAGATGCTCCTCGAGTGGACTCTGAAAGCCCTTTTCCTGTCGAGAGACCTGCTCCCCTGAAAGCCAGACCTGCTCCCCTGAAAGCCAAACGCTCTCATCGTCGCAGAGCAGATCCAGATGCTGCTCACAGGTATACAGACACGCATACTGACACGGCAAATGTTTTCATGGGTCCAATCAAAACAGACCCGTGGAAAACCTACTATATTTGCATGGACTAACAGCTAAAGAGATGGTCCTGATCTGAAGGGGGCGTTAGGACAGTCAGTGGGTCAGTCAATCTGAAAAGCAGACCAGAGGATAGTTACACCTCATATTAAGGGCCACTTAGCAAACGTCAGAGGAAAGATGATATTGGCCTTATTTAGCTTCAGGGAACATACCACCAATACTGTCAGCAACATGATGCACAACTGCTTAACGAGCAGTCGTGGTCGAAAAGAATAACAAAAAAACGTCCCCAGGTTTTTCCGGCATAAAGTTGAACCAGGCTCAACATTTGCAGGAATGCAATGCCGCTTTATCTGACAAGGCGCCGCATCGGCCAATCAAATATATTCAAGCGCATGTTCGTTCCTGGTTGATTGTTTTGCGACGCCCTATTTCTACTGCTTGCCTCAAGATCGTTGCATCAAAAGACGAGCAGTAAAATGTAGAGCACTGGAGTCCTTTCTCATTACATCATAATCACTGTGAAGTGTTTTGACATCCGACACGCCTTCAAACTCGTAGATCTGTTTCTATAATTGTATTTGCATAATCATATTTCCTCCTCTCACTGGGACCTGAAACTAACCCAACAACACATAAACAGCCCTGGACATGTTGCTAATGTAGGGCTGCTTTCAGTCCGCTCACTGAGATGTATCGACATACTGACCCCAGACCCAGTTAGACTGAATATAATTTGGACACAGCCCAAATCAGATCATAGATCGTCGGGTCTTGGTTATTAGGAACCATGATGACCTTTTTTAAAGTCCCTTTATTTGAAGGGATCCTACAAGGTTGGACATGGAAGCACTTCTGTATCACTGACGACAAGACACAAGTCTGAAAGGAATGCTTCAGATTAACACAAAGACTGCAGCACAAAGTAAAACATGTGCGTCTTGTTTCGCCTTCTAAGTTAACAGTCATAGATTCATTCTCAGTCGTCAGATCTTATGCACAAAATCAATTGAATAAACTATGACGGAGCCTATTTTAAACTAATTCAAACTATGCGGTGCGACCGGTTCAAATGTTCAACCACAGTATTAATCACACCAACATTCTCTCCTCGTGTTTTTCATTCATACTATGTGACTGAAGTAATAAATACCTAAACATGCAACATATGAGCGAATCCCAATTTAACATCCTGACATTCAATGCTTGTGCACTGTCGCTCTGTAATAACGTTAAATGATGAGATTAATGAGAGACTGTATCCGTGGATTCACTGTGAGAAGCGGGGGCGAGCGTCTCTCGTGCCCACAATGGTCATTAATTAAGACTTCAAAGGCAAAATAATTTAAAACCCATCAGTGATGCAGCTTCTTTCTGGCTATCATAACATTTCTCTCTCTCACTCTCTCTCACACACACACACACACACACACACACACACACACAAGTAAATGTGCTTTCATATCTGAATGAAGCCATGAGGAACATTAACTTAACAGTCACCAGTGTTTGTTTGAATGACAAAAAGCCATCACAGATCGATGACGCCAGTAATGTTACATAATGTTGTACATCTGAAAAGAGCACAAGACATACTTCTGCACTGACAGCTGAGGCTCTCACAGCGTTCTAATGTGTTCCTGTTGAACAGGCGTCATGTAATGTTTATTAATGAAGATCCACACCTGACTTGGCCTCTTAATGTTTGTCCTCCGCCAGGCCGCGGGTGCTCGAGATGGACAAAGAGGAGAACAGACGTCCGTCAGACTCCCATCACCGTCGTCACAGCATCAGCTCCGAGAACTACTGGAGACGCGGTCAAGACTCCGACAAACACCGGGAGAGTTCAGGACGCAAAGTCAAAATGAGACGCCACTGAGCACTTCCCCGTCACACATGTATACATATAAATATATCTTTTATGTATTTCAATATTGTAACATTCTTTGATCAGTTGTCATTTTTCTCGCTCCTGTTTTAGTCCGCCACAAGGAGCATCATGTTGTCTGCGTTTTGGTTTGAGTCTGGATGAGTTTGAGTGCGTTATTTGTTTTCCGGCAGACGAAGCTGCTACAAAGGTCCGAACCTCAACTTACTAACTCCAGTTAAATTACCTTTAATTGAACATTTCTTGTTTCTATGTCCATAGATACTTCAGAATGGCATGTATTTTTTGTAACCAAGATGTACAGACCACAAGAGCTAAAAAAGAAATACCCCATGTATGTATGGATTTGTACAAAAGAAAACCGAACTGTAATCTAACTTGTTATATCGTACAACACTTTTGTATAGTCTTTGATTGGGGGAACTTTTCTGCAGGAAGAAACATTTGCTTTTCTTGGCACCCACATTTCTGCTCCTTACCTTTCCTGTGCCATCCCAGATCTTAGTTCACTTTGGCCTCCCTGTCGCAGTTTAAGTTGAAACAACTGGCAGATGTGCAGAAATGCGTTCTGTGTTATGATTTGATTCTGCTGTACGGCTCATCTTGGTGGAGGTTACAATGTGGTGCATCAACTAAACTGATGTTTTATGGAGTGATTAAAAACCTCAGGCCTTGTTTTACACTCCTGTTTCAGTTTGAAGTTGCTTACCTTGTAAAGTGACAGAGGCCATGTTATTGCTGATCTGTATTAAATCTAATTTTTCCTCATTTACATTGGTGATGTTTGGATCAGACAGAACAACACCAACCCTATAATGTCTTGTTGAATGTGTGTCTAAACACGTGGCGGAGAAGAAACTCAATATCCGTATCTGTCCTTGAGATTAGCTGTGTAAACACGTTTGTTTTCTCCCAGTCAGCCGTATTTGGCTGAGGCACTTATTAGCTCGCTGGTAGTTTAGTCTGGAGTTACACATGAACACAAATAAAACTTGGTTCAAAGGAGAAATTACTTTCTAAAAGCAGGGTGGAGTTTTGACCATGGTTTTCTGAAGCTCTGCTACAGTCGTGAACTTCAATATGATCCCAAAAGTTATAGTCTGCTGGAGGCAAATACTGCGGCTCTTCAGACAGAGAGTGGGACACAGTGGTGGCTTCATGGGTGTCACTGGTCAGGTGGAGGAACAACAGTGTGTCTCATGTTTAAATGATCAAGCAAGTAACTGGCCATAGCATTGACGTAGTGCTCAGGACAACTTTGTGAAGGTTTGGTCTCGAGATCGATTGCAATTTTACCCGGTCTCGGAGGAATTAGGATTTTATTTCTAGATCACAACGGCGGAGGTATCGCTAAACTCTCTGTGGATTGTTAATTGTTAATATAATTACTGTGATTGCTTATAGAAAACAAAGTTCACACAATTCTCCTCTGCCATGTCTTTTAATAAGTTTATCAAGACATTTCTCATGTTCACTTATACATCCACACACACACAGTATGTCCGGCAAAAAAAGAGGTGAATGAAGTTTAATCTTCATGTGAGTTCTGTGTTGTTTTTTTATGGGAATATGAATCCTTCCGGTGAATTTGAGGAGTGCCTGTGTGGTTTGCATGTTTTACGTTCTAGCTGAGGTGTGTGATGCATTGTGGGACTTGCGCTGGTCTTGGTCTTGACTCGGTCTCAACCCCTTAAAAGTCTTGGTCTCGATACACTCTGGTGTTGTTCAAGACTTCTCAATTAGAATATAATTTCTATATAAAAACAGTACAGTAGATACTGTATGTTATTCCAGGCATGTTCTAGGTTTTCTGTCCACCTTGGTGAATGTTTGGTCGTTCTTGTGGGCCACTTTGAGCAGGAAGGTACACTGTTAGTAGAGAAGTCATGCTGTCATCCTCATTAAAATCTAACAGTTTTTTTTTGCTTTGGAATATTTGTTTTATTGATTAATGTTAATTTGCATTTGATCATATTAATGAAGTGGTGTTTTTCACTGAAGGTGAGAAGTCAAAGGGAAAACAAGTTTGTACCTTTGCGATTCAATTTCTGTATTTCCCCAATAATTCCTGAATCTGTATATAAGTTTGTATATTATGCATCCTCGATATTTCCAGAAAATTATTTATAATTCAATAAATAAAATCTGTAAAATCGATCAGCTTTTGCATGTTTTGAATTGTACAATCAAAGGTAACATGAACTCTTAAAGCCTCACGTTCATTTATTTTTCCTTTTTCAAATGTAATAAGATCAAGTCATAAAGAGAGTTTTTGACTTCAAACGAAGAATGATTGGCAATCAAATCAATCGACAGCATGTTTGGAAAAGAGTTTCTGAGATAAGAGGTTTGAAGTTCATTCTTGACCTTAGAAAAGCTGTTTTAGTTTGTCCAAATGTTTACGTGTGGAAGACAAAGTGATATGATCCAAAGCACTGAAACTGTTACTAAATGACATTATTCAAACCATTTACTGAAGTAAAAGTAGCAATACCACACTATTAAAATACTCCACTACAAGTAAAGTGCATTCAAAATTGAAGCTAGGTAAATGTACAGAGATATAAAAGTAAAAGTACTCATAGTGGCAGCTGTCAGTGTTGTACTATTACATTATTGAGTCTATAATTGATGTATGAATATGTAAGTTGTGCTTTAATGTTGCCTTTTTATAGTAATTTTAAATACTCTATATATACTTTCGGTATTTTAATCTGTAACAATGGATCATATTTTATGAACTTGTTTTGTTTGCAAAACCTTAATTTGAAAAGTAGTTTACAGCTCTCTTAAATAAATGTAGGGAAGTGAAAAAGTACAATATTTTATAGTTTAAGTATCACAACATGGAAATAACAAGTAAAACACAAGTATCACAAGTAACACACACATCTTGAAATTTGAGTAAAAGCATTTAGTAACTTTTCATGCTACATAGAACTTATTTTCGAGTTCCTGATGTAATAAATCGGTGTTGGGTGTTCCTTCTTCTTCTGGGGTGCCGCTGCTCCCTACCGCAATTACAAAGGAGAAGAAGAAGACAGCAGCTGTTAGCTAGCTAGCTGGTTGAGCTATGTTTACTTTATGTCCGTGAACAATAGAAAGTAACTTCACGCGTTGTTGTTGAAGAACATTGAAATACGTATTTGATCAAAACACTAATGGTGTGGAGTCGGACTGTTGTATATATCTCCGCACTGAGTGGTAAGTGTACTTAAAGAGTAGTGAAGGAGACAGCTGGCTGTCACTGACTGCTAATGTACGCTAGCTAGCTAACCTAGCTGGCTAGCTTTACTAATGGACGTCAGCTGCCCCCAGGAGTTGACAGCAGTTTGTCCGTTTGCTGTTTATCTCCGTGCTCCTAAACTTAGTCAGTCGATTGATCGTGTATGTTAGCTAGATGGACATGTGTCGTGTTACGTTAACAGCTGTCGTGTTGCTAATATCTGGCGTTAACGTTAGCTACACCTATAGGCTGTATTAAAACACTGGAGAGGATGCTAGGACGTGAATAATAAACTCAACATGCAGTTAAACTGCAAGATACGTTTTAGAAATCATTTGTTAAAGGTCTGTGTAGGAGAAGCCAGAATGCTCTGCAGTGTTCTAATGCATGTTACTAACTCACCTTTGTTGTATAGCAGTGCTGCCACCCTTGGTCAGCACAGTACACCACAAACACAAAAGAAAACTTTACAAACTAAGTATTTTCATCTTTACGATTACTTTGTTTCTACCCTCTATAGAGAGACTGCCTGTCCCATCACTTACAGTAGCAACCTGGGGGTTTATGATGTTGCTCATGCTACAAATCTGCCACCGTATTACTAAAATATAAGGTATATTTCAAGCTGAAATTGCTGAATAGACTCTGTTGGACTGTGGTTATGGTACAGCACCCTTGCGCTGACGGGAAACAGCAAAAAAGCATGTTGAGTAATAGCATTATTTACTGATTATGTGTTTTTCAGTTGCTCCATTTTGTTTGCAGCTATAATCAGCCCAACCAGAACCTGTTAACATCAGGAATTCTTTGGTTGACGGTGATGTAGCTAACATCAAACAGAAAGCGTTGAAAGTGTCCCCTCAGGGCTGAACGTGCTGCAGACACTTGTTGAGCTGTACCATGACGAGGAAGGCTGTTACATGTTTGACCCAGCTGCTCTGACTCCTGCCTGTATTGGCTCTATAAATAGAGCATGTCTCCATTCTTGGGCTCCTGTACCTCTGGCAAAAAAAAGAGAGGCAACGCAGTCCTTGGAAATAGTTTAGAGTCATGCCCTGTGGCTATTTCTGGATATCAGGTGTCTGGAGCTAAATATGATAAGCACACTGCGTGCGTTAAAAACATTTTCAAACTGAAAGTATATTTATATCATGGTCCCGTGTCTGTTTCTACAGGTTATTGGTCAATTTCCCCACCCCCATTATTAACAACCTCAAACATTGCTTTAGCTGTGAGAAACGTTGCACTTGATCTCAGGCCTTATAGTCAGACAGGCAGCTGTTCTACTAATAAAGAAATGTCACGGAAAACATTTTGACGTGTCAATGGTGCCGGCATTCTGTGTGGCTCCCTGGAAATGCTCAACGAGACACCACAACGGAGCTGAACCATTGTTAATGTTATCAATTACAGTTGTGATATTCCTACTAAATCAAAATGTCTCCTTCTCTGGCACAGAAGCAGCCACGAGAAATGAACCAACAGCTCGGTTCAGTCTCTTTTTATTAGTAGAATGCATGAATGGAAAGGTTGTACTAATTAGTCGTTACTTTTATTTCCATAGCCCAATATCACTAATGTGTCTCAAGGGGATTTACAATCCTTACAGCATAAAATAACATTTTAGAAACGATAATAGATAAATCGTCTTCATGTAAACTGCATAACTTAATACATCAGGGACTTTATTAAAACTACACTTAAAATCATCTAATTTGTTTCTATGACGGGAGCACGATGTGTCCACAGGAAGCTGTTTGGCTTCTCTATGAGTCAATAACAAGTTATAACTGTGTTTATTAAAGTCTTTCACTAGTTTTTTGACAGAAAGGGATGTTGTTCTCAGGAAGATTACAACATGATTGTTGATCATGATTAATACTCTGTGGATCCACTGATGTAAATGAAAACTACAGACATACAGAGGGGGCAAATTAAAGAAAAGAGTGAAATAAAGGAAGGTTTTTCTGCCACCGTAAGTCTACAGAGGAGCTTCTCTACTTTGGGATAGATTCTCTAAGAGAAGCTGCTTCCTCCAAAAGGTATTCCATCATTTGGTGTTTTGAAGAGGGGAGAGTGCTTTCTCTAACACGTTGGTTCAAAACCTTTTTAAGTGTTCACTTGAGTTGAGATCTGATCACTCTGAATTCTATGATTTACGGGTTTTGTGCCAGTTATTAAGGTGTTTGCATTTGTTTTTTTCTCCGCTTATTCATCCAGATTTTTACTCCCTGTACTTTTTCACCTGTCGGTACATCTTGAAACATTGTTCTGCTGCACATCCTGTCAGTTTGTCTCCCGGGTTATTCTGACTTCTTGACATTCATGTGGATGTGCAGCTCCATCCCATGATTTCTAGAGATCCAGACTGCTGCAGGTGGAGCTCATTTTCCCTCTTCCTGACAGCTATGTCTCGTTCCTCTCTGCCCACTTGAATTAATGTTACGCGTTCTCCTCTCCCAAGGCTAACCGCACAACGAGGAGGCGATGAACTTCCAGGGCAGTCGGAGGCGAGGAGAGGATGGCATCGCCGTGGTGATTGATTTCCTGCTGTCTAATGCCCAGCTGGTTCTGGGAGTCGGGGGAGCGGCCGTGCTTGGAATCGCTACACTGGCAGTGAAGCGGGTGAGTGGTTTGTCAGGTTGCTGGTACCACATCGGTGCGTCATTAATAGAAACTCTTCAATCATTACTGCAAAGATATCGACCTGGGCAAAAAAAGTGCTGTAAAGCCCTGGATTCTCCATGAATCTTTAATGCACCAGCGCTATGCTGGCACTCAGAAAACTAGTATGTCCATTGAGTTGTATTGGATAAATTATCAGTACATCCTCCAGCTGTTTCTTTACCTGAAGCATGATTTGTCCACGCAGACTATAAAACTAAAACTACTCATTCAGAATTGTAGATGAATCAGGATATTGTGTGTTAAATTGATTGCTGTTTTTTTTAAGTTAAAGTGTTGTGAATTAATGTAAATCTTCTGCCTGAGTGACAGGAAATTAATCACAAATGCATTTGGAAAATGGTAATTTATAGCTAATGAAAAAAAAAAACCCTCTGCCCTGTCTGAGGTTTGCACGAGGCTGAGGTTGTCTTTGCGCCTCCTCAATCTAACTTGGCTTCCCTGCGGGTTATGGCCGTGTTTGTTTTGCACTCTGCGCCATCAGTCATGCAGTGCAGCCTGGCTGTGATGATGAGTGTTTGTGTTTAGCTGATAGAGCGCGCGGGCCGTGCCGCTGACGATGATGAAAAGGTGAAGCAGAAGATGGCCGAGAGCTGGGAGGAGTTGAGTTTGGTGTCTGCCTCCCCCACGATGATCAAGAAGGGCATAGAGGGCGTGGTGATGAAACATGTCGCCAAGGCAGTCAGACAGCAGAAAGGTATGCGCTGCATCCCAGCAACCGAACGCAAAGGAGACACACAGAAACACAGAATGCTCTCATCATCGTTGTGGCCCTCTGATATTACTTGACGGCCGTTTTGATCTCTTCCTCAATCAGCTGACCTTTCACAACAGCCTCAGACGTCCTCTCCGGAGGTGCCGGCTAAACCCGAGTCCAAGTCCAAGAGACTCCAGCCGTGCGTCCTCAGTTTGCAGGTACGCTCTGACATGTTCGCCTCTGAGCTCTTTGAAGGCCTAGATTATGTATTCAGTCTTAGCAGCTGCTGTAGAAGCTCTGCTCGGTGTTGGCTCATTCATTCATGTAACATGTTTTTTAAAGCGCAGTGCTGAGGGGATACGCATTGTTATGCACTGGTTAGGCTGCACAGAGCCCCGGGAGCCCTGCACAATCACAGCACTGCGTGTGTGCGCTTGTGCACTGGCTGTATATAGGAAGTCAAACAAGCATGAAAGCAGCTTTGAGTTAGTGTGCAGAACGCCCACATAAGCAGAACTGTTCTGTATGAGCTACATGAAACAATTTGTTCAGTAAATGTTAGCAGAGCAGATGCGAACGCATGACTGGACATAAGAGGGGATTTGAAGCAATGGGATTTGCCTTTTTAAAGAAAGCTTATGCAAATTGTATCCTTTTATGAATAGTTGCACATCTTAATTTTCTATTCTGCATCCCAGGAACAATGCTTTTTACAATGAATACTGGGAAGGTAAAAGCCAATATTTGTAATTTAAATGACTTGTTTCTGAAAAGGTACCACAATAGAACCAGCGGTGCGTTTTTCTATGGCAGCGTCCATTTTTTTAGAAGCTTCTTGGGTCCAGTTTAGCCGTATTAAAGGCCTATATCCAGGCCTTTAATATGCTTTAAGCTGTTAATGCTATAACTACACTTGTTTTACCTTTTTAAATGCTTCTTTAACAGCAGTAACAATACAGACAGCGCTGCTGTTTGCTACTTTTCTTCATCGCAGCAACTTAACTGGCAAAGCATCCTCCTGTCAGAGTTCATAAACACTGAAAAATGTCTTTTTAACCCTTTCAGATCACATCCTGGTCATATTGTGCACATATATATGTATGCAAAATATCAAAATCCAATCATATTTTCTTCCTGTTAAACAAAATATGAGGTGTGCTTACGTAAGCTTGGACCAATCAATTTCAACCAACAATAGTATGACGGCCATCCATCAATCGTTCAGCAGCTTTTAGGACAATGGAGGTGTGTGTGTGGAGCCACAGTCTGATGTAGCTCCTCTTATAGCCGTCCAATCAAATGCCACGGATTTGATTTAAACCCCTCTGATAACTGTACACCGCTCAAACGTTCTGTTTCACTTGGGAACACACCCCAGCACAGAAGCTAAAGACGCTCTAACTTTAAGTACGCTGAGAGGCACAAAACAACCGTAAATATTCTATTACTCAAGAGACCGCTGTGTGTTTTCCCAGTGGAAGTGTAAAAACATCAAAACTGTTTTTGTTACCATCGTGTTTCGAGTTGTTATCACGGTGTTTGTTCCTCTCTGAAGGATGCACACACGCGGACATAGTACAGTAGTTTTCTGTCTGAGCTCTGTGTCGTTAGTAAACTGTATATGAAATGTGTGTAGGAGCGACTGCAGCAGTACTATCACACGAGGGCGGCTCTAGCGCCAGATGAGGTCCGGAGGGCTCAGTCTCTAGCTGTGGACATCTGCACTGAGATCCAGGCTTTTTTGCACAGCCGCCTTCCTGACATGCCCCTCGGAGAAATGAGCCTCGGAGGTTCTCTACTGGATGACCTGCAGGTACACGCACTGTATACCTAATTTTTTTTCCCTTTGTGTTGTTGTATAGCAAGGTGTGAGATGAATAATACCACCTGTGTTTATCTCCGTGTGTGTGTGTGTAGGTGGTCAGTGCGGACCATGCCTGTCTGCTGGTGCCTCTACAGCTGGAAGCCTCTCTGTGGCGCCTCATCCCGGGAGAGGAAACGCTGCTCACACACCCGCTGCACTGGATGGTCCGACGGGTCAATCTGGAATATTTTCCCAGAGGACTCAGCTACTGGGACAGGTACACTGATAACCCAAAATACACTGATAACCCAAATATTTAGAATTCGTCAAGCAGCCTGCACTTTTCAGGTGTTTCTTTCTATTTAAATAGAGCAGGGCTGTTTGTGTAACTAGTAGATTTGTACTGCTCATTTGCAACAATTGTGTTGTTTTTTTTACTACAAATAATGCAAAGTGATTGTCAGGAAAAATGATTGTATTGCATCTCTTTCTTAACCAGAACTAGACCCGCAACTAACTATTATTGTCCTTATCAGGGCAGAAGGTGACGTCTTTCAAATGTTTAGTTCTGTTTGAAATAAAAGTCCCAAAATATTCAAGTTGTATTTAACATTTACACAACATACATTCACAGACAGGATATTTAAAAAAGCCGTAATAAATACATTGAATCAGATGTAATATAAGAGGTCACTGATTTTCGACAAACATAGATTCAGTGTAAAATGAGACGCTGTCTTTTTGAATCAGCCTTTGTAACTTATATTGAAACATGACTGTAAGATTGAGCCCTTCAGTAAAGCAGTCTGTCTCTGTGTCTTGTAGGTACCTGGTGGGTGGTTACCTGTCTGCAGAAGCGGTTGTGAACATGTTTAGTAAAGCTGTCATGGAGACTATAAACTGGCTGTCCATCAGCAGCACTCTGGACTGTCTCGTCAGACCTGTACAGGGAGGACCAGACCTGAGACTGGAGATTCGGTGTGTGTGTCCGTCCTTTTATCGTTGTTTTTTTTCTGTGCTCGGTTTTATTAGTTAACTCGGCTGTTTGGTGTTTAGAAGGCAGTAATGACACAATTATTTGATAGTTGCCGATGCAGTGATGCAGTTTCCAAACAAACTTAAACCTGGTAAAGTTTCAGCCGTGAGCTGCTGTTCACTCGTAAAGAACAATGCTGTAGATTCACACGTTATCGAGTTATCTGTCGCTGAAATGTCTCCCTAATGCGCAACAGCCTTCCCACAGTCTTACATGTTTAAGTGTCAAGAAGGCAACGAAATAGAAGTCGGGAAATGAACGGGATGCTAAAAGAAAAAGGTTCTATATGAAAAATGGCTCAAATCACTGTGTAATGTGAACAGAGGTTTGCCTTCAGGGCTTTCTGCCAGAACTCTCCCTCGGATTAGGCAACAAGCCTACATAATTAGGTTTAGGACAATATCATGTTTTGGGTTTAAATAAACTTTTGGCAGAAAGCCCAGAAGGCAAACTTTTCCCGTGTGTGAACCGTCCCAAAGAGTTATCTCCCAACCCTGCGCTTCCCTACAGCGAGAAGGAGCTTTTTAGTGTCTTTCAGCTCATTGTTTGGGTTTTGCTGGCCACAACTTAAGAGTTTTGGTTCACTCTCACCGTTTTAATGAAAAGGCTTTGATAACCCCCCCTTGTACACACACAAGTGTGACGTTTGTGTGTGTGTTAAACCTAATGTGCTCTCCCTGATGGACTTTTGTCCTGTTGTGATCCTTCAGGCCTGGGAATGAGGAAGGGGCAGAGAGCAGTGATCCGCCGCTGTTCATCTCCATGCTGCCTCTGCTGAGGGAGGAGGACGTGGTTCTGACTGCCCAGCCGGAGCTCACCTCTCCCTGGGTCAATGCCTGGCACCTGTCTCTCTACCCGTGGGAGAACCGCCGACTGACTCGGCTCGACACCGCCGACGACGGATACCGCCGGCACGCGCTTAAAATCCTCAAAGCGGTGTGCAGACTGAACCCGTCCCTGCGGCCGCTCGGTGCCGCCCCGCTGACCAATCTCATCCTGCGCCTCAGTGACAGTGAAAGCGACTGGTCCGAGGTCAGCCTGCATGTGAGATTCCAGCAGTGTATCGCAGAGCTGATTGGCTACCTGGAACAAGGAACGTTGCACAGTTACTTCAAGCCAGCTGTCAATCTGCTGAGCGGCTTGTCAGAGGACCAGGTGGACCAGATGGGTTTCATGCTGTACTGCGCTGTGTCAGAGCCTGAAATACTGCTTATATAACTGTCAGCACACACGGCATCTTTCTAGCTCTGACACACACACACACACACACACACACACACACACACACACACACACACACACACACACACACACACACACACACACACACACACACACACACACACACACACACACACACACACACACACACACACACACACACACACACACACACACAGATCAAATGAATAATCTGTTATCAGTCACAATGTTTGGTTCAAGGCGAAGACGTCGTGTTCTTCCCACCTCGTACTGACGTTGTTTGGCTCCTCCGTCCTGCTTTTGATGCAAGAATACAGAATGACAGCATGCACCATGCTGGAGGAGGAGATGCGCAGAGAGACGACATGTGAAAGTGATAATCGGGCGGAACAAACCACTCGGAGGAAAGGACACGTGCCAAGGAAAGGAGCTGAGGAGAGTGTTTATCACCATGTTTGACATGATGCTTCAGGATGTGCCTGATCCAGAACACCACAGCCACCAAAGTCTGCATTTAAGTTTGAATGATTGTTTCAGTTCAGTATTTGAATCACCAGCAGAGGGCAGTTTATTGCTTCTAACTGATAGCGTGTCCTAAAATCTCCTTTAATATAATCTAACTATGCAGAAAACGAATGACCTGCTTAATACCAACGGGTTTAATGTACTTATAAAAGCATTCGGTCTGTCTTAACTTATTTAACACAAAGGTTATATTTTATCATACTGGGGGTTAAAGTGTGCAGTATTTTGTTTGTCTTGTTTGGTGTTCAGTCTGTTGCCAATCTTATTTGGGTTAACTAACCCTTTAAAATCATGATTAAAGTTGCCTAATAATTGTATGCTGTTGCTTTTAAATACCGTATGAATGTTGTGGCCATTTCTTGCGTTCTTGCTGAGTGATGGGAAAATTGATTTTCTGTGATTGAACTGTCAAACTGCAAATAATAATTAAAGCATTTGTTTATATTCTTGCTCA
Source organism: Pholis gunnellus (assembly GCF_910591455.1). Lineage (NCBI taxonomy): Eukaryota > Metazoa > Chordata > Actinopteri > Perciformes > Pholidae > Pholis > Pholis gunnellus. The sequence goes on along the minus strand of NC_136531.1, from coordinate 5,986,563 downwards.
GTTGCCCTGAAATGTTTCTGTTCTAACTTTCAAAATCGACTGTCGCAAAGATAAGTGTCAGTGCTTCATGTGAAACCTTTTCATGCACCTTTGTTTACCAGCGTCGGTGGCTAACAGCTACTGCCATGAGCTGAAGAGAGTCGATGCACTCTGTGCATTTAAATACAGCAGAAGTTAAAAAGGCTTCTAGAGTTGCTGTGTTTTTAGTGTAGATTTCTCTCACTGTGTTTACCTGCTGAGCTGGTAAACTGTCATATTTACACAGAATAAGGACTGTGGATTTGCAATCGCATAGACAAGGGATCCCTTCAGGGCCAAAGGAGGCGAGATGACGGTGACCAATCAATTGTTTGCCAGATATCAGATAATAATCGACTACCTGTATGTAATCATGAGTTCATTACTTTAGTGTAGGCGGTGCATGTTTTTCACTGTTGACGCCCGTTTCAGTGCAGCAACAGAGACCCCGAGAACTCCATCACTGTAGAAATGAGGAAAGGCCCCTCGGACAAGGAGTCCACCTTTCAACATGAATTGTGAGTAACGGACTCATCTTTCTTCATCACTGGCCTCATGCTGTCGCAACGAGAGGGAAAACATTTAGTTTTTCATGCAAGCTTTTGTATATCTTCTTTTGCTCTGAATGAAATAAACAGCAGGGTGAGATGAAGACTGTCCAAAGCGACGTGCTGTCTCTGCTTTTACAGTTGTGTGAAATGTGCCACCATGATATTAACCATTATGTTGGATGTATATGATTTATTATTAATTATTTCATGTGGACGCGCGAATGTGACTCTGTGGTGTGACCTCTGCAAAGGCAAATACATTTCACCTTTGCGAAATTGAGGAAAATACATTCTGTAATTTAAAGAGTAACACCAGGGAAGGAGAGACCACGAGAATAGAGAGGCAGGGAAGGGAACAGGAAATGAACTGAGTGGGAAACTGCTGTTAACCATAACAGGACAATCATCTTCAATGCCCCATCCTGCCACACCTCAAACCTCCCCAAATGACTTTTTTTCTGATGATACATCAAGAGTTCTGCACTGGTCAAGTTTTGCAAACCTGCTCCCGCGAAAGGTCAGTACCGGAAACTGACACATAAGCAGAGGAAGAGTGAAGATATTTTCAGACTTGTATTTTTGGATTGGACTTTTTATGGGTTTTAATTTCAAAAGTTTTTATATATATACTTTTAAATTATAATAAAACGGACGATTTTTTCAATATGTTAGACGATTGTTGTAAATAACAAACAAAGTAATAACTTGGAAAGAGTGTATTATGTTCCCTTTTGTTTAAAAAACAGCAAAATCATACTTAAATAAAATGAATGAGAAACAAAAAAGAACAACGTGGCTCAGGTGACTCAACTAAAATCATAAAAATGATTTACGGGAGCTGAACTGTAACAGCAAATTACAAATGACATCCTCCAAAATGATCAGTTAAACCAACAACTCTTTACAACGTTATAACATTCATGAATGATGTATTGCACCAAATTGTATTTTATTTTGAAACGGGTGACCGGAAGTCTATCGGTCTTGACTCGAGACCTTCATGAAGCGCCGCTTTCGCAACAGAAGTGAGCGACACCCGGCGCTGCGTCCGACACATGTGGCTAAATATGGGTCTCGAGGCTTCTGTTTTGCCGGTCAACATACGCGACACCGAGGCACCGGTAGTGATAGAGTGAACGTTAGCTCACTGCGGGAAAGAGGAACACAAATCCCGGCTAACCATGTGACTCTCGCCCGCAGGAAAGTTTCGTTTCTCCGTTTTAAGTTTTATCTGATGTCTGTTCCTCAAAACGCCCCTTGTGTACGTGACTGTTGTTCAACGGAAGCGGAGAGTTAAACGTTTTACACTCGTACTGCTTTTTTAGCTTCGTGGTTGGAGTCAAACTGCGCAACAACTTCCGAACTCTCCGGCTGTTGTTGTTGTTGCTGCGTCCCGTGTGAACAGCTGACTCACCGACGGAAGGCCGGGGCCGCACCGGATCACTGCGATGTTGACCCCCCTCATGGTCTGACGATGATCGGGTCACCGGACCTGCTGGCCTTCACCGGCACCGAGGGGTTCGGGGTAGGAGAGGAGGACCAGGAGGAGAGTCTACCTGAAGAACTCTCGGTCCCCCTTCTACCTCCATCCAACCCCTGGACCTCCACCGCCGAGTTCCACAGAGACTTCATACTGGTGGCTGAATTCTCAGAGCAGGTGTGTGTGTGTGTTTAGTTTGGATAAAACATTTAAAAAAAACAGTTCCTGATGTACTACTGGGGTGTTTTGGAAATCATTAAACTGTATACGTCAGGGACTTTCACTTTGGAAATAAGAATAAAATAAAAATAGAGAAATGTAGCACTGCAGCACTTAAAACAGACCAGATAAAGATATCAAAAGGATGCTTAAAGCTACAAACAAATCACTAGACATTAAGTCAAATAAAAATATGCAATAAATCCAAATAAATAGCTCGATACAGAACAATACCAGAGGCCAGTGTACATGCATGTTCTTTATATGCGTTAATGTTGAAAATGTGCAAAACCGTTTCCTCATATTGCTGTGCGAAGTGAAGAATGTAATAATGTATAATAATTATGGGATATAAGGTGTAGAATATATAAAATGGCATAACTTAAAATAAGGCATGTAGTGTCATAGTTCTGTAGTATAACCTTAAATAATAGTAATGATGGACGTTGCTTAATTATTTTGACCGAACGTCATCCACACATGTGAATTACTTGTGTTTCATTAGTTATTTAATTTTAGTAAAGTACTTGAGTTCACAAAAAAGGAAGCTTGGAATATTTTATTAATTAATTATTTTATTAATTTATATATTTAGCTTTTTTTTGTGTGGTTATGTTGCTGCATTTTCTCAACGAAATTAACATTGCAGCTCAGTTTCTGTAATGGTGTCGCAACACACGATGAGTTGATTGTATTTAGGAAGTCTGAATGAGATTAAGATCTCTAATGCAAGAAAGAGCCGAGAACAAACGACATGTTCACAAGATGAGCAGCCATCGTACACGCAAGACACAGGAATTAAAAGAGTTAAAAGTGTTATTTAAAACATCAGTGTTCTCTCAGAGGGATGAGTGTCTCAAAGAAGTCGGGTGCATAATACTGGAGATCAGGTCAGAGTTTTGTTTTAGGAACTTTTAAAACTGTGAAAACACACATATGCTGATGTCTCCTCAATGTCAGTGACAACATCCAACCAGGGCTGCAATGATGATGATGATGGGTGATACAATGCTGAATTAATCACAGAGGGAAACTAGTGGGAAACTAAACCAAAAATAAAAACTAGCACCAAACTTTGAATATATACAACAACAGATCCTGGTAGTATTCTGTACATGCACCACATTTTCGATTTTTTTTTTTAGAAAAATAGCTCATCAAAAAGTCCCCAGAGCCCACGGTGACGTCTTCAAAACCCAAAGATAGTTAAATTATATAAAACAGAGAGTTTCTCATATTTAAGAAACGTAACCCCTCATCTCTGTTTTATTATCGATTAAGTTTCATTCATTGATTAATCGATTTGTCTATAAAAAATGTGCATCATAATTTCCAAGAGTCCGTGGTGAAACTTTCAACGTCTTGTTTCGTCCAATCAACGGTGCAAAAAAAAAAAGATTCAGTTTGTTGATTTGAAATAGTTTGCGTCTAACTACACATCACACTACTTTGTGAGTGCAGTCTGCAGTGATTTTTTCCATATTTTCTGATTTGTAGGTGGGACCCAGACCTGTACTCACAATACCGGACGTCCCCAGCGTCGTCGGATCGTTTGACCTCAACCACTTCTCCGTCCGCATCATGTCGGTGGACTACCAGGCGTCCGGCCCCTGCCAGGCCCCTCCTGCGACCGCCGGGCCCCGCCTCAACTTCAGCGAGGACTCCAAAGTGGTCCTGGGAGATTCGGCGGAGGACGCGTTCGCGTACGTTCACCACGTGACCCTGTACGACCTGGAGGCTCGGGGCATGGTGCGTCCCTTCTGCATGGCGTACGTGTGCTCGGACCAGAACAAGCTGATGGAGAACTTCTCTGAGCTGTCGGCGAGCTTCTCGAAGGCCTCCGACAGCCTCAAGACGGGAAACAGACAAGCGTTTTCTATGGAGCTGCAGAGGAGACTACAGGAGCTCGAGTAAGATTCTGATAATAACAATATACCAATGTATTAGAGCTCCACCACTGGCTACTTGGCTGATATTATCTTCACATTGATATATCCATATTGGCTAATATGTTGCCTGATAAGAGATTGCAGTACAGATCATCCCTATAATATATATATATATATATATATATCAATATCTAAAGATAAAAAAGAAAACTCTCTTCCTAATCTGTGGGACAAATGACACCTTTTGTGATGTGTATGTGTTCGGGCCGACCAATAGAAACACTGCACTGCATTTGGAAATGTAGAAACTATTATTCCAGCTTCATATTTAGCGCATTGTCAGACTGTGAAATGCAGCGTCGGTCTCGTACACTGCAGGATGGAAACATAATGTGACACAGTAACTTTAGCAGAGGTCTCATTAGCCCGATGAAGTGAAAGCACCTGTGCTATTTTGGGAAAATGTTGAGGTCACCGGACTCCATGTACCAATTAGAATGCTAAATACCTTGTTTGTCCCGCCCCAACAGATGCAACAAAGCTAGACGAGTGAGAGTTACGGCAATAAAGTTTAGTCTCATCTGTACACACCTACACAGCTCTGAGAACAAAGATGGCCACAGTAAGGGACACATGTTTTTTTTACATACAGCAGTGTTTGTTTGCGTGTGCAGACATGTTGCGGTCGGATCTTGTAGGTGCATGCGGTCCATGCAGTCACACACTTTGGGTAAGCTGTTAATTACTTTTCAGATGTATTGAAAGTCACAGTGGACATTTAGACATGTCACAGTAAGAAAAGCACAGGTGTATTCAATAACATTATTGATAGCTGCATTTCATTCACTGGAATATTTCACCGGGACACTTAATGGGCCTGAGCCACTGTTAAAATTATCAATTTCACATGAGCTTTTCCTACGAAGTCAAAATGTCTGATTGGAAAAGGCCCAATAGCCCAAGAAGACATCTGGCTTTGTCTCAACAACAGTCTAAAAACCAACGATGTATTTACGTTGAGAAGCAGTCGGTCTTTACTCGTGTAAATGGCACAAACAGTCCATGCAGTCAATCATTTTGGACGTCTGCGTGGACCTTTGTAGAGATGTGCAGGTGACACAATCCAAGTAGGAGCCTTGCAGCTACGTGGGAAATAAAAATGTATCCTAAAGAGTAACTTAACACACCTTTTAAAGTCCTTTCTGACCTCCAGTGGTTCACCTTCACCTCGCTGCAGTGATGTACAGGTGTACGCTCGGCCCCTGTGACATCACTGTTGGGTGTGGTTGCAGGTGCAACAGAGCAGGCTTGAATGTTTCAAACAAACCTCTCTGCTGACTGAATAAACTCTCTCTCGACTGTTTCAGGTACACACGGTTGACTCTGCTACAGGAGGCAGAACTTCCGATGGCGACCAATGGGTCCACAGAGGAGGGAGATGAAGCAGATGAGCTTGAAGCTGTGGAGCGTCAAATCTCACATCATAGAGACCTCCTCCGCCAGGTCACTTCCTACCCAAACAGGAAGATGAAACAGCCTGACTTCCTGCCTTACGACCCAGCCGACTCCCTCACTGATCCGACTGCGTTACTGCCTCCCGAGCGTTGCCCCCCCCCCTTCCGCCTCCCGCAGGTCTTCTGAGCGCCGCCTGAAGCCTCTGGAGGAGCTTTGCAACGACTACTTCCTGACGCTGATGAAGGAGCAGCTCGCTGACACGGAGCGCCGCCTACGTGGCGACAGGAGTGTGCTGCGAACTGCTCGGGTCACGCGGTCGTTGTCCCGGAGGATCACGCTCACCAACTTCCTGTTTGACTTGTGGAGCCCAGAGGACGGAGACGATGAGGAGGAGAGAGAGAGCGCTGAGGCGGAGCTGCAGAGGGCGACGTCGAGCAGGAGCGGCGTGGAGGCGTTTCAATCAGAGCCGATGAGCCTGGAGTCATTCTGCTCCTGCGTGGAGGAGATCCCCATCAAACTGGAGGCAGGAGAAGCCGGGACAGTCACCCCTGACCCCAATGATATGACAGGAAGTGTGAGCAGCGGCGACAGCATTGAAGTGCTCGGGACGGAGAAGTCCTACCGGACGCAGCACGTCGGCGCTGGATCTGACAGCAGAGGTACGAAGAGCAACTAGTTGGTTATTTAAATAGTTTTATTAGAATGATGGGGGCAATTTATATATTTCACCTTAAACTCTGGGATATGGTGTCTTTTTTTAGCACATGTTTTGCAGTTGATCAGTTAATGACACGGTTCTCTCTTCAACAGAAACACCAGTAGTAATGACGGACACCTCTTACAGGCGAGCCGCAGTAGATTCAGGCTTCAAAAGCGCGCGAACGTACGCCAAGCGAGCCAACAGCGAGGACAGCATCGAGGTGCTGAGTACCACCGAGTCCATCTTTCCCGACGACCTCACCGCCATCACGGAGGAAGAAGCAGAGCACCAACCTCTGAGTAACGGCTCTGAGATTGAGGAGGAGACACGGACGGGGTGCACAGCTGACAATGTCCTCAAAGAGGAGAAGACACCGAATGCAACTACCTCATTAAATGAGGATGAAAACAAAGAGCCTGCTCAGGAAGGTGACGGTCGTGTTGACAGAGGAGAGGCCTTAAAGCAAATAACTGTTGGTGGTGAGGTTGTAGTGAAAGAGAAGGAGGGCTTTAAATGTTTGAAGAGCAATCAAGTCCATGAAGACAAGATGTCCAAACTACTGCAAGGTAAAACATCTGCTTCAACACTCATGTCTAAAGCCCCGTTAAAACAAGATTTAAGACAATGTAAACACTGTTTAAATCAGATTAAAAGCATGTTTATTTGTCACATTCACAGTCACAGACAGTAATGTACATTTGGTGAAATTTTGTTAGAATAAAATAATATTTAATAGAGAACTGCAAGCAGTCAGTGAACAGAACGGAGGTTGTTGCTGGTTTCCAAAGTGGAAAAACATGGTGGCCCGGGTCAGAATTGATCTCTTATTTCCCTTTAATAAAGGAAGCAATGAATAAAATGAAATCAGCGATTCAGCTACTGAACCTTGATTTGAAAACCTCAAGAGACTAGTAAATAGTAATAGTAAATAACTCATTACTTTGGTAATTTCAGATACAAGATCTGCAGTTATATTTTATCAAATGATAACTCGGGTTTATTAAGTCTCTATTTTTTTGTATTTTTGGCCATTATTTCTAGTACTTGCTGACTCATGTTTCTTTCCCCTTTGGACTGTTGCCGCATGTTGCAGAATCTCGCCAATAACTTGATGATAAAATGTTATTATTACTTATAGGAATGAGGGACAAAACTACTGCAAATATATTCTTTAACGTGCAGAGAAACTGTTTTATTAGTTGAAGAAGCAGTGGAGTCGACGTCTCAGTGGTCTGAAGTCCATCCGGCTGTGCGGCCGCTGCCTGACCTTCATGTCCACTTCACGGCTGACCGGTGGTCTCCGCCCAGCGCTCCTCTCAGGCTGCTGAGCATCGACGAGGGGTCCGACTGCACCAGCATCACCGGCTCCTCAGACCCGCTCTCTCTCACCCAAACCGTCCACAGCAGCACCCGCTTAGATCAGAGGAGGAGGAGGAGGAAGGCGGGACTCAGAGCCCTCCGGTTCCTCAAACAGAACTCGTTCTCCCAGCATGCCGTGTTTTGTCTCCTGAGCGGTCGGCCGCTGGTCGTCATCGGCGGAGACGAGAGTTCGGTCAGAAAGCTGGTGGACGCTCTGAGCCTCTTCCTGCCGGCTCCTGGTCCTGATGGGAACGCTGTGATGCAGTGTTTGACCTCGCCGCTCCAGCTGAGCGACCTGCTCACCTGGAGACTAATAGGACTACACAGGTACTCCATGAGACACATTAACCTGCATTGACATTTACCAAAAATGCATTTTGAACTCCACCAGACTGCGGGGCCAAAGTACTTTCACAACAAACACTTATTTTCTACATTCACTGTACTAACGCTGCCCTTAAATCAGTATTTTTATACTGACAATGGATGAAATCATTATGTGTAAGGTGTCGCTCTACGAAGCATTTTAGTGTCTTTTTAAGCTCATTTTTTGTTTTTGTTTTCTAGCCAGCAACTGCTTTGGTTCACTCTCGCTGCTCTGATCATCATATGCGACCTGCTCACCACTAAACCGACAGTTAGCAACTAGCTGGTGAACTTAGTTGAGAGTTTGGCAGCTAAAATTCTCCACTCCACAAACTCTTGCTCACTCGGCAGTTGGCGGAGAGCAAAATCTGGGCTGAACTCATGCTTAGCAGTAACACAACTCCAAATGAATGCTAACGCTTGTGTCTGATTTCGAAGTGTAAATAAGCAACCATTTGCCAACACGTTCGCCGCATTAACTTTCTAAGGTGACAAAATGTTTACATCTTCTGTTTGCTGCCCCCAAGTGGCAAAAACAATCAGTTCTGTTACATCCTCTCCTGTTCTTTCTTGTCCAGATCATCCTCCAGCTCTTCGGCCAGCATTCTTCACTCTCTGACTCGCTTCAGTCGTTATTTGGCGCTGTTGGATCTGGACCAGAGGACGCTGCGCTGTCCATCGTACTCCGGCTCCCTCATCGGCAGACTGGCCGATCCTCACACCGGCATCAGCCGAGGCATCACCTACCTGCTGCACCTGGAGAGCTGCCTGACTGCACTGGCCAACCAGGCTCTGCTGTACACGTGTAATCCTGATTCGCATCGTCCAAACACTGCTGCAGGCAACAATGGCGCAGGAGAAAAGGACTTCCCGTCCACGCGAGTATGTTGCAGCAGTGAGTACGATTTGAGAGTGATGCATTTCCTTAGTGACCTCATCAAACAGCGCCACGCAGGACGTGGACCACCGGTTTTAAGAATCTCTTACAACTCGATGCACCTGCACAGAAATACATATGCAGCGTAACACTGGATGGACAAACGACATCATAAAGATGGTCTATAATAATACCTACAACCAAATGCAATGAGTTGTGTCGTCTGGAACTGAGAAATCACGCTTGTGTTTTTATCTGCAGTGTGTTTGCATGACTTTTACTGATTTATGTTTTTATTCCGTGGGTCATGTCTCTTTGGATTACTGTAAACAAGTGCACTAGTGCCTCACTGGCACCAAATCATTTTTTCCATGCTGGCTCAATCAATGAAGTACTTCTTTTATTGGAGTGTGTTTTTAAAATGAAGGCTTATTACAGAATCACACGTGAACTCTTTGTAATTTAAGATAATTGAGCCATATGCAAAAAGAAACTGTGACCGATGTGAGATTACTGTTCAGCCAGCATATAGTTGTTGCTTGTAGTTTGCGGATCTTGGTGGTACTGCGTGGACTGGTAATTATTCACTTTTTATAAACAGCCTTGACTGTAACTTGCGCTGTTATTGTAACGTTTCACTTTAGCTGTATTAGATTAAGAGACTGGTTCTCTCAGGTTTATGCCAGCTGTACTTTTATCATGACTGGTCTCTTAAAACAAGCACAGTTCAGCTGAATTGCCAATTTCTAAACGCCAGGTTGTAAACAAGAAACCTTTTTTGAGTAATTTCACCAGTTAATGTGGAAATTAAAATATCAATTAGAATAGACTACAAATGAAATCTGTCTCCCTTCAGTCCATTCATGTCTGTACGGTAACAATGAAGCTAAAGCCAGCAGCAGGCTAACTTAGCTTAGCACAAAGACTAGAAATACAGATCCAATGGTAACAAAAACCGAAAGACAAATTGCCATTTTACAGAGAGGTTATGTGCCATTTCCCAAACTGTCTAACTTTTCCTTGAGGTTTGTCTGAAAAAGGAGCTTCTATCTCATTTTAAAAATCAATTTGGACTTAAAATGAGCTACATATTACATTTAGCTTGGCATAGTAACCCACATATGATTTATGTATTATATATGTTTTTAAACATAATTGGAGCAGCAGAACATTTAGTTTAAACCCTTTTACTGCACAAACCTTGTGTACTGCATGTTTTAGCTGACTCTGAATACGGGAAAGGTTTACACATACGAGACCTTAGTTTGGTTAAAGATAAAATGATTTCAATGCTTTGGAACAAGATCGGGAGCGGAGCATGATTTTTTCAAAATGAATCCCTAAATGAACTCGGAGTCAGTGTTATGAGGCTAATCCAGAGTCATTTCAGCAAATAGCTGTTGGAAGTCTGGCAGTGGAGGTTTGAACAAGCTGGAGGCAGTTTATTGAAGAGTGGGACATGTAAGATGAAAGAACATTATCGCTTCATTAGACCGTGTGATTTGTTCACCGATTTAGAAACTTGGCTTAAATTCTAAACTGCAGCTAATAACAGGACAACGGCTTCCTTCTGTTTAACACTTTACTGTTATTTTAGTAGATTGATTGATGCAAATATGAGCCAAGTTTAGCATGTGTGTATTTACTCTGAATTCTAAATTGAGCAACATAAGCAATAAAAACGGCGTCAAAGCATGAAAACGGTCACTTCTTCCTTTTATTTGCCAACGTTACATGATTGCCTCATAAGCACCACACAATTAAAGCAACCACCAGAAGGACAACAAATATGATTTCAGCATGCATCAGCTGTTGATTATAAAGAGGCTTTATATCAAATGTACATCAGAGAAGCTACACTTAGTTTGGTTGTTTTATGTGTAATGGGAGAGAGGATCAGTCCTACGTGGATAAGCCAATTAATCAATTAGTTCACTCACTAAAAATGAACCGAGAACATATAGGATTGATCGACTAACTGTTATTTGTTAAGATGAGAAGCCACAGTGTGGTTTCATAAACCTTCAAGAGCAATATAATTTAAAGGTTATAGTAAAGTGTCTTAAGTCATAAAATAGTCATAGCGTTGTATGTCATAAAAGAAAAATCATAAAAACACCGTAGTATATAATACAAATTAATTTTTTAAAAAGGTCATAGTATAGTATGTCTCAAAGTCATAATGTAGGATTTCATAAAGAAGCCATAACAAATTATAGTATAGTTTGTCTTTAAAGTCATTGTGTAATATATCATAAAACGTGTCATACAAATTAGAAAAAAAACATGGTATGTCAAACAAAAGTAGAAAAAATGTATAGTATATTACATCATGAAAAGTAAAAAAGTCATAGTATAGTATGTCAAATAAGGTCATACTGTAATATGTCAGAGTATAGTATGTCATGAAAAGTTTAAAAAGTCACAACATACATTATAAAAAGTTTAAAAAAAGTCATTAGTATCATACAAATTAGAAGAAAACTCAGCATGCTATGTCAAACAGTTAGTCAAACAAAGTCATAATATATGTCATCAAAAGTAAAATAAAAAGTCATCGTATATTATGTCATAAAGAGTCATAGAGTATGTCATGAGACATCAAAAAAGCCATCATATTGTAAGTCGTTGAAAGTAGAACAAATTCAAAGTATGGTAAGTCAAATTGAAAGCCCTTCAAAATCTCATTCATGAGCTCACTTCAAATCTCATTCATGAGATAATTTGTCTAATTTCAGATTAGATTTTAGAGGAAATGGTGCACAGTTACAAAATCATTTCACAACAGGCTAATAGCAGACCATCTCAAGGTGTCACTAAGAGAGAACCAGGACATTCTGATGTAGCATTTCAAAATTAAAGCCCTTCAAAGTGTCATTCATGAGCCTAATCCCCACCACACTCCATATTCAGATTACATTTAAAAGGAAATGTTCGATAGTTAAATAATATTTTCACAACAGGTTAATAGCAGACCAACTCAAAGTGTCACCCAGAGAGAACTCAGGACATTCTGCTGTAGGATTTCAAAATTAAAGCCCTTTACAATCTCATTCATGAGCTAACTTCCTTGTAATTTCAGATTAAATTTAAAAGGGAACGGTCCATAGTTCTGTGTTCTGCATTTTGAATGTATAATTAGTTTCATGAAGGCATTTTCAGTTTTTTTAAATAATTATTTTAATTCAAAACAGGGTTGGGTAGAGTACAATGTCTCTAAGTAGTGTCAAAATAAATGAAATAGAAATAAAACAACTTAACACTAAGATATCTTTTTGAGTTGCAAAATAGATGAATAAATAAATGAAATAAATAAGTAAATGAAACACAAATTAAAAAAACATTTACATAACACAATAAGATTACTTTTTTGAGTGCAAAAGACTGTATTTGGAGGAAATGAAGGCAGACTGGGGCAGTCTAATAATGTCTCCCATAACAGAGAATTTAAAATGATTGAGCTTCTCCTACAAAATCAAAATGTCTGATTGGAAAAGGTCCAATAGCCCAAGAAGACATCTTCAAAATTGCTGGCTTTGTCTCAACAACAGTCTAAAACCCAACAATATTGAGTTTAGGTCGACATGAAACAGAAGAGCAGCCGGTCTTTACTCGTGTAAACGGCACAAACAGTCCATGCAGTCAATCATTTCGGACGTCTGCGTGGACCTTTGTAGAGATGTACAGGTGACACAATCCAAGTAGGAGCCTTGCAGCTACGTGAGAAGTCAAAATGTATCTTAAAGAGTAACTTAACACACAGAAAATCCATGACAATTAAGAGACTTTGTAGAGTATGTGAAATAAAAATCAAAGTATATTTTGTAAAAAATGTTTTAAAAAAAGTCTACAGTATACCGTCATAAAAAGTAAAAAAGAATCATAGTATAGTCTGTGAAAAGTTATATTATAGTATGTCATGAAGAGAAAAGGTCATAATATATCATTAGAAAATTCATATAGTAAGTTATAAAAAGTAAAAAGAAATCATATTATAGTATGTCATCAAACGTTTAAAAAAGTAATTAGTCAATATGTCAAGTGTCATAGTACAGTAAGAAAATAACGTCACTACAGTATGTCAAATAAATAGTTTAGTATACATTTATTCATTCTGAAAATAAAATCTTATATTTTACATTACCATTCTAAACTAAGCAACATAAGCAAAAACAGTTGTTTTTTTTTACTAACATCACATGATTGCATCTTATGAGCATTTGTAACAAAAGATAACACCCAAAAGCATTTTCACAAGTTCATCAACAGAACATAAAAAATAAAAAAAAACAGTGCAGAACTTGACTTTAGATCGTCATCATAATGAACCGATCACGTCATCAAAGGATGAAGCAACATAAAGTGTCTCTATGACGTTATGAAAGAAGAACAATGAGGAAGTCTCTCCATCTGTCCAGTTCCATTCTGACGTCTGAATCAAACATTTCAGACGTTATTTTGTGGCTCCTCCAGCTCTCCACTGTTCTCCATCAGTCTGGAATCAGGCCCAGCTGCAACAACTGAAAGGACAAAAACACACATTATACTTCAGCATGCATGATCAGCTGTTGAGTTAAAAAGGAGGCTTTGTATCAAATACAAAACTGAGAAGAAACACTTACAGTTTGATTGTTTCAGAGAGATTCATGACATGCACATGGTTTAGAAAGGTGCAATGTGTAGCACATGCTACAGCAGCATTTCACCTCCACTACTCGGTCCACACAAACTACATCAGTCATTCACAAATAGCCAATCACTATCCAACAGCAGCGCAAGAATACGAGGTCAAAATAACACTGCGAGGTCAAAATAACACTGCTATCTTTTAATCTAGTGTTTACCGTGTTACTGACCCGGGAGCTGTACGGTTTGTGAGAGTTTACTGGATTAAAGCAGCTCTACTTCTTGGTCCTCTCATGGAGGACTGAGGGCAGACTGGACGCTACACCGACTCACTATCAAGTGGTGTTACAGGACAGGGCAGGCTGGGGCTAACTGGTTAGCATGCACATATCAGTAGATATCTCTGCAACATACACATACACGTCTTTGACTCAACGTCAACACTGTACCCTCTCCCATGCGGTTGATAATAATAGTTCATTGTTACTAAAAGATTAAGATTCTAGCCATATCTTACACATTGTAGCTTTAACAGCTGGTGGTGGTAATGGGCCGGGAAAGACGACGACTATTATCTGATTTAACATTGCAGGATTTACAGTTTGCTCTCAAAAAGAAAATATTTTACAACTAAAGAGAAAAAAAGACACTTCAGACTTTATTCTTTATAAAAGGTGCATTATTAAATAACAAAATAAAAACAAAAAGGACCCAGAGGAGTAAACAGCTGATGAGAGCTGTGGTGACTTACAGCCGACGCTGTGACGGGGCCTTCACTCAGGACGAGTAGCGTTTACCCGCTACTGGACTGTCTACATGAGGAGGAGACACAAAGGGTTAACTCAACACCACAACACTGAAGACGCATTGTGAAGGATCACCACATGTGACAGAGCGACTTACAGTAGGTGCTGATCACCACCACATCAGGAGAGGTCAAGTAAAGCAAGGCAACAGATCAGATCCACAGCCTTTTAGTGACTTTTATACTCCAGCGTAAAAGGAAAATAGAAAACGGTCACATAAGGGTTCTGGTGCTCTTGTTATGAATTAAATCTCACTCACTGGTCCCAGTTCTATTGAAGAAGACTGTGCGGATACAATGGCGTGAAGAAAGGGTAATAATGTATCCCCATCTGACAGAGAAACAAAGACATGCTGTGTGTCGTGGCTGTGAACGCTATTTGCAAGACTTTAACTCCTAATTGACCCGTCGCCAAGACCCGCTGCTTCTATGTAAATATTACTTAATTATTTTGGTGAATAAAAAAAGCAATTTCAGAGCGAAGCAGACAGACAGGATCTACAATATGTGTTTGAAGCATATATCCAGCATGTCAAACTGATTCATCAGTGAAAACAGGTTAAAAAGATAAAGCTGGCAGCTGAAGCTACAGATCAGTGTGTGAAAGTGAACCACGTCACCTAAAAAGCAAAAGCAGCATGTTTACATTCAGTGTACCATCAGTAGCTAGCGTAGCATAGACATGCAAATGCTAGGTGTTGATGTGCTGAAGTACTCTGTTAATGCGAGCTCCAGATCTTTTTATGTAGAAATGTAACGTTTTATAAATGTAGATCTCCTTCCAACCTCTCAGGGTGAAGAGTACCACTGTTACACGTTAACACTATTTAACCACATGAGTCTGTGGAGCAGAGCCGGTTAATAATCGGAAGCTTAATTGATAATGAAAATAATTGTTAGTTGCAGCTCCGATATCATTCAAAAGCAGAGCTTGAGAGAAGGGATGTCCTGACCAACTGGTTTTTTGCCCCCTAACCCAATCAACCGATACCAAGTCTGATATACTTACATTTACCTAAATGTTGATAAAGTATGTACCTGACTAATTGTAATATCAACTGTAGCCCGCTTAATCTCACACGTCTTATTTTCCACGAGAAGCTGAAACTATTAACACAAGTAGAAGATGAACTCCTGACGTTGACGTTACACGATCTTTACCGAGGTCTTCAGGAAGTGCTGCTGTGCCACAGACCTGTGAGGAGTTGGTGCAGTTCCTTCATGTTACCACCAGGTGTCTCCAGTGAGTGCAAATAACTTATTTGCTCTTAAATATATATATCTCTAAGAGTACTGATCATTTTTTACCTATTTGTGACAACCCCCACAGAAGCATGTTGAGCGTTCAGTGCATTGATCCATTATTATGAGAAGCGCACACACACACACACACACACACACACACACACACACACACACACACACACACACACACACACACACACACACACACACACACACACACACACACACACACACACCTGTCGTGTTCTCCGCCTCCTGTGAGATCTCCTGTAAGAAGGATCTGAGCCGTTCTGGGCTGGAGGACAAACTGTTCCACAGCCACCCGAGAGCCCACATGTTATCCTGAGAGACGGAGAAATGTTACTGGGTGAAATGTTTGGCTCTTCGTTTCATCTTCATGGGGATAAGGAACATGGGTAACCGTTCAGCTCTTTGGAATAAATGTCTGCAAACAGGAGGTTACCTTAAACGTGTTGAGCACAGGGAGGGCCGGACTCAGAGCAGTGCTAACGATTCTCGAACCTAAAGCCCCCGTTACCAACAGCAGCAAAGCCTGATCTGGGTACACCTGTAAACACACACTAACAGTTTAGTACCCGCTGGTAACCACCTGTACACGTGTAGATCACAGCGCGCTCACCTCCTGAAAGGAACGTGGGATCTGTATGTTTGACCCGTGCTGGTCGAGCAGTATCGATTCCACAACAGCCTTCGCTTCCTAAAGTCCGGACACGAGAGACAGAATGTCAAACAACTACTGCTGGGAACAAATGGAAAATGATTACAAATAAAAACGGAAAATACATACGTGTAGAAACTGTGGGCTTGGTTCTGGGACAGCGGTGAGTGTGTTGACGACTTTGAGTAAACTGGTCCAACACTGAGACTGGATATCAGATATCAAAAAGGTATCAGACGTACAATCACAAGCAAGTCTAACTTTATTCATATAGCACGTTCATTCACATGAGGTCACTAAAAGTCACAAAAATAAAAGGCCCGGTTAGTTCCTAGCATGTCCTACGCCTACTGTGACTGAAAAGTCACAAAACCAGACTATTTAATGCTTAAAAAAACTTTTACAAAAATCCATAAAACATTAGATTATGATTTTCTTTCAAAGAACTATAATTATAGATGTAAAATAAGTATTTACATATCTGAGAAAATATGATCCTATACTGTGTATGTAGGCCTTAATAGTCAACAATGTATTATCTATTTACAACTATGTATTTATTCATCCAAAACTATTCATGAATCAGTATGTATTTACAAGAACGAATAGTTTGTATATCATATTATATTATATTAACTCACTCTCCTGCTGTGTTGGCAGAAGAGCCGGTCACTGCGATTACTCCAAGCAGCATGAGAAAGAATTAAAATATGAATCACTGGAACATGTTTTTTGCGTTTTCACCGTCTGAATAAGTCGCAAAATTTGTCGCGGGTTGCCTTTTTAGAAATAAAGTCACTTAGAGGGTCTGAAAAGTCGCAAAATCTAGCTTTAAAATTGCCAAGTTGGCAAAACAGAGTGTGGAAGTGACGATAGTTCCTCACTGACTGTGCAGCGCATGGGTCAGCACAGATTAGACTATATATCGGAGATTGACCGGCCATTCAGTAGAAAGAAATCTGAAAATGGATCAGTGACCTGAAACATCAAATTCCTGCAAAAATATATGAATAAAACAAATCGCAATAATCTCTTACGGAGGTCTAAATGCCAGTATGGTACGTGAAACGCTTCACTGAAGTGGAAAGTCACAACAGTTTGACGAGCGTTGCGGACTTACGTCAGTGAAGACGGCGGAGCAGCATCTCTGAACCCGGAGAGCAAACCTCACCAGCACAACGTGTGGAAGCGGCACCGCATCTAGAGAGAGAAGACACTTTGACTTCTTTTTGTTTTTTTAAAAAAAGGCAAGAAAGTTAAAAAAATCTACAATCTATCCACAGCATGTCTGACCTTTGATTGGCTGCCACGCCGCCGCATCAGAGAAGCAGAGCTGTGCCGGCTGACTGACCACCAGCTGTGGCGCTGTCGCCGTTTCAAAGAGGCGGAGGTAAAAGAGGAAGAGGTGTGGAGTGAAGCGCGAGGCGGGAGCGTTCACCGAGGGGAACAAACTGTGCAGACCGCCCGTTAAGGTCCCATCCATGCACATGAAGAACGGGATGAGGTCTCGTACCTGCTGGAGACTACCGGAGAAACAGAACAAAGCACCGGTCATGTCTCAATGACGTAGAAATCTAGGCAAGAGATTATGTTCCGTTACGGGTTACAGTTATAATATCATTATAAAATATAAGAAAATGAGGATCCCTAGAAGAATATTTGCAAAATCAATTACAGCATGTTTTAATACAATTTAAATTTGTCTCCGAGGGAATCATTTTAATTGGACATTATGATATTATTATGTGCGTCTGCTCAACCGCCTCTCTCAGGGCATGAAAATCAAAAAGGGTTGGCCAGCATGGGATGCATAATTTATCAGATCATATAGAATATATCCTCAAATGTAATGAAAGTACATGTATGGACAATTCTAGTAAAGTTTTTTTTTTTTTATGGATGATCAGACAGATGGTGAAACTATCGCTGCAGATGGCGAGCTGGACGTGAATTAAAGAGCCGAAGAGAAAGCAGTCAAATGAGTGCAACGCGTCACCTGAACGGCCTTTATAGAGACCGGCGACGAGTCCGTGGACCCTTCATTCATGTTTAGTCAATCGCCCGGGATGTCGAATCTGTTCAATTGCTGTGGTTTAACGTCACAAGAGTTGACGGAAATATAACCTCATACTTCAATCTAAACCACTGGAATATTTGGGACTATTTGAACACTCACCGTTGGGAATCATCGCTCTCGATGACTCGTAGGTAGCGACACAATTCTCTGTGCCTGCAGACGGCAAGAACACAGCCAGCTTTGGTTTTATTAGCAGTTGTGAAAGGCAAAAGTGTGTGTGTGTGTGTGTGTCTGTTTCGTACCTGTGCTGCCGCTGTAGTAGTTCTGTTCTCAATAGAACTACAGAAATCTGTTCATTCAGGAGGTCCTTCTTGCCTTTGTCTTTGCGGATCCCCGTCACGTTCTGTCCCTTCAGCACCGACACCAGCAGCACGTCATCCCACGGACGCACACACAGGCTGAAGCACACACACACACACACACACACAAAGTTACAGTAACGCACAAAAAGGCTTTTATGTGTAACCTTGGGAATTAAACACACACAAGCGTTTATGAACTGCTGCCTCAGAGACATGTTTGAAGACACACACACACACACACCTGTTCTTCACGCTCTTCAGCTCAGCGGGGAAGTTGAACCTCTTGTAAAAATCCTGCAATTTGTGGATGAACTCCGGGCTTAAATCAGTCATCACCATCTGTCTCTGCACGGACGCTAATACCCTGGAAAACCCAAACAAGTTAAATATCCAAATGAATTAGTTTCAGACAGGACACAGCATGGGTTCTCTCTCTGTGTGTGTGTGTGTGTGTGTGTGTGTGTGTGTGTGTGTGTGTGTGTGTGTGTGTGTGTGTGTGTGTGTGTGTGTGTGTGTGTGTGTGTGTGTGTGTACCTCTGCAGTAACACCAGTCTGGCTTCAAAAGCATTAGCAAGGGGAGACTGTGAGATATAAGTCCTGTAGAGAATCATATCAACAACAAAAAATTACTACACAGAGCAAAAAAGCTGTTAAGATAACATTTAATCTAGAACAGGAAATGCTATTCATGCTGTGTGTGTGTGTGTGTGTGTGTGTGTGTGTGTGTGTGCGCGCACACACCCTGAGACTTGAAAATGGTGAACGAAGTCCTCAGCGGCTCCCAGCCTCATGATGGCAGCAGCTCTGCCGTCCTGTTTATCTGCTTTGTTCAGGAACGATGACACAAACTCGTACACAGGTGTGTAGCTGCAAAACAGAACAGAACACAAAATTGAATTAAAAAAATGTCACTTTTGTTAATAATATCAGAGACGACGTAAAGTAAGACTGGTGAAACAGCCACAGTTGATGTATTTGAAGCCATCATCTTAATTTTTAACTGCATGTGGATGTCTCTGTCAAAATACGTTTGTGTATTTTTTTAGTCTGGACTGTTTCTGATGGTTTGGGCAAAGCTCCAAATCTTTAAAGGGCACTCCAACGATTTATTATTGCATTTGCATAAAGTTATATGGAAGTCATAAATATTAAAAAAATATGTAAGAATTGTCAATTTTTTGGCATTTTGGGGGTTTTGGAATGACAATGTTCAACAATTATTTATGGGTTTAATGTTTGCGTGTCCGCATACTTTCGACCTCATGGTCCTGGATGTTCATTTGGTGCAGACGTTAATGGATGAGGATGACTCCTAATGACTTTCATGTATTACAGATCCCTGATTCATAAATGGTGCGAGATCATCTGGATGGATTTCAGTGTCCTCTCCACATCATAGACCGCTCTGCTCCGTCACTCACTCGAAGACGAGGCCGTGCTGGTTCGATTGGTCCAGACCGCATCGCTCCAAAGTCTGTCCCTTCATGAAGGACGAGAACTTTGCCGAGAGCCCTTGTCTGAAGCTCTGCAGCATCGTGTCTGGACAAGAGGAAGACAAACCCAGTGACGGTGAAGTGTGATAACAATCACAGCAAGTGGCTCAGTCTGAGGATTCTTATTTTTAAGTACCTGCATGTCGGAGGTGAGAATCTATTTCAGACAAAGTCAGGTTGAAAGTCTGAAGTCCTCCCAGCAGCGAGCTGTTTCTCAGGTTGTTCCAGAAGTCGCTCCTCTTGTGGCTGTTGCAGTGACACACACCGCTGAAACACCACATTAGACACTGAACACACACACAAACACACACACACACACATTAAAACACATTCAGGGAGTTTTGATGTCTGTGTTCTTGCTGGGTATATAGTTTAAAGACTACGTCGACACATACCGATGACGCCAGCTTGTCGCAGATGTAGCAGAAGCACTGATCACACATCAGATGGTTACCGGTCGCAGGAGCACCGATCTCACACTCTGTAGCCCTGAGCAGCACAGCGGAGAGGAGGGTGTGATCATCTCTCATGGAGGTCAGTAGATCACAAAATGCGTGTTGCAATTCACTCACGTGAAAGCATGCAAGGGACAGTCGTAGCGTGCATGAGGCAGGACCTCAGCACGGCGGGAGAAGGTGATGACCAGGTCTTCATCCAGAGCACTGGGAGATACAACACAGTCTGAAACACAAGAAGAAGAAAGCAGCTGATGACCATTCGCAACATGAACAACCTTCACATGCTGCTGGTGTGGACAGTAAACACAGGTGTTACCACTCTTCTTCACGTCCGCCACCTCCACGATGAGAACCGACTGATCACTGCACGATATGTCCTCTTCACAGTCTTCATCATCATCACTGAGGATGATGATGATTTCTCCAGTGGCCACAGATGTAGCCATCAGAAAGGTCTGGCAGGGAAAAGAAAAGGCAATCCCACAATGTGTCCTGTAAGATGGCTCTTCTTCTTCTGAGCGAGTCTCACATGAAACCTTCACGAGTTGCTGGTTTGTCAGTATTTTTGTGAAGGGACCGGATTCATGTCAGTAAAATATACCGGACACATCATCTAGATGAGACGTTACCGCGTCTTTGTTTTCAGACCAGAACAAATAAACATTATCCTACTTTTAAGAAGCTCGTTAGCTTTCCGCGAGACAGGAAACAGAAAGTTAAATGCGTGTAAAAACTTTCGCAGATTGTGTCAACATTAACAATGTACTTCTTTACTACAAAATACGTTTATGTTGTTGTTTTAGTTTTGTTAGCTACAGCTGTCTTACCTTTGTTGTTCAAAATTAAAGAAGTTGGGTTTTTTTTTGGCGCCCTGGCGTTCTCCAAACTCACCGTGACCGGATGTGACTTTTCATTTTCTTCTTTGTTGTCTCAATTGTTGGTTAGCAAACCAGCTTGTTGTATTACCGCCATCTACTGGAGCAGTAGATGAATGCATAAAGTAGAGAAATGAACGGATGAATTAATATTATTTAATAAAGCAGAGTTAGTTTCTCTATTTAAAATAAATAAATAAATACTAGATTGTTTGTCATCCGAGTTTCTCTGGAGTAACTTGATGAACAGGTGTAACTCCCTGATGCAGGATTGTCTTCTTATTGACCAATTATTGATTGGATTGTTATTTTATTTAAAATGGATCACTTGAGCGATCCTCAAAGCCAAAGTCCTAACTGCCTCTTACCTTTTAAAAAGTAAACTTGTTTTGATCAATCTGTCACTGAAAGATAAACCCATATTACATTCTTACACATTTCCTAACACTTCTTTTCAAATAACACATCCACATTTACTGTTTGAAAAGATTCAACTTCCAAATGCAGCAAAGATGGATAAGGAACGAATAGTCGTTCATTAAATACATTTTTGGTCAAAGAAACTCAGTTCTAAGAATTTGTCTTTTTTAAACCTGATCTGAAAGATCTCATCACCCAGTGAACTTGTAATTCTATAAGCCAAACTGTAATATGTGTCCTCTTATGATGCACTTCACATGGATTAAAATATAAATAAAGACCTCTACACGATGTGCATCTTGCATGCGATTGTGCATTTCTACACTAATTGCAAATAACACGTCAAGTCCATCGATTACTCAGCAAATAACCCTAAAATTGTGGTTTCAAAATAAAACATAACGCAATAGAAAACTAAGACGAGATTTAGGTTTCAAACTTGAATTTTCACTTTAATTGGAATATAAATTACAATAATTTCGATCAGTAGAGAAAAATGCATCTGCAATAAGTTAACTGAAGGGAGGTCCATGAGCCACAACCGTAATCTGAAGTCCATCAGCTGAATGCAAACAGACCAACAGAGGATCAAGTAGAGAGAGGAAGGAGTGCTGTTAGAGAGCAGAGCTGCTTCTCTTGTCCTTCTTGTGAGGCTTATATCTCCTCGCTGCTGCTCTCTGGTTTCTTTGGGTCGCTGTGAGTCCATCTGCAGCTTCTGTGTTCAGCTCTTCAGTGTCCGTCTCAGACTGCAGCTCCGCCTGATCGTCCTCAGCGCTCTGAGCCGGCATGTCTCTCAGCCACTGCTGGTAGAAACCACGAAAACCATCGATTTGGAGCAGGTAGTTGTTTCTGGACTTGTACTGGGATTGATGGAAGGGAGGAAGGATAAGTAATACATAAAATATGAATGAATCAACACAACATTTATGTAAAGTATGACTTTAATCATAGTCGGATGATGTTTTTGGCCACTTGGGTGCAGAGGAATAAGCTCAAAACACAAAATTGCTATTTACACATCCAGTAAGATACAGAGCATCATTTAGAGTCGTGTTTCTGGACACCTGGCAAGTCAGATATGAATTCAGATTTTTCATGGTCTCCTTTAACTCCTGAAATATCTGGCTCTTTAGCAACTAAATGCTCCATTATATTCACCACCCTGTATAACTGCGTTGTGTTTATCAGAGCTTTATTCGCTGAAAACAACTGCCTGCTGGGGCTGAAAACAGGGCTAATGAGAGTGGAGTCTGACAGCCTGAAAAACAAAACAAAGCGCTGAAAGATGCTAAAACCCTCTGCAGAGCGTAGATATGATCTACTTTGGTGGAGAGGCGATACCCCTGGTGAGAAGAGTCTTTATGTTCTTTGGCTGTGATCAGAATCTGCACCTACACATCCACACAGACGTGTTTTCATGCTCAGGTTTGTACCGACTAGTCGTACGTATGCTTACCTGGTTATAGTTGGGAGGGTACTGAGAGGCAAACTCCAGCTGTCTGATGATGACCTCATTAGGCCACACACTCATGCTGCTCATGCTTTTCAGCATTGTTTTTAGGTAAACGAAATCCAGTCTTCGAGTTGCTCGGCCAATCAGAGCAGAGAACACCTTGACGTTAGGCCTAAGTCCCGCCTCCTGCAATAAAACGCATGTAAAGATGAAACAAAATAAGTCAAAATATTGGTCTTCTACTAGTACTACGATGACTCTTAATACGATTACTGCTGACATTAGTACTTCATATGATTATGTTACAGTTCATCTCTTAGTGCAAGTAATAATCAGCACTTTTATTTTGTTGAACTGTTTATGTTCTCTGTGTTTACATCAACATATAACAAATGGAAAAAGGAAACAAGCAGCTGTGAGAGAACAGCGGATTTCTTTCTGTCCTTGAATCTACAAATACAACGCGAGTCCTCAATTTAACATCTCTTCTGACTGTTAGGATGAGAGCTTCATCACCTCCATGTCTTTCAGCAGCTGCAGCCCGTCCTGCTGCCGCTCACAGCCCAACGCCAGACTCCCAAATGTCTGCACGCTCACGTTCACGTGGCGCTGTCGCATCACACTCAACACAGCCTGGACAGAGAAAGACGTGCATCAAAAATATGCACTCACACTTTACAAACGTCGGAAGTAAAAAGTCCAATATTTCTCACAGAAAATTAGAAGTGGAAATCCTAAATTAAAGTAAAAGTACTGTGTGTGTGTGTGTGTACCTTTGCCCCCTCCAGGTCACCCGCTCTGGCTGCTCTGCGAATCGCAGTGTTGAAGAACGCGACGTCGAGCTTCACTTTGTGCAGCTTGGAGACCTTCAGCAGCGTCTGCAGAGACTGGTATCCCGGCTCCATCGCGTCGGCCAGCAGGGTCACAGTTCTGAGGTCCGGACTGAGTCCGTTAGCTGCCATCTTGTCCAGGAATCCTCCAGCTCCTCCGATGAGGGCGAGCCTATCTGACGCTCCATCCACGGTGCCGAGGGAGACCACGCCCCCCTTCTTGCCCTCAAAAAGGTCCAGCAGGTTAGGGGCTGTAGAATCACCGGCCACGTCAACGGGCAGCGAGGCGGTTTCTATTTGTCTGACTGGCACCAAATGGGCTGAGTCTTTAATGGAGGACTCCTCCTCACTGCCTCTGCTGTCCCGCTGACTGTCGTTGTGCGGGTCAGGTTGGATAAACAACTGCCTCTCCAGGAGGTCAATGTCTATTACATCTCTGCGTCCAGACTCTGACTTTACACGGGACACGCGTTCCCTCCCGTACTTCCGGTCGGGCATCAGCAGCACGCCCGTGGCCAGGGCGGGATCGCCAATCCCACAATCTCTGGCAGTTCGCAAGAGCAGGTTATAGTTCTTTGAGTCTGGAAGAATCCCGGACCTCAGCATCTGGCGCCACACCTGAAACAAAAAACAGAGAGGTACGGTGCATATTGAGAAGTGGAGTCCAACACATCTGTACACCAAAAAGCTCAAAACAGGAGCAGAGAGAGAGATTGTGAATTTGGTTTCACAGTGAAAAGAGGAAACACGGAGAGAAAACTCTGCAAAGTGAGTTAAGCATGTTTCTCTCACAGAAGATCTCAGAGAAAATCGTCCTTTTCCTCTCAAACGTATTAGGTACCGATGTGAGGTGGCTCTAAATCACGTCTCTACCTGTAAAGCCAGTCTGAATCCAGTTTGTTTGTCATTCAAACAGCCCATCAGCAGGTAGTGAAACGTCTCCTGAGTTACAGCATGGCCGTTCTGCATCATCTCCTGCAAACATACATAGACTCATAAAGAAATCCGACAATTCGGTGAGCAAACCCTCCCACACGCACACATGTCGGCCCACGTCGTACCCTGAGCGTGTGAATACAGGCCTGCAGGTGGTTGGTGATGGCGTGCGCCTTGAGGAGGGCGTGGTACGTGATGGTGCTGAGTTGGTAGTTTTTGCGACGGAGCTCTTGCTCCAACTTCAACGCTTGCTGGAGACCGGCTTGTTTGGAGGGCGACTCGGCGCAGGCGTTGAACAGCGCGGTGTAGGTGGCATCTGTGGCCTCTAGACCTCGCTTCTTCATCTGGGAAGACACGCACACATTGTTACCTGACTGGACTGTGTTTGTGTCCAGGAATGTGCATCTTCTATTATTATATTTTACAGCACTTTGGTCTACTTAGGTTGTTTTTAAGATGTGCTTTATCAATAAACTTGATTTCAGTAACCTGTCAAATGATCCAATCAAAGATGTAAACATGAAAACAGCGTATGAATAAAATGTCCATACATCATTGTAGAGTCTCAAGGCCTTCTTCAGGTCTCCAGCTCGACCACAGCCTCCGATCAGCACAGTGAAGTTGAACTCCTCCGGCTGCAGCCTCTCTCCCTCCAGCATGTCTCTGGTGAACACGTCCAAAGCCTCCTGCAACTGTGAGAGGACACATCATGTTTATGTACACAGAAGGAGGTGAGAGGACAGAGAGAGACAGCTCTAATGGACTCACCTTGTTCTCTTTGATCAGCTTCTTGCACCGTAAGAAGTACCAGTACGGTGTGTTGCTCATCCCGGGCCTCCTGCGAGGTTTCACCGGGTCCTCATCCTCGTCTCGGTGCCGCAGGTCCTGGAAGTATGGGCTGGTTTTCCTGAACGTCCTCCTGGAGGACATGTCGGTGGAAAAGGAACCGAAGTTCTCCCGGTCTGGTGGGTCGACTCCGCCTGGCGCTGAAGGGGAGCCCAGAGGGTCTGCATCCCCACGGGAAGCAGCCGATAGGGACACAGATCTGGCGGATAGCAGCTGCCAGGGAGTCGGTGTGAGGACGAGCCCGGAGGAGCGGTGTCGGGACACATCTTGAGTCAGATTCAGGGTCCCGGTTGAGTTCTTAACCGTTGAAAACAGGGACAATTTAGCTACAGAGACTTTCCTGCCGTTTCGTGCGCACAAACAGAGGACGGACGTTAACATATTTAACTATTTTAATCTAACGTTAAACTAACTACAAAGCTAATCAAATTTACAACAATAGTTTCAGGGTAGCTGTGTAGCTTCTGTCATGTTGCGCGCACGATGTTTCAATGACAAAACAACTACACAAGACCTGAATAGTAGATATCGAACAAGAACTTTAAAGCGGCCTGTTTGGCGCTTTAGTCCTTGAAATGAATCCCCACTGACATTAATTGAGTTCAAACATATCACTGTTTATTTCTGAGGTATATCACTTGTTGATAAAGCGTAATATACTCTTAATAGGACGTCCCACTCCGATCGACTTTATCGGGGATAGATTCGTAGGCCTGTGCCGTTGACTTCACCACCCTGCAAGTAAAGCTAAGCCACTCCCCCCGAAGCTGGTCACAAAGTTCACTTTTGCGTCTCTTCCTGGGTTACAATGAGGTGAAGACGGTGAACTAGACTAAATAAGATTATTTAAAGGCCGGTTTGATTAATTTTAGAAAGAGACACAGTGGTCAGGGTGGACACAGGCTTCAGGGTGGACACAGGCTTCCTGGATACATTTTAATTCGCTTTACAGCAGTGGAAGAGAGACACGCAGCTGCTTCCTCAGCGTCCATGGTAAAATAAATTGTTTCATAACAAGTGTCCGCACACATTTTAATATGCGACTCATTACACACTAATAATATTCAGAAATTTTGGTTCATGATCTGTGGACATCTTTATTTCTTCATCAGTTGAGTTAGTCATATATGTTTGAGGCTGTAAAGGAATAACTTTATTGTTGTAAATACTGGAATAATATTCAAATATTAAATCCTGAGATGCTCAGGGCTCCTTTATACAGTTGGATTTTGAGTCAGTAACTGTTTTCGGCAAAAAGCGGAGTTCAACAAAAATAGAATTAAGGGAGCAATATAAAAATATTGATGTTGCTACAAGCTGAATTTCAGTGCAGGAGAAGAACACATATTTCCTCATACAAATCCTGCAAGTACTATTTGTATCTTAACTTAACAGCAGTTAAGTTACTGATCATACTGACCACCTCAAACCCTGTAGGATAGATCAATTCAATACTTTAGTGAAACTATTCATGGCAGTTTGAGGTTGAAGTTTTGTTGGAGTCACATGATGTTTCATATGAGTACTTTGAGAGTGTATAAAAACCTTGAGCGTGTATAAAAATACACAACCTTCTCACAGTTTTTACTGGGATTAGAGATAAATGGATGAGGACAAATTGTTTTTGACAATTTTCTGTATTCTACCAGAGTATTGGAGAGCAAAAATAATACTAATACTTATTTATACAGGAAATCTCTGTACAAGATCAGCAAGTTCCTTCCTGTCCTGTGTCTAACACCCCGCCTGCTCCAGGTACACAGCACACCCACTATACAAATGTACCAGCAGCACACATGGCCGAACTGTGTTCCATAAAAAACATGTTATTGTTTCATCCATATCATTTATCAAATTCCAACAAAATCATATAATAGTTTGATCTCATCATGTTCTGTTGTCCAGATTAATGGTTTTAGCAAGCTACAATAAAATAAGCTCATAGCACAAGTACATTTATTATACGAGTGATTATGTAGAAATCTTCCATATTATTTAATTCATTGGTGTTGGAAAATATTCATAATAGTGTGTTGATGATTTTAGCTCTACATATTAACACCTTCTGTGTTTTGAAGACACTTTTCCTCAGAGATAATGTACTTCTAAAGCAGCATTTATAAAATGAGACTGAATTTGTTGTGTGTGTGTGTGTGTGTGTGTGTGTGTGTGTGTGTGTGTGTGTGTGTGTGTGTGTGTGTGTGTGTGTGTGTGTGTGTGTGTGTGTGTGTGTGTGTGTGTGTGTGTGTGTTGTGAGGCAGACGATTCGCTGAGAGATGAACCTCAGACCAGAGCAGACTTCATAAAATGTGAGTCTTTTTTTATCTAAAAAAACAGACCGCCAAACAAACAGATAACTGCCGTGGAAATAGGTTACTCTTTAGGATGTGTATTGAACATGCAGCTGGGCTCAGAAGCCAAGAATGGTCCTGGTTGCACTCATTTTAGAATGAAATGGACATATATGACATATATATATATATATAGTTTCCAGTCTTCCAATCTGGCTTCATATGTATAGGACAAACAAGGAAAGACTCATCAGTGTTTTGTTCATCTTCCTCTCCTCTCCCAGATTACTGTCACCTCACCCTGGACCCAAACACAGCGTACAGAGAGATGGTTCTGTCTGAGGGGAACAGAAAGGTGGAGCTCACAGATCTAGTCCAGGACTACCCTGAACACCCGGACAGGTTCTCTCACCTCTACCAGGTGCTGTGTAAAGAGGGTCTGTCTGGACGCTGCTACTGGGAGGTGGAGTTCGAAGGGTCTGTTGAAATAGCGGTGGCGTACAAAGATCTCGGCAGATCGGACTATTTTGCCGAGTGTGCGTTCGGCTGCAACGACAAATCCTGGAGTTTAGACATAAACGGAAACAACAAGTGTTTCAGACACAAGGATGAGGAGACTGCGGTGCCGGAGCCTCGGTCCTCCAGAGTCGGCGTGTACCTCGATCATGAGGCCGGTAGTCTGACCTACTACTGCGTCTGTGACGACATGACGCTGCAGCTGCTGCACCGAGAAGAATCCACTTTCACAAAGCCGCTCTACCCCGGGCTGTGGGTCATAGGCTCCGCCCAGCTGTGTGACCTGGACTAGAGGTCCAGCTAAAACGCGTCATGTGATGCAGGGCCAATCGAGTGTGGATAAAACGCGACGCAGCCCGACGTGCTGGTGCCCTTTTTGTTTTTCCGACCTCTGCCCTTGACAGTCCGAGTCCGCCACTGCACGTTAGCAACGTTGGGTCCACCGGTGATTGTGTTAATTTAAACAAATCACAATAATAATGTGTCTTTAAAGAATGATTTTCATTTTACATTTTCAGTGCTATGCTAGCGGCAGGGCTCCAATGTCAGTGCCAATGCACCAGCAACAACAATGTTGTGATAATTAAAAATAATTACATAAAACAGGCAAATGGTACACGGACAACACTTACGAATCATTTCAATGGAGTTTATTACAACATCATTTGATTCAGATCTTCTGTACAAATCATCTGAACAAATACATCCCTTCATTTATATTTTTGGCACTTATTTTCAAAGTAAGAGACCGGTGTAGTAATGGACATTATTTATGACTGAGAGGCCTAAATTGAGGCCCCCCCCCAACGGCAACAAATGTGATAAGTCCCAGAACAATCAACTCCAACAGATTACCCTTTGAAGACCATCATTACTTTGTCATGTAAATGAAAACAATCATGGATGATGATGATGATGATGATGATGATGATGATGATGATGATGATGATGATGATGGTGGTTGTAGAGCAGCCTGAAACCGTTGTTGGTGAAATCTCTGTGCAGATGACATTCAGTCTTTCAATAAGTGAATTTTATTTCCTGCAGAATAAAAATCGGTCTGAGCACCTCTGAGCAGCTGTTGAGCGACAATCACACCGACGCTTTCTGGCGACGTCACAATGGCGATAGATGTGGTGGTTGGGCCACGTGGCTCTGGAACAAAGTAATCCTGTCCAGCAGTGTTAGTGGGATGTCTCTGATGACTGAGGGCAGGTCTTCATGCTGTAGTGGATAGATGACCACGCTCAGAGCCGAGCGATCGATTGAAAATCTAATGGAGAGAGGGAACACAAGAAAAGGTGAATGTGAGACTTCTTTAGCCATTTAATGAGATAGTTCCTGAAACATAGTCAGTAGATGGCGGTCGGCACGCCCCCAGTTTGTAGAAACAGACCGGAGTACAATAAAATAATGTGCCTCTGTGGACGGGGCAGCAGCAAAACTAATTTTAGCCCCCGTCCACAGCAGGACATTGCTTTGCCTCTGTGCCATAACTCTGTTTCTACAAACCGACATCTACTGTGGGCTCTACGCTGGCTGTGGATAAGTACCTCGTACGACTCTATCACTTAAATGTTTGAGGATTTGTAGTCACACACAAAAAAAAAAAAAAGCACCGACCTGTCCAGCAGAACTTTCTGCAGTGTGCGACAAGCCACTAAGGTGCCACCCATGAACATGTGGCACATGATGACGTGGCAGCATCGCTCCATGAAGGTTTCTGCGGCCGACGGGTCAAAGGTACCGCTGCGTGAGATAAGGCAGAGACGCTGCAGACGGGAGCAGCAGGACAGAGCCTCAAAGAATGACTCGCTGGCATTCAGGTAGGGCTGCTCTAACCTGAAACACACACACACACACACACACACACACACACACACACAATGTTCAATATATATAAAAACAGCACGTTGAGCAAACGTGTGAACTCTTTCCATTAAATGTATGGAGACTAACTGATGTACTGCCCTGTGTTTTGTAGTGAATGGAAGGAACAACCTTAGATGAAAACAAACAACTCCTAATTATCTGGAAAAATACAATCTGCTAATTCTAAAGTTTTTTTAATTTAATTAGATTTATAGCAAAAAGAAACCTGCTAAGAGATGATGTTTTGATTCTTCTTGTTTTTACAAAGTAAGCCAATCGTTTAGGTTGTTCTGAATCTACTTAACACCTCACTGAGGAAACAGTTATTAGTCCAAATAATAAATTAAATATGAGAATTGATTCAATTATTTTACTGGAAAGATGGACAATCCTTTAACTAAAGGGACGTATAATAATAATAGCAATGAGTGTACTGATGGTTAGTGTTTAGTAGTGCAGTAAAAGAAGGGTACACAAAGACATCTTCTAACCTGAGTTCCCGTAGCTGCGTGCACTGTTTAAGTGTGTCCAGCAAGGCAGGGGTGTAGTTCATGGTTTTTAGTGATCCCATGTTGGCAAGGGACAATACCTGTAGGTCTCTGCACTGCCTGGTCAGCTGTACCAGCCCTGTCCCCCTGAGGACCCCAGGGAGCCCAGCCAGAGTCAGAAGATGTAATCGAGGCAAAGCCTCAAGTGCCGCCAGGTGTGCGTCGCCAACCCCTCGTGCCCACGCGCACATACCGCGGGGCTCCACACTGGCGCGAGTGCAAGGCTCAAGCCGAGGCAGCGCGGAGACAAAACCTGGACCGATGAGCTCTAAGGTCTCTAAAAAAGGGCAGCCAGCCAAGAGCAGAGCGAGCCCTGAAGTGCTGTCCCCCGACAGAGAAGACTCGGAATCGGGCTTGTAATTCTGGATCCCCAGACGTGGAGGCTTCTTTAGCCCCAGGAACAACGGAGAGGGAGACGTGTTGTTTGTAGTGATTTGATGTGTGTTTAAGCCGTCAGACAGAGCGCAGGCAGGCAGAGTGAGGGAGCGCAGGTGTGCCAGTTTGGCCAAGCTGGCACACAGGTGTGTTTCTCCACACAGCCCAGGTGAGCTTTCATGATGATAGTGCGTGTGCATGAGGTTCAGTTGTTTAATGTTGGAACAGCCGACTGCCAACCGGCTCATTGTCGCAGGGATCAGCTGATCCTCCACACTCCTGCACTCCGAGTACAGGACCTTGTTGATCCCGCTGAGGTTCAGGCTAGTCAGCTGTGTGGTGTCTCTGACTCCTCCCTCCAGCAACGACTGGAACACCTGCGGCCACAGCGCTGGGCAGCGGCTGAAGCTCAGGTGCTTCGGACTGTTTCCCTCCAGGGCTCGCTTTAGGGACAAGGAATCCAGCCAGGACCGAGGGAGCTGCAGGGCCTCCAGGTCCCCACGTTGACCCAGGCTCTGGGCCAGTGAGGGAGCAGCGGGCCAGTGAGCGGGGTTTGGGCCAGGAATCGACACCAGGAAAACCCTGAGACGCTTTGGCACATGAACGCTGAACACTGCCAGGTAGAGGAGGAGCAAGGTCTGGTTTACCTAAGGACATGAACACACAGATACACGTATTACAAACTACACAGTATTGAAGTGTGTACTGGTATATATAAGAACATAGTACGTGCACATGAAAACACAAACGAACTCACCTCTCCCGGAGCCAGCCTGGCAGTGAACTCCTCCAGCTGTTGGTAATGCGGCACGCTGCTCTGACCCATCATTAACTGACAGCAAACACCGATACCCTCTCTGGTCACATCTGAGATGTCAAACTGCAGCATCAGCCTGCAGGGAACAAACGCAGACACACAGTCAACAATGTAGCAGTGAAATAGTAACACAAAGTGCGACCAGAATGTGAATGCCAGTTCCATTAGCGTAGTGTCGCTACATTCAACCAATGGACCAAATACTGACATCACCAGACCAGAAGTATGCTCTGAAGTGACAAGTAAATGGAAATTGGAAACAACTAACTTCAAGGTTTGATTGTGACACAAAGCAGAAGCAGGTGAAGCATTGCACTTATGCATTTTAGCCATGCTAGCTAGGGATGGCTGTGTCGGTCAGTCCACCACTTTGGTCCAGAGATTGAAATATCTCAACAACTACTGGATGGATTTAAATGAAATGTGTCCAAAGCTATTGTATTGATTGCCATGAAATTGGGGACAGACATTCATGTTCAGCTCAGGATGAATTGTGATCTTGTTGGCGATCCCTTTACTTTTCATCTGGCACTAAAACCTTCATTTCTCATGTGAAATCTCAGTAATCTGACAGATTCTTACTTGCGGAGTTGGGCGCAACATGGCACCACACCATAACTCGGTGTCAACAGCGTCTGTCTGAGCTCCGACAGGCGGCTCAGTGAATCCACCGCCTCTGAACTGAGCTGAGCAGAGTTGAAGCCTGGCGTCACATCAAAAGCGAGTGATCTGAGCAGAGAGAGGGAGGAGAGGAGACGGGAGAGACGCAGGGAAGTGAGGCGACAGCCGGTGACATCGAGGTGCGTCACTCCTCTGCAGCGAGCAAGGAGCTCCATTGTAGAGCCGGCCAGCCAGTAGCAACCATTCAGGCTGAGAGACTGCACGTGATTGGCCAACCGCTTTAATATGTGCCGAACCAATAGATCGTCAGCCTGGAGGAAACAAAGAACTCATTTTATTAAATCCATCTGCTACAACGCAACAAATACTCCACTGTGTGGATAAAGTAATGTTATTAAAATATACAGAAAGAGCCACACACGTGCATTAGTTTGAAGATTGAAGAAAACGGTGATAGAAATCTTCACTAAAACAATCTTGAAACATGCCTCATCAGTTCAAAAGATGATAACCCTTTACCAGATACTCCTCCGACAGGCTGACGCTGGTGAGCAGGGTCTTGTCGTGGCACAGTGTGTGTAACTTGTGGCAGACGTTTGCCACGTTCCGCACCAGGTCACACACGGGAACATGGCGGAGGATGCACAGCAGGATCTCATCGGACAAATCGGACATTCCCACCGAGGTAGAGGACATTGTGTCCTCGTCGAATACAGCCTGAGACAGACGGCAAACAGTGTCACGGTAAAGACCTTTTAGACCCTCCGTGTATTCAGTCAACCTCTGGGAAGAATCACAATAACGGCCAAGATGCTGCAAATCCTTGTGGTATCGATTACCAATTCTTGGTGTTTTGTAGTTGACGTCCAACAAAGAGACCGAAGCTGTTATTAAGACAATTTATGGCAATTTATCATTCATATTGTGGTAGCTCTCTATTTAATGTCTGGTTGCATTAAGCTACTGTAGACAATGCTGCAAATCAATTAGTGGGACTGCTTTATGACAACACTGTTTTTTTTTAAATATAATTTGTCGTCACTATTAGTTATTTGGGAGTTTTGAATTCGCTGGATTTGCCAAAATCAGACATTCCTATCTGGTTATCTGGTTTTACCTCAACTGACGTTTGGTTAATAATTTAAAATACGACAAAGATATGGATATTACAACATACAATGACTTATGATGTATTAATAGTGCTCTGTCTTATGCAGTTACACGTATTAACTAGTGTTATAGTTGAAGTATCAATAAGAGTATAGATATAGTTATATAAATAGATATATATAAATATGGTAGGATTTTGGATTAAAAGGTGATGTCATTACCAGCGACAAGACACAATGTAGCAATATGGTCCAAAGCGTTCATATCAGTCTCAGCCAACACGTCTTTGTGCTACACCGTCTCAGCGTATTAACCCAACTTGGTTGAACAACTTAGCAGGGATTTGTGTAGACCCTGGTTAGCTAACGTTAACGCTAAGTTAGGTCATCCCAGCGGTACCGTTAACTATTCATGGCTTCTCGAGGTTTTTGTCGGTTTACCCACCTGTACAATTTGTCGGTCCATGTCCTCTGAAATACCTTTCACGGTCCCGCTCATGATCACCGGGATTTTTTATTTTATATTGTAGATGTTCATCCAGCCGCCCAGCGCTTCATTTCCCGATGGACCACAGGCGGTGTTACCGGGTGTAACATCCATCCGCTGACAGGGCGGATTACGTTCACTGCTGCACAATGACGGAAGTCTGTCAGTGACGGACACACTTCCTGTCGGTCCGAAAGAAAAAACTTGCTGTCAGGCCAATCAGAATTTAAAGAAATTATTAACATTGATTTCATTTAAAATTAGATTACCAGAGAATACCAGGAATACATAATAGATGATAAAACGTAGTAGAACGAACATATCATTTAAAAAAGAGGTATTTATAATACCTCAGGGTAAAATTACTCCACAACAAGTTAACTTTTTAACTTTTTAAAGTATTAGCAGCAAAATATATCTAAAGTAAAATAATTCATTAGGCAGCAGAAGGACCCCTGTCAGTGTGATATTAAATTATTGGATTATTGTGCATTTCTGCATAAGCAGCATTTATTGTTATAGCTGTTCACAATTAAGATTACTTCTTTGTATCTTGTTGGATAGTTTAATCTATAAAAACTAATCTATAATGCACCATACTTAATAAAATGAGTATGTGTTATACTATGTAGAACCTTGATCTTCAAAGTGACCAGTAAATATAGCTGTGTGTGGTGTAAAAAGTAAAATGTTTGCTTCTGAAATACAGGTGAGTAGAAGTATAAAGTAATATGAAATGGAAATACTCGAATACTTGAGTAAATGTTCATTTCCACCACTGGATTCAATATATAATAGTTTTACTTTCTCTGTGGATAAACAGAAATACCTACTTTTTTTTCATAATAAAATATTGCAAAGATTTGGGTTTATTTTGTGAACGTAAGTACTGTTCTTTAATTCTGACAGAGAAATGAGGAACTACAGACTAGTTATATATTCCTGTAATACTTTTATTCGCTATTATTATCCAAAGTGTTCCAACTAATATAAAAATGAATTAGCAGTTTGTTAAAAAAGTGTCTGTCAACAGTTAATAATCAGTAAATACGGCTCAAACCATGAAATTATGTTTTAATAAAATAGTTATATTACAACCACATATGACTTGTTAGCAGTCCATTCCACACAGTTGGATAACAATGAATATATCTGATGTATAATTACTTATCATTAATTTAGATGTCCACATGATGGCACTATAACAAAAAGTTTCATTGTGAAGTGATACCGAGAGGTGTTCTACGCTTTTATGGGAACAGTGTGTAATATTTAGGGGGATTAATTGGCAGCAATGGAATACAATATCCTCTGGTTGCAAAATGAAGTCAGGTTGTATGGAAGTCTATAAGAAAATGTATTTACCTCAGTTAACATTGTAAACACGAGTTTATGGTCTCAATCGCTAGTTTCAAGTCTTCCTCAACACAGTATTATGTTCATTTAGTAAATGGTCCATTTATAGTAAAACAAACCATAAAGTAT
The DNA here is from genome assembly GCF_910591455.1 of Pholis gunnellus. Classification (NCBI taxonomy): domain Eukaryota; kingdom Metazoa; phylum Chordata; class Actinopteri; order Perciformes; family Pholidae; genus Pholis; species Pholis gunnellus. The sequence continues at coordinate 5,950,483 of NC_136531.1, read as the reverse complement.
GCTTTAGGGCGGGCTTACTGTGATTGACAGGTCGCTGTCGCTACCAGAGCTGTATCCAGTCACGTCACTCCTCTGCATTCCAAAATTAGTCATTTCCAGTCATTGGTTGCAAAAGAGAACATGGCCGTATTCCAAGATGGCGACGGCGTTTCGCCGAAACAAATGCTTCATAACGGGAGTCCACAAACCAATGGGTGACGTCACGATGACTACGCACACTTATATATAGTCTACGCTTTACATGTTGCTCTATAAACAATATTTAGATGTATTTCAAATATAAATTCTAAATCAGTTCTAACATTTTTAAAAGCAATTATTTTGACATGTATTAAAGTATTGATAAGCGTAGCTCCTAATTGTACTAAAATCCTGAAGGCCATTGTAGTTCAACATGCTTGGAGGGGGAGTGAGCAGAACAATCTGCTACACACTACTAGATGGCACCAAATCTTACACTGAGCCTTTAAGAACAACCTGCTTGAGTTAAGTCACTAAACGGTTTCCAATGTGGACAAGCTTTAATTAAGGCTGGGCCAAAAGACTTTATCGTTTGTAACTATTAACAGATTGTTGCTGCGGTTTACTTTCTTCCTGATGCAAATTCCTAGAAGCACTTCGGTTCCCTTTTGTTGTAAATGGGCAACTGCATGTCGTTGTGCAGCCTTGTGTTGTCTAATGACAAGTCCTTAAATCCTTTGAGACAATGAAGTGTGTAAATTTAGTCAGAGAGAGCCTTTTGCCATAGTAATTAAATTAGACTTCTAATTAAGCCTTAGCAAAGAACTATCACAGCAGATTTGACTGTTTCAGTAGTAAAAAAGTTTTACCAACAGTAATAATGGCTCTCTTCTATTCAGTGTCCTAGTGAGCCATGACAGTGTGACAATACCAGGACCTTGAAACTGAAGAAACTATATGGAATTCAGCAGTCGTTTGAACCTTTATTAACTTAAAGTGTGTGATTGATACAATGTCATTTCTGAGCTGAGCAAAATGAAAGAAACCCATGTAGACAGACTGGAATCTCAGACATGTGCGCTTTATTGAGTTGTGTACATAAGAGGCTTGAAGCCCCATGCACAATCCTTCCTACACCCCCATACAAGGTAGAAGCTTTGTCTTTTGCATAATGACAAACAAACTGGACCAAGTATTGTTTAAGGCTGAAAGTACAAAAACAAAAGACTACATAATTTACATAAGCAATACTACAGGTCTGTTGGGCAGTGGGCCCACCAGAGAAAAACCTTCATAGAGGCAAATAAGGTGGTGAACAAACACATCTGGAATGACCTACACAAACACGACAATGGACATCATGTTCCTCTCACAGTCACACCGCCTGGGACGCTCTGTACTTCCTGCAGAGTTTCTCCCCCATCAGGGGGCATGGTGCCATAGCCATAGTGATGGGGGAAAAATGGGAAGTGGTGTTGCGGGCTCAGCATATACACCGGTGTGTTGGTGTAGGCATGTATGCAGAGCCAGTCGTTTGGGTTTGTAGCAGTGTGTGTTTCGGGGGAGTGGACTGACAAGTCTGTTTAGAAGCACTTCCTGTGGACAATGCTGGGGCCGGACTCATCGTACTCCTGCTTGCTGATCCACATCTGCTGGAAGGTGGACAGGGAAGCCAGGATGGAGCCACCGATCCATACAGAGTACTTCCTCTCTGGGGGAGCAATGATCTGCAGGGAGCAAGATGAAAAACAAGGCGTCAAATCAATCCACACTGACATCCTGCAAGTATTTCATTTACAGTTAAATTCAGGAGAAGAGAGCTGAATTAACCACGTTTCGGCAGTAGAGTTAAAGAGCCTTCTAGAACATTTATTTTCTGCCTGAAGAGGAGGAGTTATACCTTGATCTTCATGGTGGTGGGTGCCAGGGCAGTGATTTCCTTCTGCATACGGTCAGCGATGCCAGGGTACATGGTGGTACCTCCAGACATTACGGTGTTGGCATACAGGTCCTTACGGATGTCCACGTCGCACTTCATGATGCTGTTGAAGGTGGTTTCATGGATACCGCAAGACTCCATACCTACGAGAGGTTGTAAAGAAGAAAGTAAGTTTTTGTTCCGCACACTTAAAAACTACAACCCCCTATGCTTCCCAACAGTTTAACTCCTTCTATGTATTGGTTATCAAACTCAGTCCGTTAGTATATTTCAGCCAGTGCCCTGATTGAAATCTATTTCTGCCTTAAAAATAAGTTTTGAATTAACCTACCAAGGAAAGAGGGCTGGAAGAGAGCCTCGGGGCAACGGAACCTCTCATTTCCAATGGTGATGACCTGTCCGTCAGGCAGCTCGTAGCTCTTCTCCAGGGATGAAGAGGAGGCAGCAGTGCCCATTTCTTGCTCAAAGTCCAGTGCAACGTAACACAACTTCTCCTTAATGTCACGCACAATCTCACGCTCAGCTGTAAGACAAGAAAAGACATTTTAGAGTCAGTCCCAGGTTTTTTTTAGTCCCCCTCTGTCAGTTTTCCCCTTGCTTCAAAGATTAGTTTGTTTTGAAATCTGTGCCAACCTGTGGTGGTGAAGCTGTAACCCCTCTCGGTCAGGATCTTCATGAGGTAGTCCGTGAGGTCTCTGCCAGCCAAGTCCAACCTGAGGATGGCGTGGGGCAGGGCGTAGCCTTCATAGATGGGCACTGTGTGGGTCACACCATCACCAGAGTCCATGACAATACCAGTGGTACGACCGGAGGCGTACAGGGACAGCACAGCCTGGATGGCCACATACATGGCAGGAGTGTTGAAGGTCTCGAACATGATCTGGAGTAGAGAGAGAGGAGACGAGAGATGAATCAGTGAGTCAACGTTACCTGAAGTAAGCTAGTATTGGTTAGTACAGAAAAGCACAGCACACGGGCCTGTTTGGAGTATAAACACCATATGAAAACCAGTCGTTACAATAACTTATAGTTTAGTCATATTGACTGTACCAGATGAGTGCAGCAACCTGCTCTGTCATCTGGTGGATCATGCAGACACCAGTGTAGTTAGATCCTCGTCATCTACTTTAGTAGGTTTAAATGAGTCTAATTTGAAGACAGTAGTGACCATGCCCGCAACAAAGTCATTCCTGATGCATCACAGTGCAGAGAGATAGAAACCTGAAGCATCCGCAGAGATGAAAAGATCAGCACAGGACAAAAGAAACCTGGAGATTGAAGGAGCAGGAGGAAGTGGACAGATTGAGCAGAAGCTGAAATGCCTGAGCGGCAACACATTTTCTTGTTGCGGGGCCCTGCAGGTGAGTCAAGAGTGTTTCCTGTGTGAGGGGATACGTCAGTGTGTCAGCCCTTGTTACCTGGGTCATCTTTTCCCTGTTGGCCTTGGGGTTCAGGGGAGCCTCTGTGAGCAGGACCGGGTGCTCCTCAGGGGCAACTCTCAGCTCGTTGTAGAAGGTGTGATGCCAGATCTTCTCCATGTCATCCCAGTTGGTGACGATACCATGCTCAATGGGGTACTTCAGGGTCAGGATTCCCCTTTTGCTCTGTGCCTCGTCACCAACATAGCTGTCTTTCTGGCCCATACCGACCATCACACCCTAGTAAAGTAAAAATCAGAAGAAAAAAAAGTTAAAAATCAGGACAAAAAAAATAAGAATTTATGATGTTTTTAACAAGCTTTGTTATTTATAATTCATGATTTAAACAATATGTAGAAACTGTACCTGATGTCTGGGACGTCCAACAATGGAGGGGAACACAGCACGTGGAGCATCATCTCCTGCAAAGCCAGCTTTGCACATACCAGATCCATTGTCAACAACGAGGGCGGCGATTTCGTCTTCCATTGTCTGGGCAGAAGAGGAGAGACACAAAAGGCAGAGAATGTTGAACACTGATGCTCTGTGTGCGACAGTTGTGCGTTACATCTGGCACACAATCAACTCAGTCAAAGCCTTGTCGTTATGGAGACTGGACGCTGGATGTCGCAGTGGCGCAAGTCCCATTCCTAATCCAGCAGCTCAGAAACAAAAGGCTCAGTTTGTCTCTCGGTCTGGCTATGGCCATATAAGGCAAAAGTGAGAGCAGCCGAGAGAGAGAGAGAGAGAGACTGCCGTAGCCCGGCCCGTGTGTCGTTAAACCTCAAAATGACACCGACAAGCACGGCCACTCCCTTCGCCGGAACCACCACAAACTGTCCACGGTAAAAAGGTCCACACACCGGTTACGCACGCTTCAACACGGACGTTTTTAACAGTTAAGGTGAATGAACTTCCACCCATCCGTCATGTCAGTCATCAGGTGTACGTCTATGTCGTGACCGCCACTGTTAAAAGCTCATGTGAAAAGAAGAAAACGACAACTTCTCGCTTTACTGTCAAAGCAGCCATTTGGCATTTCTACGCGCATATCTGCAATTCCTGTTAGTATTTTAGAGTCAATCCATCTAAATGTGCGACCATCCCGTCTGTGTGTGAAACTAGACCCAGAGACCGTGTCAAAGCCAAAGCAGATGCTTACATGTAAGCGAGAAGGTCAGGCTCCCTTTTCTTTTTACGCAGTCTGATTTGTGAAACGGATGAAGTGATGACAGCATGGGTAGCCGGGTTATTTCACACCATCCGTTAGATATAAACGACAGTATGCCAACACATAGCTGCACTTAACTCGCCGTTAGTGGAGACCTCCCCTCAAACATTTAATGAATGACCGAAATTAAAAGTTAGCTGTTCCAACTGTTGTCTGCGTAAAGTCACGCAGACAACCTCGTATCTTTAACCCGCCGGCTAAAATATTACGCACACACACACACACATATGTTGAAGAACTGCATTTAAAACATGACAAAACTTCCATCTCCGTCTTACCTGTTTGAGGGAGGGTTATCGGCTTAGGAGGGCTGTGACTGCGCGCTACACTCCGGTAGGATTTAGTGTCTGAACCTGACTGCAATGGAGGCCAACAAATTGCAGGGTTTTATCAGAGCTCTCGCTGCAGCCCCTCTCCATATAAGGAGAACTTTCCGCTCAGCGCTCTGTGATTGGTCCTGCCGCATCCACTGGGTGTGGCGCATGCAGATAACGCTCCTGCGCTCTGACAATACCGAGGAGGCAAGCAACATGGAAACTAACCTATATTCTATCAACTATTATTCTGGGGTCTTTCAGTGTTTAATAAAACATACTTTATATCCTTCTTCATCATTATTTATTATAACGGACGCTATGGGAATGAAACACCCGCGAGCAACAAATCACTGCTGCAAAACACACAGCAGACTCCCTTAATAAAAGAAGTTGAAATATTTGCTTTTATGTTATTGTCTATTAAGCTGATTAGCACATTTTTTATCAAATTCAGTTATAGTTTCAATCCCTGGCTTCATCCAGGTTGAGAAGGGGCCTGCATATTTTCTCTCAACCGCATTTGATTCATCTACTTGTGTTGCTATCTTCTGTTTTATATTTGTGCATTGGAGCAAAAGTGCAGAACACAAACAAGAAGATTCACGATTCATCTCCTTTAATGCGGGAATGAGACAGAACGAGATTGAACTGAAGACTGTGCTGGTCCATTTGCAAATTCATGGCAGATACTCGTGCTTGGTAGTGCCAGGACGTGGGGTGGTTCCAGTCTCAGTGTCACTGACAGCACTGTTAACACCCTAATTAACACGTCTACCCTCACATACCAGTGTCTCTCTGTCTCTCTCTCTCTCTCACACTCACACACACACACATGCAGAGTAAGGCGATAGTGATACATGTGGTCAAGCTTAGCTGAGGTATGTTTACAGCAAACACTCAGGAGGCTGTAGATCACTTATCTCTTGTCACTTGTACAGTTTCAGTGATAAGAGGGTGTGTGTGTGTGTGTGTGTGGGGGCATGTCAACCTTGCTTGCCTCAATGAGATGAGTAATAGACAGGTGTGTATTTTCCGGAAGATTCCTACATGTGGTTTTGAAATGAAAACAGTGAGGCCTATTATGAAACTATTACTGAGGAATGTGACTTTGATATGTACGTACACACCTGCTCATGCACACAACAATATGTGCATATGGCTTGCACGTCTCTAACCTGAAGTACTCATTTATATTCATTATTAAGATAACACACTTGGACGTTGCCATGCAAAGCTCATCGTATTGACCAGAGACTTAAGTGGGTGGGTAGGGTTGCTGTTTTAACTCAATAAGGGCACCGGACAAAGACACATACACTTATGGTAGGAATTCTCATTGGCTCTTTGTGTTCCTAATAAGGGTATATGGTAGCCGGCTGGCCAAAGGAGACAGGAAGTGGGTTTCACAGTGCTTCACTCCTGCAGATGCACACAGGAAGTGGCCGCACAGATCCCACAAACACACACAAACGCCCATATGTCACCAGGTACGGAGCAGCTAAGCATAACATAGAAGGGAGAGGGAGAGTGAATGATCTAATCAGGGAATTGGCTTTTCAGAGTGGCATTATCCTTTTCTAGACAGACACTAAACACACACACACGCACACACACACACACACACGCACACACACACACACACACACCAAGTATAGACCCAGGGCAGGACAACCATCCCTTTAAGAGTTCCTTTGGATGACATCCATATAAGGAGATATTGGAGCTAGTCACATGGGGGGGAAGAATGCACTGCTCAGGTCATGTGACCAGTCTGAGGAAATGAATGAATCTCCCTTTTTAAGGATGTGCATGTATATACGTGAGTGTGGGTGAAAGTGCATGTTGCTTTAGGTTGGATTTCTGTATCCTTCACCAGCACCCAGAGATTAATATGTAGAAAGGGATATATGTATACAAATAAAAATAAAAATTGTTTTTAAACTTTGTACTCACTAACTCCTCCCTGACAGATATTTCTCAATGTTTCCTCTCATATCTTTCTTCAAGCCATTTCATAATTTGGTGGCGTGCGTGTCTCATGCATGCATTACATCACACACACACACACACACACACACACACACACACACACACACACACACACATGCACACACACGTAGACACTCCCTGCATTGCTCACTCACACAGTCAGAGAAATTCACAGGCCTGGCTCTTGGCTCTGACTAAGACCGTATATGGAAGAAGCTAGCAGGTAGCTTCTGTCCACTTTTCAGTCATCCCCTATCTCTAGCGCTCTCTCTCTTCCTTAAACGCACATTCACTCTCTTCCTTTATTTGCCACATTTCCTCTCTCCCCGAACCAATCGCTCCCTGATTCCTCGTCCCATGACGGGGACAGTTACAGGATGCAGTGTGCGTATTTGCCAGTTTCACTCTGCAACAGTCTTCCCCAGTCATTTATGGCATCACATTCCAGCTAAGGTTCAGAAGCAGTATTGAGTGGAGGTGTGGCTTGTGTGTGTGTGTGTGTGTGTGTGTGTGTGTGTGTGTGTGTGTGTGTGTGTGCTCGAGTAAGACAGAGAGAGGAAGACAGTATGTGAAATACTCTTTGAAATGTAATATTAGAAGATACAGATTTCTCAACAGAAATTCCCCCCCCAAAAAACTCCAACCTGACAAAAACAGGTGAACACATCTCACCAAATCTCAGGTCTCTGCACGGGCTGACCATCAGTGTCATTAAACAGAGTTAAATTTACTGCTACTTTACTCTGATTTCGGCCCAAATACACTTCTGAATGTCTTTAACCATATTAACCCTCGCTACCTCTCAGGTAAGCAGTTGTCTGTTAACCATTTCCAAATAGTCCAAATAGAGAAGCAACCTTTAGTTACTATGCACCACAGAGCTTGAACCATGATGCCCTGATTAGGCAGAACACTTGTGTTTGGGTTCCTAACCCTCTATGGCATGGAGTTGCCATATGGTTTATGTAGATTTGACTAAAAGACAGTTCTACAAAATCCACATTTTACTGTTTTGTTGTGAAACATGGGGTCTTCTACTTTGATATGACCAATAATTGATCACATCATATGAGCAGGAAATCCTGTTTGCGCTTCCTTTTTTCATGGACACATGACACTAGAAGGTCATGATCTGAGGACTGACTAATTGTTTAACAGTTTTGTTTCTCGCAAAATTCCTTAAAAAACTAAAAAAGACATTATCTGGGGCAAGTGAACTAAAAGCAGTCTAGAAGCGATACGTTTTTTGTAAAATGAATTTGATGTCATATGTTATCATACGTGTATATGTATTGTGTTCATTCAACCTATTGGACTGTTTCATAAGACTAAGCTACACTGAGACCATGTTAACAACTTATTACATTTAAAAAGGGAAAGAAAATATACATTTTGTAATTCCAGACATTTTGTAACTGTACCGTTTATCTGGATTATACATTACACTAGAGGTGTCCTGGGGGAAAAGTAAAAAGGTTGCCACAGCCTTGTGCCACCTGATCCGGTAAGTCTACACATTCAGGTGCTCCAAGTGGGCCATGTTCCTTTGATTCTTCAACTTCCACAAGAGGTGAAAGTGGGTCAGAATGGAGAATGTAACGTGACCTTCTTAATGTGGATTTTTCATATATTTCCATGTAATAAGTCATGCAATAGAGGGCTAATAAATTCTTAAAACTAGATTTTGACTTGGGTCCTTCTATCAGAGATTAGATACAGTATTAATGGGGGAAACACCTTTTATCTGTTTGTGTTTTAATGGTTTATGTTGTGCGTTCTGTAAAATGTTTTAATGCATTATACAAAGCATTTGAACAGCCTTTGTGTGAAAATGTGTATTTGTGCTCCACAACTTTCTAAGCGATGACCTCAGAGTGCAAAGCTCAGTATGATTAAAAAGGACTCACATTTTTAATTGCCAAAACCAAATGCATTTATTTTTGCCCTGAGTAAGATTTATGTTTATTAAAGCATGATATTAGACTCTGCACCATTTAGACACACTCTTTTGTTCTTCTTTCTTTACAGTATATCCTACATCTCATCAGAGGGATCAGAAACAGAACATGTAGCAAAAAATATACACTTATATACATATTTACACTTATTGTTTTTTACAGTTTTCATCAACAAAACATTTAAGGCGTAGCACACAATAACGAGCTGCAAATACCAGTGTCAACTTTTGATTTGATTCTTCTTTACGCGTGTCAAGCAGTCCAGCTCTTCCCCAGGTCTACCAGCTCCATGCCTTCACAGTAGGACCGCGGCCTCGACACCCTCACCTGGTTTCACAGGGAAGCATAATGATTCAGAGACACATGTGCATATGTATGCAGATATACCTGTCAAACACTCACTGGGGGTGTCCTTTGGGAGGCCAGTTTCTGCAGAAGGGGGAAGGGAGTCCACTGAATGGGTTCCACGGGCCAGCTGCAGACAGAAAGGTCACTGGCCTTGCCCGAGTCCAACACACCATCGCCCATGCTCATCTCGCTTCCCCTCCAACCATACTGAGAGCTACAGGGAATACAGACAGCCGCAGGATTATTTAGATTATTTACACAGACTTTGTTTATATATTATAAGAGTTAAAGAATGTCAATACTTTCAGACATACATTTACATTCTGTAGGGGAACTAAAGGCAGTAAAAGCTTAAGATACAGATTAGGAAAAGGATATGATTGTAGTTTTATTCATTGATATTGGTTTTAGTGATTTATTCACTTCATTTGAACTTTTATTGGGTTTTAAACTTGTATTAAGCCATAGCTTGGGATACACTTTTTGTTATACTTAATGTCACAAAATTGAAATCATTCAGTTGTTGCGTTTCATCCGTTTCTTTTATGTCTATTTCTATAGCCGCCAAAGATGAAAAGGGGCTGGTGAGAATGAAAAACCCACAAAGAATTATCACCCAATTCAGCTCTACCGGCCTTTTTTTTAACAGCATCTTTCAGGTTATTGTTTCAGTTTTACGGCCCATAACTTTAATGTTTTGGCTTTTAGTTCAGTCTGTCAACCTCAGCAGCATCACTTCCAGATGCTTGCAGCTGTTTTCAGAAAATGCTCTGATAAACCACCGTACACTACCTGCCTAGCTCTGAGCGACAGGTAGTGAGAAACTTGCTGATGAACACTGAAGCATTTGGCAGCTAAAGAACCAAATACGTTTATCTGCCGCCCCCAACTGGCAGCTGTAAAAGTAAGGTTATTGTTTTCTCGTAAGATTTAGTGGCTTCTAGTGCACCCCTCCTTTTCCAAGCTTTCCAAGAACAAAAGTGACCTTTAGGTAACATAAAAATGCAAAACCCTCTTGCTAGTGCCAGTTTTTGTCCTTACTGGGCGGCTGTAGAAACATTGTGGTGCAACATGACGGACTCCATGAGGAGGACCCGCTCACTATGTTGACGTGAAGGACTCGTTCTAAGCTAACGAAAGCACAAAGATTCTTAGTTTCAGGCAATTATACACAAATGAAAACATAATTATGAATATTATATTCCATTTCTGCCTAAAGATCCCCATAAATCCTACACACTGGTCCTTTGAAAGTAATTATTAGGTGGGTCCAAGTTCAGTTTTTCTGTTTGTATAATTGTGTGTGTGTGTGTGTGTGTGTGTGTGTGTGTGTGTGTGTGTGTGTGTGTGTGTGTGTGTGTCTAAGTTTGGGTTGCAGATCTAATGTCTGCTTGGTTGCTGAACTTTTCAAAAGTAGCCTGTTTAGCTTGCTTGTTTGTATCTTGATCATTCTTTTCTTAAACCTGATGTAACTTCATAAGAGCTTCACTTAACAGCAGAGTACAGGCACATGTATGTTAGAGACCATATACACACTGTAATATGTATTTCATGCTTTAGACAGATTGAGGAGGACAGACATTAGCTCTCTGCATGTCAATAACATTCACACGATCAAGAATATGAACCATTCATGTGCGTGTATGGACTGTGTGTGCGTGTGTGTGTGTGTGTGTGTGTGTGTACCTGTGTGGGTAGATTGTATTGATGCGAGCCCCGTGGCTGGGGCAGGTGGAGGCCAGCGACAGCGTGTCGTCGTGGTAACAGCAGGTGCGGTCGAGCGCCTGCAGGTGCAGTAACTCATCGGAGCGCGTAAAGGCGGGATTATCTAGAGAGTCCGCTGATCCTGCCCACGAACGCAACCAGAACCGTCCTGACAGCTCATCAAAATGGTTGAACCTGCGATAGCTGCAGACACAACAAATCATAGTGTGAATATATTTATATATTTATATTTATTTATTTTTTCCAGTTTAGAGAGTCTCACTGGATAAAAATGGAACTGAACATTCAATTCAATTTGCTTTACTCAATACCACACATTTGCCACAGAGGGCTTTACAATCTGGACCATATACAACATCCTCTTACCTTGGACCCTTCGCATCGGATAAAGAAAAACTCACCCCCCCAATAAACTATTAATGGGTCAAAAAATAAATGGACGAAACCTCAGAGAGAGTACAACTTTCTCTGGGCAGAACTATCTCTCTACTGTTCGTAGAGTGTCCACACCCAATATTTGAAGTTAATCTCAGCAATAGGATGAAACTACAGTGCCTCAGTCAAGGTGGATAGAACTCTTCTCTCTTGACAACAAGTGTCTCAACACAAACGCCTTAACAGGCTGAATCCCAATGTCTGCAGACTTCCAGAGAGTCAGCTTGGGGAGCAGATTTCTCCAGACTTCACTTTATAGACTATTTAATAGTTTATAACATGTGAAATGTGCAAGACTTACACCTTACAGACTTGACGTGATGGCAGTGAACGTATCACGGTACGTATGACTGCAGTCCTTCAGGGGCTGTCTGCAAGTCTAGACGGTGGACATTCGGATTCAACCAGACTGACTCAACATTTTCCAAGAGTTGACAATGCAGCCTTCATCCTAAATATGTGGTTCAGCAGCCAGACTACGACATCTAGTGGACGTTACTGTTACTACAATTAAAGTACGTGAAGTTAAATCCATCTGTGCCAGGACACAATTTTCCTGAAGGCGTCCTATGTGTTAATGCCACGTATGTCACATTAATCCGAGTTGTTTGGTGTCAACTGCATTTTCGTGTTTACCAAAGGTGTGTTTCTTGGGTTATTATAAGGTCAACCCACAAGATCACACCTTGTCACAGAAACACAGTTGACCATTTCATTCATTTTCAACAAAACACTTCATATTTCACGTTCAGGGCATCTGTGTGGTATCTGTGAATTGTGTGTATTCATGTTTGTATTGTAGCTTGAGTGCTGTAAGCTGCGATTGTGATGTGTGAGTCGGTGCGTATACCTGCTCCGAGTCTGATCCACTTTGGCCTGGATCAGAATGGCTCGGTAGCGTCGCACTGCCACAAGGGCCAAAACGCCAATCACTGTCACCATGACGAGTGAGACGGCGAGACACGCGCCCACGAGCCGCGCTCGAGTCATCCTCACGTCACACCTCTGACCCATGTACCAGAAGTCCTCTCCTACAAGGCAGCTGAAACACAAACGAGAAGATGTTTGCATGCACAAAACCTTCTTGGATGGAAGAGATGTAGAACTGTATGTATTAATGCCTCTGCCTGGTCCTACCGGCAAACTGGGAGCTGGCCCGGGTGGTGAGTACAGATGCCATGATGGTGGCAGTAGTCAAAGTGGCAGACAGAAGAGCAGCTATAGTTTGTAGTGCCAGGATTAAACACACACTTGTAGCCTGCTGGACACTGCAGTAACCAGTCGCACACATCACCCTGAAGACCTGGAGGGAAGATATGTTCAAGAACGAGGCTGGTGTTATTCTTCATTTTGAACACCCACTGAACAGCTACATCTTAAATATTTGGTTTAAAAGGAAAAGCAATGTCCACGATCAGGTGCTAAAGCATTTGTTGAGGACAAGTTTCAGCTGTGGATTAATACACGTTTGGTGCACTAGAATTAAAATAATCTACAGTAGTCATGTTCATCATAATGACATGTCATGCAATAGTGTGTCTCATTTATGTTGGTTATTTTCTGGACAACAATGGACATCTATATGGCAAAGACAAATACAAAAATTAAAACAATAAAGTATCCAAAGAATACAGAATATGACCAGAATTCATCTTTCAATATGTCTGCCTTTTATGTCAAAGCATTAGCTGAACCTTGATGAATTGACAAATCAAATAATATATAGGTATTATTTAAGTCTAATTTAGTGATTATGGTTACATGTGGAGTTGGCACAATAATTATCCCTGTTGCTCCAAATAAACTGCCAGAAGAACCTGTCAATGCACTTTGTGCATCAGCAAACATGCAGCTACGGTACTTGAGCCATTGTGATTTGGCATATATGGCAAACACCAAAAGTGAAAGCAGCAGAGTAAGATGATCACATACCACAGTAACCAGTTTAATATCCGAGTGAGCCAGACTTCATAATCAGATTCCCCATAACTGGATTGTGAGTTTAACTGCGTTATGATGTTTACATGAGTCTGCCTGTAACTGGGTTAATTAAGTAAGCAAGTTAAGAATGGAATTCCTACAGAGGACATCTGGGACAAGGGTCTGAAATATGTTCATGTCTGTTCCCTTAACGCCAGGCTCTCTTAGATGCAGTTTGAAATTCTAAACAGGTTAAGCATCTTTGGTCAGCTGTGCGTCGGTGGGCATCTCAAATTGGCTCACCTCCCAGTGTGATGTTGGTGATCTTGGATGACCTGAAGCTCCTCCCCTCGCACACAGCCTGAGCTAGTCCTGTTCGTTCCAACAGCGACGCGTTTCCAGTCATGCCGAGCCACCGGAGAGCCCCGCTGGTTCTGAACTCCACCAGACTCTGCACTGCATGGCCACTAAAAAAACGGCAGCACATCCACTTTCTGTAGCTCTCATTCACAAAACCTTCTGCAGCGCAACCCCAGTTTGTGCCTCTCATGTTTTACCACTGTATTCAAATCACAGAGCTAAGCATCTTCTCTAAAAGATAAATACCCGGCCATCTATGAAAACCCCATTTAAAGAAGGTCATTAATATAGCAGCAAACAATGATTTGCTATGTAGAGATATATTGGAGTAACGTCTCCCTCTGTGTGGGTTGTAATCCGAGTTTCTACGTTCTTGGTTGACACAACCGGCCTTGTGTAGCCTACTTTTAGTGCATGTTCATGCATGTGAGCGTGTCCACTGGTTAGCTCGCTAATACGGCGGTTACAGCTGATAACGCTGTCCTGACCGATGCTATCTGCGCAGAGAGTGTTGCGCACGCCCTCCGGTTTCCCCCTCAGGTAAACACTGTTAGCATTTTTGCTGTAGTTTGCACTGTTAGCGCTGTTAGCACTTTTGCTGTAGTTTGCCCTGTTAGCGCTGTTAGAACTTTTGCTGTAGTTTGCACTGTTAGCGCTGTTAGCACCGGCTCATCCCGTCACCATGTTGAGAGCCATTGAGAGGCAACAGAATTAGCTGATGGACATCGTGGCGCATTAAGCAGCTAAAGAGACAAAATACTTCCCTCCTCGGGAGTTGGAGGAGACCACAAGAGAGCTAAAGGAAGAATGGGATTTGTCACTTGACCAGAAACACAACTTCAAATGAAGGATAATGTAGTTCCATGTCTGCAGGACGTGTTAATAAGAAACCGTTTGCCAATAACAACTTGTTAGTGCGTCAAATTGTCAACGTCCTGTGACTTGACTTTAATGGTAATAGATGAGAGGCACAAAATGGGGCTAAATGCAGCTTAGCTACAGTATATGTGTACTCTATAGGACTTCACCTGCTCCAGACTCCCAGCAGCCGGCTGAACCCCGGGGCTTTCTGAAGGTACGGCTCCACCTGAAAGAAACATGGAATGAGGACTTTGTAGCAGCCCCTAAATCAAACTCTAAAGCTATTGTATAATCACACGATTTGTTGGTGCTTCTCTGCATGCCAGTGTGTGTCTGTGTGTGTGTGTGTGTGTGTGTGTGTGTGTGTGTGTGTGTGTGTGTGTGTGTGTGTGTGTGTGTGTGTGTGTGTGTGTGTGTGTGTGTGTGTGTGTGTGTGTGTAATCCCTCACCCAGGCAGCGGTGTCTTCCTCCAAACCAGAAGAAAAAGCCGATCTGGACTCTTCCACAACAATCTGCAGCAGCAGCTCAATTGACTCCACTGGACAAAGCAGGAAAATAAATCCATTACAACAAGCCTGGACACAAAAAAAACCCTATTATTGAATCACACACACACACACACACATGTACATTACCTCTGATGACTGAAGGTTGGTCTGGCACGATGTAGAACTTGGGTGTGTGACTAGTTGTGGGGCTCCAAGCGGAGGTTAAAACAGGAGGTGCGAGTGACAAACGGTTCTCCTGGCTGGGATGCGAGGTTGGAGCTCCAGCTGTGGGAGTTTGTGTGGTTGTGCTGCCTGGAAACCATTGCCAAGGCTCATCCTCTCTCTCTACTTCCTCCACCTCTCCACCTCCATGTCCATAATCCGATTTTGCAGTTGTGAGCGAGAGCAAAGACGTCTGTGCAGTAGTAATGTGGTTGCGGGGCTGTTTAAGCGTAACTGGGACATTATTAGAAGACGTCAAAGGCAGGTGGTTCTGTGCATCAGGTGTGTGTGAAGATGTTTCTGAGGGCGTGGGCGTGGTTTCGTGGTCGACGAGTGGTGTGTGGGCAGCGGATTCAGTGGTAGAGGAGGGCAGAGAAAGGGGTGTGTGAGATAAATGTGAACGACCAGGTGATGGAGTGTGTGTTTGCAGCGTGTATGGAGGTGTTGATGAGGGTATGGACGTACTGGACGACGAAGGAGGAACAGGAGTCGGTGAATCTGTGGGCGAGCTGTCATGTGAGAGTGTGTCAGTGGGACGCAGCGTGTATGTTTCAGTGGTTGTTTCTGAGGGAGCTGAGGTCTGGACTACATCTCCCAACATTAGAGGTGTCGAAGAAGAACCCGTGAAACTCAAAGTCTGGTCATCAACTTCGGTGATGGCAGGCGAAGAGGACATGGTGTCGGCAAAACGTTTGTGTGTACTCTGCGATGCCGTGTGCGTCTCGTCTTTGCTCGTCTGTGTGAACGGGGAGGACGTGTCAGGAAGTGGCGAGCGCGCAAGGCCCTCTGTGCTTTGTGGAGAGCTCGTTTCACTCTGTGTGGAGGAAGTGAAAGTGTGAAGGATCTCAAGTTTGCCAGAGGACTCGAACGCAGCAGTTTGACTGGTGACCTCTGACGCAGCTGATGCCCATGAGTCAGTTGCACTCGTGTTAGGATGAAATGAAGCAGCCTCCACGGCACCAACAGCGGTTTCAAGCTCTGCGACGTGGGCGGCGGATGAATGAGTCCCGCTGGAGGCCTGTGAGGATGATGGTGACGGCGCAGTGGGTTCAATATTAGTGTGTGAGTCCCCCTGCTGAGGTTCGGTGGGGGATTTTAGAGGATCAGAGGTGACGGCGGAGGTCAGATCCGAGTTAAGTCTGTCTGTACTTCGCTGGCTCCTCCAGGAATGGGAGAGTTCCTCTCCAGAAGCCCCGCTAACGGCTCCATCATGTGGGATTAGGACGGTATCACTCTCCCAGGTTGTCCTGGATGTTGAAGCAGAGTTGAGAGGTGGGACTCTGGAGCTGGAGCGAGCTTGTGCGTTTGTAGATAGCTTAGATGTCTGAGTGGCTGTATATTTGTGAATATATGTGCCAAGCAAGGTGTTGGAGCTAAAGGCTGTCGCGTGTGTCACTGCAATCTGGGTTTGAGGGAGCTCGTTGCTTGATTTTTTCC
The DNA here is from genome assembly GCF_910591455.1 of Pholis gunnellus. NCBI lineage: Eukaryota > Metazoa > Chordata > Actinopteri > Perciformes > Pholidae > Pholis > Pholis gunnellus. The sequence continues at coordinate 5,933,874 of NC_136531.1, read as the reverse complement.
CCATGTGCGATGGTTGAACCAGCGAGTCTGTAGGCTGAAAATAGGGGCGTGCTCTCTCTCTGGCGGACATTTTTCCATCGGCGAGGTGAGGAGCTCCAGATGTATCCGCTCCATTGTTCGGTTCTTCCTCAGGAAGAGGGAGAGTTTCCCTATCAGCTCTCCCAGCCACAGTGAGTCCCTGCGGAGGTGAGGTGGGGTGCAGCGGCCCCTGGTCCTGAGAGGAGGGACTAGACGCAGACCGAGGCCCGGAGCTCCACTCCAGACCTTCAAAGAGGCGACCACTGCCCCCGTCTGTCCCCCTCACCACGTCTTGACCAACAGGAGCGGCGCTTGTAAAGCTGGTTCCTGTCCGTGACCAACGTAGGAGGTCTTGGTGTGAACGTGGGCTGGAAGGGTCGTCCGAGGAATTCCTCTCATCTTCCTGGACTGGATGACCAAAACAAACACAAAAACACAGAGAGGGAGAGGGTGAGGAGAGAGTGGAAATCACAGCAACAGAACATATCTGTCTCTCACACCACACCGATTGTGATAAGAACTTTCCGACGGACTCAAAGCACAGTTTGAACAATACATTTCCACAGTTTCACATAGTACACCCAAAGAAACCATAATATACTACTGTCAACAAAACCTTATATATTCATTGAGACAACTAAATAAGCAGCTATTTCGACAATTGGATCATACTCTCGTGATCAGGGTGAAGGAAAGTGGGCCATCCTGACTCAATAAGTCAAACTAGATAATTGAGTACTGGTTTCTCACCATAATAGGACAGCTGAATTTCATTTGAGGAGCGTCCTGCTCCTGTCCAAGTGAAGGTGGCTTTGTTTCCATCACAGTGGGAGAGCAGAGCCGTCCCCCCGCTCTCCAGGACTTGATCCGCCTCGTTCAAAACACAGCGCACTACTACGCTTGAACCACTGTCCAACCACACTAACTTTAGAAGGACCGTGGGACCCAGAGGAACACCTATCGTCCAGATGCAAACTGAAACCGTCGGGGTTCCGTCAGACTGGTAGTTCATGGGTGTGTTGTTGGTGTCAGTAAAAAGTCCGGGTAAAGTGAGATTGATGTGACCAGCAGGCTGTTTGTCCAGGCTGACATCTCCACCACAGTGGTGGTGCAGCAAGGCCAGTGTTTTATCTGAGGAAAGAGAAGAAGAAAAAAAGACGCTGGTAAAAGAGGGCATCAATCTGGCATAAGTCTCCTGAAATCTGTGTGATGTTGCAGTGAAAACTGATTTATTGTGTCCAGTTCAACCAAAGATAATTCTCATTCTCCGATTGTTTGAAGCATGAAAATGTAAAAGCAGGAACCAGAACATTAGAGGAAAAAAAAAAAAAAACGTAATAAAAATTCACAGATCGTCCCCCTCTTTGTTTCTTATCTCCTGAATAATCTGATGACCCCTATATTTGGATCAGAGCTTGAAGCAGGTTACAAAACTCAACTCTACAGAAACCTACCAACCTTTTTGGTATTGACAGAAGAGCAGCACTGTTGTGACTTAATTTAAAAAATAGCTGAAAACGAAACAGCAGTTTCAGATAAAGGAACATACAAAGCTCGGTGACAGTAAAAGGAGTGGGCTTCATTATAAGAGAGCAGTTCATAGCAGAGGTTCTTACCTGTTGTGATAATAAAAAGCAACAGGCAGGCGTGGAGCTGCATTTCCAATCCTGAGACATTTCAGTGTCGGAGACCTTATTAATCCCAAATCCATATACAGATTGCTCAGATGTACAGTATCTGTGCGTTATGATGAGGACGAGCGAACCGCGCAGAGCGAAAACAAAATGATCTCCAGTTTCCCTGCGAGCAGAGCAGTCTCAGCAAAACGGAGAGGCGTCAGAAACTTTCCTTCTCCATCATTTCCTTCTAACGGAAACCACCGTGCTGTCAGGGGGCTCGGCGCCGCACGGTCACCCAAATGAGTTGCACGTGTGTCGGACGGTGTGCCTCGTAATGTGGGACGGACAGAGGGTTTTATGTGCGCCCCCGGGCTGTTCCGTGCGCCAGTTTGTTTGATTCAAACGACGTCTCCAAAGATGAGAGGAAGGAATCCAGTGGTCGCGGCGGGAGCTGGTTTTTACACACATGCTTAAACGCAACACAGGAAACCTTTACCACAGGAGGCATGGAGACGTGACAGGGCGGGGGCAGTTTATTAGTGCTTTTACATTCACACCCCACTGTGTGTCAGACAGGGAGAGTTGGAAACCAGTGCCCGGTGGCAGGATGGCTTCATTATCACTCATCAGACATGGAGATAAATTATAGAGCTGGAGAGCCTATTATTATTATTTGTTGTGCGTGTGGCCACATTGGGGCAGAATAGCATCAGAACAAGCTGACAAACTTGATATTAAAGGCAGGGTTGGTAATCTTCTTCATAAATGTTTTTGATATTTTTGTTTAAAATCTTATTACATCCTGACAGCAATAGATATAAATGAATCATACCCTCTAACAAAAAAAGATATATGTATACATATACTGTATATCTGTTTTCTCTGGGGGATTGTTAAAATTCATATTGTGCTTTTCTTTTACACTTTTAAGTATATATATATATATATATATATTAAAAGGCCTCATTGAGATAACAATCTTTATATTAGTAGCCTGGCCATCCAATTTAAATAAAAACTATAGCAAAGTGCCAACTCCCCCACATTTGTAAGTAAAATAATATTTGAACAAATTAAAGGAAAAGCAGTTGCAAATACTAGATCAGGGTTCCAGTTCTTTTGTAGAGAACATTTTCCAGGAAGTCTGCCATGCAGTCTAAGCCTAACTTCTCTATAAAATCATCTCTTTCGTGCTTAGAAATGATGACGCTTTGAAGAATAATGTACCATTTAAGTTGCATGGGCTAACCATGTGATGTGACCTGGGGGGGGGGTGTTCACATCTTTAACAGCCTTTTCAAAATACTCATCCATAAACTACCATTTGAAAATGTATATGATCTCATTGTTTAATTCTGCTCTAAATAAACCCCAAAACACGAGACGTATAAAAAGATAATTTTATTGATGCAGGAAAAACTCTGAATAACGACGGTGTTACAGGTCATCTGAACTTTGATGCTTTTAAAAGCTGCAGAGCTGATTGTTAAAACCTGGAAGTTTTCAACTGTGCCATCTTTATCTTTGCATATCCTAAGGGAGAGGAAACATGCACTTTTCAAAGTGGATTATGACAACAAATGATTGTTTTTTTACTGGATATCTGCAAAGGATAACAAACTTAAACTAATGCGAAATGTAGAGAACTCAGAATAACAGCACTTTCTCAAACTGCAATGTATTGGATGTGTGTATGTAAAAGTAGTTTAAACATCTTATGAATCCATTTTCCAAAACAAGATCGAGGATCTGTTCAGGCACACATACAGTAGAAATGGAAAAGGTTACAGGAAAACATACAGTAAATGGTCCTTTTTGAAGACATGCACATACAAAAACAAGCTTTTACAGACGCATTTTCAAACGTCGCGCATCGTGTGAAACTGTTTCCACGGGAGGAATCACTTCAACAGAGTCACAGGCACTCATGTTTTTATCTAACGGTATTGCCAGGGTTAATAAAAGCTTTCGGACTCACAGGAATAATCCGTGATACTCCATGATGTTCAGTGTGACTAAATTATTCATACATGTCCAATATCGCTTGGAACAAAATGATCCCATTAAACTCTTGTTTATTGGGTGGTGTGGATCATTAAAACAAATCAGGTCAGGTCAGGTTGGGTCGGACCGTGTGTGTGTGTGAGTGTGTGTGTGTGTGAAGACTTCAGAGGAAAGTAAAGTATGTGGCTTCTTCCTGTCAACCAGTACGTAGGATGATGTGGACTCCAGATTCAGTAAAAACAGGACCGCTCATGTCTCCCACTTTGAGAGCAAAGGAGGCATCTTCAAAAGGCTTCTGCATTTGACCTAAAACATAAATATAGATATATTATGTTGAAGGAATACATTCTCTTATCCACATTCAAATGAAAACTCACACATGTTGTAAATTATCATCAGTTGGAAGCGTGTCAAATATTGCCAGAAATTAAATGAAAGTAAAACAAATGTCAAAATGAATCTTAAAATAATAAAACTAACTACAAGTACCATGTAGTCCCACCTCTGCCAACCAGTCATGTTGCAGTTTACATCCATGTCTTTCCAAAATATCACCATTTTGTCCTATTAGACGTTTGTGTGATATTGTCATAAATAGCCTATGAATTCTTGAGTGTTTTGTGAGCTTGCGGTGAACTTTAACCGCCAAAATCAGATCAGTTTAACCTCGAGTCCAAGAGGGCGTTTGTGCAAAATCTGAAGAAATTCCCTCAAGGCGTTCCTGAGATATCAGGTTCACGAGAATGGACAACCCGAAAACATAGGCTATAGGACAGCAGGATACTGTACTTTTTAATAAGAGTATTTGTTGCTGATTACTACACGTTCACCAGAGTTATCCTAAAACACACTCTTCTGCACCTCTCCTTTATTTCATATGAATTTTAAAAAGCCTAACCAGGTACTGGAGCAGCAAATTAGCTTCAGACAAATAAGAAAAATAAGATGAAATGTGTATATAGCGATAAACACATTACGTATTTTGTATTTATTTTTTCATCCAGCAATGTTTGTCTGTGTTGTCCTGCTAAATAAAAGAACATATTACCACACACCCTTGAGATGTATGTACAACTCTTCTGGGTTTGTGTATTTCTGAATAGGAGTGCCCTTGCGTTAGCAGATTGTGGTGTATCGTTGCGTGTGCGAGTACGTACCTTTGCCAAATAATCCCAGATCTCCACCATTCTTAGCTGAGCTGCAGTCGCTGAACTGAGAAGCCAGGGACTCAAACTTCTCCTCTCCAGACTTGATGTCTTCTATATACTCTGCACAGAAGAGAGGAAAAACAACAACAACTTTAACATGTTGATCTGACGTGATCGACCCCCCCTCCTCCTCCAATGCCTTACGTACTCTGAATGAGCTCCAGGGCCTCGTCTTTAGTTCGTGTGATATTTTCTTCTCGCCAAGAAGATGGACGACGTGACTGATCGTGCTTCACCAGCAGGTGAGAGCAGCGTACCTGAGTGAGTGAAAAAACCCACAAACCGATCAGTGTCAAGAATCAATAAGACTGGTATGAATAAGTCAGGACCACTAATCTAATACGACAGAGATAAGATACATCACAACTAATGGCTTTAGTGTTGTTAATAAAGTGCATGTTTGCACTTCCGGTTCCCTCGTCTCAAAGTAAATTAGTTTCTTGAATGGGTTTTTGGTTAGAAACCTGAAATAAGTCGTTCCTGCAGCAAACTTTTCCCAAGTTAACGGCTAACTAGAAAGTGACAAACCCATGACTCCTTAATTAAGATGTACTTCATACATTAAGATAACTTCAGCCATAGTAGTCATGCACATCCAAATCCCGTTGCTGGACAGATAGAAGAGAGCAATGACGACACTAATGAAGGTCCGCACACTGTAGAACCCTTTCGTGCAACATACTGGAAAGTGAGTAAATGTTTTTTCTTACTCGAGTTGTAAAAGTTAGGAAGTCATAAAGAGTTGCAGTGCTTTGGCTCTAGTCTTACGGGGCTGCAATCATTTCTACAAACCACCAGAAGCCACTGTGTTTTTTTAAAATCCAATAATCCAAAACTTTAATTATTTTTGGCAGGAAGCCCAAATCTTCATAAAGCCTCGTCCACCCATCACTAACTTCAGTCGTCACTAAACTAGTCCAGTCTTGTTTTTATGCAATCTTGTAAAACACTTTGTAACTGTCATTTTGAAAAGTGCTCTATAATAAAAGTCTATTGTTATTATAATAATAAATACATTTAAAATATTACACATAATAACCTTATCTGGCTCTCCACGGCCATCTCCCACCGGACGTTCCCACTGGCTGGCGTTGGTGATGTGGTTGAAGTAGTAGACTTTTCCTGCAGGACAAAGAGTGACGGTCAATAAAGATGCATTCAATTACTTTAAATACAAAATTAAGGCAGCAGAACAAGCTGCAGACACAACATTTAATGCTCAATATGAAATTCTGAACATATATATTGCCTCCACGAGGCTCTCAACATGGCAACATAAAGCATCGCTGTCCTGCGAGAACCACATCTCTAAAGTCAACTTTTCAATAGCTCAGAAAAACTGCTTTTCCAGCGGATTCAAGAGGAGTTTTAAATAGTTTATTTAGCTGGAAACAGGGCTGAAAACAGGGCTGGAGATCAACTGTATACAAACATATGATGATCTCATAGAATATGATGCATTGCTGAACATTAAACTAGCCAACAATATAGTTAAAATGAACATGGCTTAAACATCTACAGCAGTGAAATGCAACATAGACATTAATGCTGCAATTCATATAAAACCATCATAAAGTATAAACACTTAATGTACATTTTAGGATTAAGATACACCCTTATTGATCCCCAGCAGGGAAATGTTGTTGCAGCAGTAAAAGGACAGCAATAAATAATAGGAGGTACAATGAATAAGAAATTGACATTGGTGTAGTTATTATGTGCATTAATATAATTGAGTACTGTAACATATTAAGTTATATGGTACATTATGATATAGTGTGGGATATATGAAACAATCTTAAATATAGTATAAGGTGCATCATTGTCGTAAAAAAGGCACTACAATAACATGCAATACTTTAAGTACGATTTTTAATGCAGGAATTGTATTTGTAGTGGAGTATTTTTAGAGTCTGTATACTTCTTCCGTTCACTGTTGTGCTGCAGCCAAGTAAACCATCAAATATTCATGTTTTAATGGAATTGCAATCTACGAAGCTCTTTTTTTTTAGGCCTCCCCAACATAAATATGTAAAAACCGCTGAGGCTCGTGCAGTGCAGGTGACTGAGGCACTGGAGGATAATGACGTCATGCGGAGGGCCCTGCAGCAGCAGCCAGGTTTAATGGATCAGCTCTGGCGCGATCATGAAGCAACATACCCCAAATAACAGCCAAACGACCAATTTAGCAAAACACACCTATGAGACAGAGTCACCCGCCACTTGTTTCAGCACATCCGCATCAAAGTTAAAGTCTCATCTGCCTCGTTTCAACTCTAAACCACGATGCTGCGTCTGCTAGCTCGTAAGCTAAATCCATAACGGTACATATTGCCATTGAGCTTAGCTAGCTAGCATATTTAGCTTCTCGAGGCTACTGTCTCACCTGAACTGCGGCTCATTCTTTTCTCCCATCCACCAGGTAACTTCTCCTCGTCTGCCATTATTTGTTCTGCAGCAGCGTTTGCAAATTCAATTTCAATGAAGCTACCGTGTGTGTGGACAGGTTGGGCTGCAGCTAAGCAATGTACGACAATTAGAAGCGTGTTTACGGTACGAGTTGTTTTCAGAATCGCGTCCCGCCTTTTCACTGTCCTATCATAGGCTAATGTGGGCTGTCAATCACCGTTGTGCCCATTTGATTGGCCGAGAGGCTTATACACAAAACAAATCAGCTTTACGGACGGAGAACAGTCCACAGAAAACCATCTAAAGGCAATATTTGTTATTCTGGTGTGAATTTCCAGGTAGGAATGTCACATTTAACTTAATTTAACACACTGTCATTGCCATTTTAAAGACCGAATGTTGGTTTTATTGTGTGCTTTGTAACATTACGCACAATATACGCTAATATAACGTTAGCGTGGTGTGAGCTCTAGCTAGCTTAGCTAACACCAAACAAAACAACCTGACTTATTTAAACAGATTTTACAGTTCAGGCTCTGCTTCTCTCACGTGGCCACATGGCTGTAGTTTCTAACTAGCTAAATGTACGACCACCATTGTCCTAAGTGTTGTTTTAGAGCGACTCAACATACACACATGTTCATGCTAACATTTCCTCTTGGGCTGACAGAAACTGAAGATGATCGAGGTGGTTTGCAACGATCGCCTGGGCAAGAAAGTCCGGGTAAAGTGCAAGTATCCTTCTCTGAAACTGTGGAGTTACTCCTGATTAATGCGTCCTACCACACGTGTTGTACCCGGTGGGCCCACGTACAGCTAACGTGGAGTTAGCTTGACTTGATTACAGAGATGCGTTCGTTAACAAATGGAAATCTTGGACCTAAGGCCTCTTTTCAACTCAAAATATAGTATAAAAAGGAATAAAACAAATACAAATTAGACTCTAAAGAAGACATCAAATAGTGCAGAAGATACATGATAGGGATACAATATATCATATATAAAATAATATATATTTGTGGTAGACTGGTGTGCAGTAATTGAAAAGTAAATGAATTGCAATTTTATTTAGAGATTATTTAGGTAGTCTTGAAGTCCTTAACTTCAAGCATTAAAAAATGCATATTTTCAAAGTAAGAGCACTCTGTAATTCAAGACAACTTCCTCCAAGATCAAAAAAATATCCATCAACTGCTTTTGAAGAACCAAGTAAGGCTAGATGACATTACGTTAACCTGGGTTAGTTAAACCACATTTGAATTGTTTTTCGGTTCCATCACGTTGCTACTTCCTTAACCACCATGTTTCAGCTCTGAAGACACTATTGGAGATCTGAAGAAGCTCATTGCTGCTCAGACAGGAACACGTTTTGACAAGATTGTACTAAAGAAATGGTAAGTTGCTTGTACTGGAGTACTGATCATAAAGTGTGTTTCTGTGGCTTTCTGTGGTCTTTTATTAGCAGTTGATTGTTCCTCCTCTGTGCCCACAGGTATACCATATTCAAGGACCACGTGTCTCTGGGTGACTGTATCCTTTAAACCGTCTTTGCAGCTGCTGCCTCTGAATTATTTGCATGAGTAAATTCCATTACCACTGATTTGGATGAACCTCATCTTCATAATATACTTGGAAGTTGCATGTTTTGAATTACTTTTTGAGGTCATTTTAACTTTGATGAAATATTTATTGCAGATACATTAACAAGTCTACATTGTGGATGTCAGCAGTAATAATGTATTTCATCTGAAAACAGAAGAAGCATTTAATCATATTAATGGTAGCAAACTTTTACCAAGCGGAACTATTTTAGCCTGATCGGTTGTACTTAACCACAACATCTGCAGATGAAATCCATGATGGGATGAACCTGGAGCTGTACTACCAGTAGACCAGAGGAGGACCACAGCTCGATGCCACAGAAGACCCTCTTCATTGACCCCCACACACACACACACACACACACACACACGCAGAAATGGAATTAGTTGCAGAAAACCACCATGATCATCAGAGAGAACAAGAGCAGGATCTACATAGACATTACATTGGTCTCAGTTTTAGCGAATGATTTTATTTGCCTGGAAATTGTGTGAAAGACATGTTGTTGTGCAGTTTTTGTTTTGATATTTTGGAATTAAAGCGGATATTTACCTACTAACAAGGCTGAGTGCTGGTCATTGCCGTCCTGTAAGCTTGACTGTAAACTCTTGTATGACTACAATGTAATTTTAAAAGCGTATAACTTTAAAATGTTCATACAGAGATCATCGCACTACTTCCTCTGGTACAGTGTGTCAGAAATAGAGTCTTTTCTTTCTAGCTTTGGAGAAGATTGCAAGTGTAAACTTAAACCACAGAAATAACATGACCTAAGCTTATTAAGCAGAAGTATCAAAATATGATTGTGTACTTTTGGTCTCACTGGCATAAAGTATAGTAAGTGTATTTACTTGATCACTGTACAAACTTGATGTACTTGAGAATTACAATTCTTTGCTACTTTTTTGTACTTCTACTCAATACTTCTACATGCATCTGACAGCTGGAGTTGCGTATTACTTTACAGGTTAAGATTTTTCATGTAAAAGATCTAATCTGTTAATAAAACATATGTTATGTTTTATAAACTGGTGTAAAGTACCCAGCTGTATATAAAGCTGTTAGAAAGTACAACACTGAAATCCTGCATACACGTTAATGCATCTAATTATACAGTGCATCAAACAATATATTAGTTGTGCTGATACTGACTCAAATAGCTGGATCAGGTATCTGATACCATTGTTATAATAAATATTAATCCAGTACATTTATATCTGTTACATTTTGTTCTATAAAGTTAGGAAAAGAATGTTTAAGTCGAGCCTGATGTTGCCTTACACATAAAATAATGATCCCAGTCACCTCCACACAGTTAATTAAACACCAGTGTCAGGTCGGTGTATCGGCCGAGGTATCCCAGGTATCAGGAATTAAGAAGTCGGATCGGTGCATCCCTAACTATACATAAGACTGTTAAAGGTTACTTATTTGATTGCAGAAGCTCTATTTGTAATGAAGTGTTTACACTGTGGTATTGATACTTTTACTTAAGGCTCTGAATATTCCTCCATGACTATTTGGTCAGTTCTTTCATGGTTTGGGCCGGACCTCTTTGTCCCAATTTTCGAGGATAGTGGGCTTCCAATTTTGTGACCATAGTTTGGAAACGACCGTTTCAACATCACAATAACCCAGTCGGTATGCCCAAACTAAGCTAAGCATTACAATGCCGCCATGCACAGTTTGAGCACATACTTCTAAACCAGGTTAGTTGTACATGAACCAGACATTCAACAGGTCAGCTGGACAAAACTTTTATTCACAACACTAGACAGTCATTAAATCACAAGTAACAGCATCTTTCTTTCTCACTCGCACACAGCCACACTGGTGCACATGGGTTAATGCAATCGATGGAAACCAGGTATCACATAGACCTCCACACATACAGTTTGGGTCTATACATGTCCTCTGGAGCCACATCAGCAGTAGTCAGAGTAGTCCTCCTCCACGTAGTTGGCTGGAAAGAACCCCACCTGGAAACAAAGGGGCAGTGGAGGTTAAGACAAGATGCTTCAAAACCTGAAAACCAAGCCACTGAGTGCACCTTTCTAGTTCTTTTTATGTTTGCAATTTCCTCACCCGGCCGTACACCTCTCCCTTCCACCAACCACTGTGAGCTTTCTTGGAGAGGATCTTGATGGTGTCTCCTTCCCGCAGCGACAGCTCTGAGCGGTCCCTGGCTGAGAAGTCATACCTGGCCCTCACCTGGCCCAAACTCCTCATGCTGCCTCCTGTCAGAAAAGGCCAACGTTGCAACACAGGTGAGCTTCAGAGAATAGTAGAGCATTTTGGCAAATCACCTTATTGGCTTTTTTTTGCTGAGAGTTTGATGAGAAGATCGACACCACTCTAATGTCGATCTTCTCATTTGACTCTCGGCAAGAAAACAAACACGCATGTTTCCCAAATTGTCAAACGATTCCTTAAACATGATCATAATAGTGGGAATGGACAGAGATGTACTGCACCTGGTGTTGTGTTTGGTGTGGACTGTGGCGTGTTGTTAGGTGAGTTGCTTTGCTCTGGTTGTTTGAAAGGCGTACACAGCGTGGTGTCCACATCCTTAAAGTATTCCTTCAAAGAGTTCTGCTGGTAAAACTGAATCATCTCCTAACACAGGAAGAAGAACCGCAACGCGAGGAGGAGGAGAGTATGAGGAACATGTGACAGGGATTCAAATAATATTAATAATAATCATGATAAACTTTATTTATATGGCAAAACAAAACAAAACAAAACAAAGGTTACACAAGTGCTTTACAAGATAAAATTGGTAGACAATTTAAAAGTCTAAAAGTTATATAACATACAATACAATACAATATAAAATCATTAAAATAATCATTAAGATAAAAGTCAAGAAAATAACTTCTCTTCAGGCCAAAAACTCACAAACAATAACACGTTTTTAAGAAGGATTTAAAAGAGGTTAAGCGGGTTAAGAAGATGATGGAAGCAGTTTGAAAGGAGGAAATACGTTTTAGTGTATTTCTTCTGGTCACTGCCAGATGCGGTTTAAAAGAACAACAACTTACAACTAAACCCTTGAAGGCTTTCTTGTCATTGATGCGGTACAGGCCTTCATTGGACGTGACCTTAATGTGTCTGGTGTCCATGTTGAACCTGCAAGAGCAGAAAGAGGGTTGTGGATAAAAGCAGTAAAGTAGGTACTCGAAGATTAAAAACATCAATGAGACCCTATTTTAATTATTTGTCTGGAGTCTATGTATGATCACAAAGAGGTTGAATAGCGAGCACTGTTTAGTTTGGTAGCTGAATGGTGTCGGTGCTCCTCTAAAAAGAAGGAACTCAAACTTTTTTTCAACTTCACCAAAGATTAGTGGCTTTCATATGAGAATGTGTTTATATATGTGGTACTAGTTCCTTGTTGCAAAACCTGTATTATCCTGTTGTTGAGAGGAAGTGATACCAGAGCTCATAGGCATTCAGCAATTTATCTACATTTAGTTAAGTCATCATTGAACATTTGCTGAGCAAGCATGACTTTGGTCCTTTATAGGTCAACAGACATCAGGTGTGTGATTTAGAACTTTAGATATCTGGTTTACAAACAGGGCTGCGACCAACATTCACTTTCATTATCAATTCAACTGCAGATTATTTTCTTATATTAATCCTTTGGTCCTTAAAATGTCACACAACTGAAAAAAGCTCCCAGAGCTCAAGGCAATGTCTTCAAATTGCTTGTTTTGTCCAAGCAACATTCGAAAACACAAAGATATTTCATTAATTATAATTAAAGACGAAGAAAAGCAACCATAACATCTAAAAAATCTTCACTTTTTAACCAATTTTTGCCCAGTTTGAACCCAGATATCTAGCCATCTGTCGACTTGTAAATTACCAAATCAGTCATCTTCAATCTGTAAACAGAAAATAAAAGAAAACAAACATTCCTTAAGATAAAATGATCTTAACCAATAAATCTGCGAAGGCTTACTTGAGGCTGATAGCAAACTCTCCTCCATCTTTCTGCCGCACGAGGAATGTTCCATCGGACCGGGACATTAGCAGGTTCTTGGCTGCGGTTCTGTCCATGTTCCCTGCAAACCTTCAAGCACAGCGAGAACCAGAACCTTATTATTTGCTTAAAGCAAGAGTCCAAAAAGTTTGAAAGAAGAAATAACAAAAGGCCAAAGTGTCTGTTTCAATGAAAGTTACAACGTTTTACTTTAAGTTCCTTTATTTAGCATTTATAAGAAGTGAAAAAATAATTGATATGTGGTTAATAACACACTATAGTGTAATTGTGCGCAGATATAAGCTAATTTCTAACTGCTTATTAAAGTACAGTATTTGTCAGCAGTTATAACTTCTACATTATTAAAACTGTATTATCATTCATTATCTATTTATACACCAACTTCCACTTATGGGTGCCCACAGGAGTTATAGTTGTTGACAAATAAACACCTTTATTCGCTTACAACTATGTTATAAAACATTTATTAACTACTTATCTACTAGTTATAAATGCAAAGGGTTTTTAATTTTTATCAAACTGACTGCTGCAGTTTGAGTTTGTAGAAAAATAAAGTGTGTGACAATTGGTGCAGTCAGTAGGTAGCTTTGTGTTTTCGTTTCATTCCACAGTGTCATACTTGATGTTGCCACCAGGAGGCACTAAAGTAACTCATTTTAAATCCGATACATGGATACTTAAGGACAATAACTGTGTTTTCACAAGCTGTTTTTTATTTGATTTAATTCATTGTTATTTGCTGCATTTTGAGTCATCTTGAGCAAGAACATCATTGTAATTATAACAAGTATCATGATGATAGGTGACGAATAACTAAAGATAACTTTATGCATCCAAAGCTGCTTTAAAAGCACCAGCACTTTGCAGTATCTGGTTCTGTTTTTGTGGGTTTTTTTAGGGTTTTCCGTATGAGCTCTGTGGTCTTAATCCTTCCTTGTTGCAATGCACTGAATTACCGTCAGAATTACAGCTATGAGGTTGACAGGGGTTTGGTGAAAAAGTTATGTAACTGAGTTCTTGTTGATACTCACCAGTTGAATCCAGACAGGTCAGGAGTCTGCCTCTGGGAAAGGGTGAGATCACACAGAGGTTACATTTAAAACAAATGTCTGTGGTCACAGTGGTAACTCTTTTTTATTTCTTAAAGAAAAAGAAGGTTTTCACATTATTTTCAGTTTGGTGGAGGGTGTGTGGTGTTCAGGAGCTCATGTTGGCTCATGGTTCGTACTCACAGAGATGATGGGCTGAACCTTTTGGCAGGGGAACCATCCCATCTGACCAGCTGTCAGGTTCCTTCCCTGAGTGACACACACAACAGCAAATCACATGGCCGGACAGGCTGGACCAAGCAGTCTTTGCAACATATAAATGAATAATAACATCAACGAGAACAAGTAACTTACAAACAAATCACCACCCCAAAACAAATGACTCATGTGCAGTTGATATCGATCTAAAATAATTTACACCAAATTGTTATGTAGGGATTACAGAGGAAGTCTTGTAAAGTTTGAAACAACTGAAGTGACGATGAGAGAAAAGCTTCCAACAGTTCCAGTGTTTTGCACGCTTTAGCCCTTTTACTACAAAGACTTCACATTACTTACATTGTTACCTACGATTTGAGACGAGTCTTTTCTACCCTCTCTTTATGTTCATTTTTTAGGTTCTACTTTTAGGTTCTATAGTTGGTTATTTTTATGAGGTAATATAATTAAAGTCAGGGTAAGTAGGAACTGTACTTGTTGAGGAAGATTCAACATCAAAGCCTTGAAAGGCTGCTGAACTAGAAGACACCTTATCAGAATCCTCTTTTACTTATTTTGTGAATCCAATGATGTTGCCCAAATCTTAAATATTGAGTAATGAAGTTTCCACAAGCACTTGAATGCACCATCAGGTAAACTAAAAGACCCTTCTTCTACAACCGCAGAATGAACACTGGTACATTTTTCTGTATGGAGCCATATTACACAAACTGCCTCCTTATCTCTGTTCTCTTCTCTTTGTAAAAACGATCAGCAACAATGTAAATGTCAATCGTTTTCAAAGCAGGTGTTACTAATAACTTTGACGGTGGCTCTGTGCTGAGCTAAATGGCATTCAGACATTAGGTTTTGATTTATTTTCCATATCAAAACCTTTTAAATGAATCACACAGTGGAGTGCTGGTTGGGCCTGAGCGAGGAAGTGGAACGAGATACATGGAGGAAAATGACATAAGAGTCTGAAAGAGACAAACGCATCTCACACCTACACATCTACCACAGGAAGCAGGGCTTGAAAACACAACTAAATAACGTGTGAACCCCCCCCCCCCCCCCCCCCCCCTCTCGCCCCGTCAGAGTGTATACGCTTGTATTTGGTTTTTAACGCTACCTCCCACCAAGGCAAGTCGGCATCTGCCCGGGTCAACTCAATGATGTCGCCTTTGCTGAGGTGTAGCGGTTGACCGAAGCCCACGGGGGGCGGAGGCAAGCCATAATACTCTTGACACACCTCCATCTTAGGAAATCCTGAGACAGAGAGTAAGGAGGAAAGAGGAAGAGGAGACGTTGAGGAGATCTCATGGGCAATGCAAGAACTTTGACTCCATCAAGTATTTCATTTCGTCATTTTGGAGAGAAAGCATGACATGACACATCAGAAGAAACATTATTTCTTTTATATTATTTCAGAACAAAAGGCTCAGGGTGTTACGTAACAAATCCGTCATGTGAAGACATAACAGACATAGTTCGAGCTATGCGGCTCCTGTACCTAGCAGTTCGATTGCACCCCCATAACTAGTGGAAATGAGACCCAAGGTCTGTTTTACACTCGCTACAAATGAGACAGATGGTTCAAGATATTTCGTGGAGAGAAACAGGGGCTGTATGGAGCCTATGTAATATTTCATATTGAATCTCTGCATGTGACAGTTGATTTCACTAAATGTACGGATCTCCTTCATTGCATTCATTACCTAGATCTACCTTCCATTTTTGTGAGAATTAAAATACTTAATAGAAAATGGATATTATGTGATTTGAACCCTTCTGCTCATGGATAAACTTTTCTGCCTCACTGTAGATGGTGGCGTAATGTGTCCTAAACTTTACAAGTGAATTATTAAAATGCCTCTATTGGAACTAGCTCTAGGGAGATTCCATTTAAACATGTTATTTCTTACCAGGGCTTGAATGTCCGGAGGACCTCTGTGGTTTATTCTGGAGGAACGAAAGACAAAAACAAAATTGGAGGAACTGTACCTCAACTTGTATCTATTTGCACAAGTTAACTATTAAAAGGACATTCAAATGTCTGTGTAAAATAGTGTGCAGGAAGAGGAAAGAAGTCTTAGGGCTTATTCATCGCCTCGACCTGAATAAGATAAATGTAGTCGTACCTTCTTCACAGTACCAGCATGATCTGTAATATAAAGAAGACAATTTAATGTGAGAGAAGTGATAATTATGCTTATTAGAAGTACTTAAACACATGCACATATACGGACCTGAGTTTCGTCCGCAGGCAGGGACTCTGCCTAAACACTCTTTATGTGCAGCCATTTTACAGCGTGTGCAGAGATAGCCCTGGAAAAAGATCCCTCTGCAGAAGACAGATGGAGAGATTCAAATGTTTAAAAAGATTTGGAGCTAAGAGACAAACAGAGAAACAGCGAGTGAGACAAAGTACCTTAATAGCATCGAGCAGGCCTTGCAGGAGGTGGTTTCCTCAAAGCAGTGCATCTGGAAGTCGTGGTTGTTGGATGTGGAGTTATCTGGACACATATTCGACCTGCAAACGTGAAGTACAACTGTTTTAACAAGCATTCACAGAGCGAGAGAGAGGATCTATTTGGAGAATGAAGAAACCAACAGCAGCAACAAACAGTGCAGATTGCAAATAACAATCTACAGATCATGTGCATTTCCTATAGTGTTGAGCAATCAGCCAAGATGCAGCACAAGACCATGCAGCTGACATTTTGCAAACAGACCTTCTTTACTCTGATCTTTGGCAAGAAGTCAGTGTGTGTATTTATTTCCATGTGTGATAACTCACTGAGCCATCTCAAACTGTTCCAGCCATTTCTTCTTCAGTTCTCTGGTTTTGAAGAATAAATCGTATCCACACCTCCCGTTGCAGTCCAGCAGAAGGAACAAATAGGACCACTGTTCACAAACACACACTGTTATAGCTTCATCAATGCTTCATAGTTGTCTGGTATAATTGGTGCTACAGAGTGGTAGAAAGACCTTCTTATTGTCTTTTTCTCCTGTGGTTTCGTCTCGTATCTGGTAGTACTGTAGTTCAATGATCTCCTTTAGCTCAAACGTCTCTCCGCTCTTCTTCTTACAGATAAACATGGCCTTATCGAAGAGGAATGCATACCTGACGAACAGCCACAGACGCAACACAAGGTCAGATATATGGCGTTAACACACGAAAGATACACTGAGACACAAACAACACACACCTGTCCTGTTTAGACTTTTTCTCCGGGATGCAGATCTTCAGCTCTCCGTCGATCTTGGGCCGACCATAGAAAGCTAGAGACTGAGTCTGACGAGCAGAGGGGAGCGAGGATGATCAGTAAAATATTAAATACAAGCCTAAAAGAAATGAAAAGTGAATAATGTGACCTCACCATGTTTTCTATGGACAACTGGAAGGTGGTGATCTGTTTGATGATCTCGTTGTCTCGCTTCACCTCGTTCACACACTGCGCCAAGTCCTGCAAACACGCACACAAAGACGAATGAATGAGTGTGTGTGTGAATATCCTAAATTAAGGTTGGGGATTAACATGAACACTTACTCTCATGGCGTCTAGAGCTGTGCGGAGGTTGTCCTTCTCTGTTGGGTCAGTGGTGTGCTTCATCAGCTCCTGCAGGCACAAACAGACAAATAATGGAACAAATTAACATACATAAATTATTATATATTATATTAGTAGATGATTATAATTCATACATTATTCTAAAAGCAGGATTTTACTGTTGTAGTTGGTTGAGGTGGAGTTATTTTGTGTAGGACAGCAGCTACTGATTATGTCTATAATGGATTTATCTGCTGATTATTTTCCTGATTAATCGATTGATTGTTTGGTTTTTAAAACATCTCAAAATGGTGAGGAAAGCGTGTCACATTTACCCGCACAGCGTCACAAAACACAATGCTTGTTTAAAGTAGTCCAAACCTCAAAATAATTAAAAGGAAAAGCAGCAAATCCATGAAATGTTACAGTTGCCAAGTCAATCCGTTTATTTCTGTAACCTGTACTTGTACGGTGTAACAAACAAAACATCATATTTCATAAATGCAAAAATCTTAATTTGTAAAGTAACTAAAGCTGTCAGATGAATGGACAATATTTCTCTCTGAAATGTGGACTAAAAGTAGAAAGTGATCTGAAAACCAAAGACTCAAGTAAATCACAAGTACCTCTAGTTTGTACTTAAGCACAGTACTTACAGAGTAAATGGGCTTAGTTACATTCCATCACTGCCACGCACACACACACACACACACACACACACACACTTGTACAAACATACCTGTAACAGCAGGTGATATTTGAGGACCCTCTGCATTGGGACCATGAGTAAATCCCTGAGAGAAAAACGTCGACTATTTGCTCTGTTTGAACACTCCTGAAAGAGAGAGAGAGAGAGCGTTAGTGAGAAAGAGAGAGAGAGAGAGATAGATAGTGAGAGAGAGAGAGAGAGAGAGAGAGAGAGAGAGAAAACATCTGCAGTTAACCATCGTCGTGTTAAGAGGATGTTGTGCAGCAGACCCAGCTTTCCCAAACCAAACCAAATATTCCCCTGTAGCCCAGAAAGCATTTCCCACGTAGACCATCGTTATAAAAGCTACGGCCAGTTTATACTCTTTGTATTTTTAAACGATGAAGTTTTAATATTTGTCATACTTTATTGAGACTTAGTTCAGACTGAATCTGCACAAATTTGAACCTTAAAGGTACCAAAAAACAGAGCGTCCCTTTCTCACCTCCAGTTTCATTTTTATGTCCTCCCTCGTAGTCGAAAGCTTGTCCAGGTGTTTTGATGCCGTTTCCACCTGACTACAGTAATGACCGTACAGTAACAGCCTGAGGAGAGGGGTGTGTGTGACGTATATTAGAATATACTACAACATACATGTATTTCTAGTGTAACTGTACAACAGAAAAAGACGTGTCTGTGTGTGTTGTGTACCTCTCCTTGTACTTCAGAAACACCAGGTACAGGTTCTTTGCTCCGTAATCGAGGATGGAACTCCGGACCTCCCCCAACATATTGCGATGGGTGTCGGCCAATTCCTACAAATACAAATACATCGAAAGAAAAATGTAAACAAGGCTAAATACATGAAGGTAAACATGAACTGTACGCGTGACCAGGTGTGTAGCAAATCCTCTCAAGTACCTCTATGTTGATGAAGATACTCTCTATGTCTGGAACCTGGAGAAACTTTTGAAGAGGCTTCATAAAGTGCTGCACAAATATAGAAGGCAAGGTTGTTACTCTTGAAGAAATGCATGCTGGTGTGTGCCTGTGTGAGTGACTTTGTCCATGTGTGTAAATGCATAGATCTCCTTTTATCAGATTGTAAACGTGTGCACACCTGTAATATAGATTCCAGTGTATCGGAGTATTTCTCTTCCGTCTGTCTGATCTCCTGCAGGCAGCACTCTCGTTTGTCTACTCCGGTCTTCTGCTGCTGCAGAAACGCACAGAAAAACACGTGACGAGACCGGACTTAACAGAAAGTTCATCTTTACATATGTTAGCTATAAAGGACATCATTCGTAGCATTACAACTGTTTTCTTCATATTGGTAGATACATTTCTTTTCTTGCTTCTCCTCCAGGTTATTCATTGAAAGTAATTTTTGAAACTGCATGCAGTATTTTTTGTTGTTTTTGGAAGTAATGTGTTCCATTTGTTTCACATAGAAAACCGTAGTAACAATAAATTGATGCATACATACAGTGTTTGATCAAATACTGGCATTTCCCCCCTTGAGGTCATTTTATTTATAACACTGGACTCTCCGGAAGCCTCATTTACACCAGCAACCACAGTGTCTCATGGCCAGCTTGTGCTTTTATGAATTATGTAGCTGGGTGACATTTCCACATAATGTATTTATCAGATGGGGCTGCTATCTGACGTTTTCTGTTGAAGTAGGTCCTATCCGCAAATGGAGACGCATTGCAAATAATCTCATATAGAGATGATTAACAGATCAGGAAAGCAGGAAGAGATATTTCTGCAACACAAAATTGTCATTATTTTCAAATTGTCTTCTAATCTTTGCTGTTTTTTGGTGCAAATGTCTGAGTAATTTTACCTACAAAGATAAATATATAAATATGACAAGAGGTCTCAAGTAAAAAATCTTAACTTTAAGGGGTTATAGGCAACAATTGTTGGAAATTTGTATCATCAGTCAGAGACTGGACCCTGGTTTCTGAACTACTGTGGTCAAAGACAGACCTGGTTGCCAAAAGAAGGCCGAAACCTTCCTTTTAGTCTGGAGTTCACTTACAGTTTCAGGTTGTTCATCCCTCCTCATCAAGTCTTCATAGATCTCGTCTCCTTCGTTCTCTTCGTCCTCCACAAAGTCGTACAAGTCATCGTCCTCGTCCACCGTGTCACTGATACACATGATACACATCATCATAGTATAAAATCCCAAACGGAGAACATCACGTTCTCACTCCACAGAGAGCTTCTCAAGTTATTAGCAAACACTGGATGTGGACTCTGCTGTATGTATTTTAAATTGACAATAACTTTCATCCTTAAGATGATTATTTTAACATTATTGAGAAGAAGACTTACTCAATCTGGTCAGACAGGCCGCTGTAGATCTCGTCATCAGGAATGCATCCTTCCAAAGGGAAAGGCCTGGAGGTGGAGAGAGTGTGTGTTTGTAGGCGATGGTGGTAAAGGAAGAACCGGGTAGAGATAATGACAATAACTTGTATTCAAGTAATAATGTTCCTATTGAATTCACATTGTAGGTGGAGGTAGACAAGTTGCCATTACTGTTATGGCACTAAACAACACTGTCACGTATTAAAAGGATTTCACTTTTAAGTGCCAAGAAAACTGTTGTATCTTAAAAATATAATCATCAAATGCCATTTAAATGAAGGTTGTAATCTGCAAAACTTAAACTTTTCAACAAAATATATTCCAGTTTTAACAGAGAGAAGTCTTTTCTGCTGTTATCAGCTACTCCTACTTTGGAGCAAGCAAAAACAAACAACCTCTGCGCCATGAAATTAATTTTACATTATAAATCTCTATTTATTCCTCATCATTATGCAGCAATATCATATATATCGATATGAACTGAACCGTTCTGCATAATGAGTCCTTTTGGGAGTTCAATGCAAATACTTTTGTATTTCTTCCACCACTTCAATATAGTGAAGTAAAGTTGTAATAATATAGAATATTTCTTAAACACTTAAAAGTATCCTTATATCTGTGTAAAACCACATTACAGTGTGTTATAAACCATTTATAAAGTATTAGATTAGATCCTGATGAGCAGGTGGCACCTTGTTTGTCAGCCTCTGCCAATCAGTGTATGAATGTGTGTGTGTGAATGTTGGTGTATGGCGCATTGAGTGGTTGGAAGACTAGAAAGGCACTATATAAACTCCATTTATCATTTATTAATAATGCTTATGAATGCTAAAAAAAGAGGAGCGTAAAGTAAGGTGTCAAAAAACCGCATGAACACTTTGGTTACATAACAGAGGAAGGAAGTTACTTACTGGAGTCTTCCTTGTGTAGCAATGGATGAATGAGAGAGGATGGACAAAGTGTCTATAACCTGCCACACACAGAGACACACAGTATATCGTTAACAGAGAGAGACACGGCCTGTTAGAGACACAGTGAGAGCTGTTTCACACTTTAAACATTGACGCTGAATAATTCTCCTCTGACCTGGTTTCACTCTTATTCTAACACTATATGACTCTTTAAGTGAGAACTGCAGTATCATGATGAGTGATCTCAGATAACCAATTTCATGAGAGATGTGACCTGAAACAAACTCAAAGATGATACACAACCATCCAAATGAAACAGACTTTTTTTCCCTGATTAAGCAACAACGTGTCAGTGAGCTCTAATATATCTGCCTGGACTTGGTGTTATGTGTTTAAATGTTTTATAACTTCTCCCTTTCCAAAATCAAATTTGACTTCTGTTCTCGTCGAAACTCAGTCCAGAGTTGCAGTGAGAAACACGTAAAAATCAAAAGCTGCCTCCTGAACTGAGGTTCTTTTCTTTCTGACAGACAAACAGAAAGAAGGTGGGCCTGTCATGACTCTTCTGGGGATATGAAATAAACACGCTGTCCAAAGAAAGAATATATTTCTCAGTCAGTGCTGCTGAGCAGCTTTAGTGTGATTTCTAATTTTATTCAAGACAGTGTTAAGGGGGAAGAATTAACAAGAAGTGAGAGTCTGAAGGAGAAGTTTAGAGGAAAACATTTGAATAGACTGGTTTACAGTCATACTGCCATCTGATTACCAGACTTTGACAGGAAGACATTTTGGGATATGCACTTGTTAGCTTTCTGTTAGATTGGCATCACCATCATGTTTGTCTGTTAAATATGAAGGGTGGACTATCTGCCGGACAAATTCTTGACACACAACCCCCTTAAAATGGTCAGTTGCCCTCTTTTTTTTATGCCATCGCCCTTTTGAGAGCCGTGTGGAGGCAACAGATATGCTGGTTGACTGACTTGAGTGAAATGAGAAGCTCAGTGACAGTAACTGCCTGTAAACTAAACAAAAAGAACAAGAACTGTAAAAGCACTCCACTGTAAAGTTGAGGTCAAAGGTTCTTAAAGACTTTGCTTCCTCTTATTTGTACGTGGAAATCGAACAAGTGTACTTTTCGAATCTCCTATTGTTCACACTAAACTGCTGTGGCTGCACTGCACCGAAAGTGAAAGAGAACAGTGAAATACTGAATTCCTTCGTTCACTCAGTCGTTTCAATTAGAGAATCACCAAAGTACTTCCTGTGGGGGCTTTGTGGGTGTCTGCAAGCTGCTGTGAGGAGTTAGGACTCAGTTCACGCTTCTGACTTCTACCGTAATGACAGTAGAAAGAGGGCGCAATGTGTTTCCCTCGTACATTACTGTACTATACTGTAATGGATGGACGGGTGGATGGATATGGAAAGATGAAGTGGTGTGATACCTTTGCGAAGTCTCGAACATCAAACAGGTCAAAGGCTTCAAACAGTTCATTCTTTTTGAGATGAAACTTCTCCTGACAAACTCCCAGAAACGTCCGGATGTTCTTCAGGCACAGGAACTAAAAACAAACACAAATGTTATATTTACTTTTACTAAAACGGTCAGTTGAACCACAGAACATTTATCAACTAGAATTTTGATAATCTATCAAGAGTTCAAGTCATGAACAAGACCACAGCCACTACTAGAGCTTCTCACTTAAGCTAAAAGCTAACAGCAGCATGCTAACATGAACACAATAACAGTCAAATATGTTTATCAGGTATAATATTTACCATGTTCACCCTTATCGTGCAGCACGTTACCATTCTAACATTGCTAATTAGCCTGACATTTTCAGTAATATTGCAGATTTGGTCATAAACTAAAGTATTATATAAATTACATTTTTGACCTGAATGGTGCTGAGAAAAGGTCAGAGGTTCACCAAAGTCAGTAGAATTCATAACGTGAAAACCATAAATGTCTGTACTGAATTTTGTGGCAACCATTCCAGTAGATGTTGAGATATTTCACAGGATAAGTGAAAATGTTGACCCACTGGTGGCACTAGATGCAAAGCCAGGTGATCACCAAAGTGAGTAGGATTCATCCTCTGGGGAACATGAATGTATGTGCAAAATTTCGTACACCGCTAGCGACAAAAAGACAAAAAACTGATGGCTGACAACAATTTTAAAGGATTACCTGTGGCAACATTCAGCGTAAGCACACACACACACACTACAACTACAAATTAGACTAAACATTTAAAAAGACAAATAATGTGACGCTACAAACAAATAAAAGATAAACGTGAAGCAGGAATATATACAGCACATACAGTAAGACAACCAGAGTTACACATCACATGAAACATGCAGATTCCAAACAGACTTGATCGATATTGTTGAACAAAGCAGAGCAAATTGTTTTCTCACATTAAGTGACATGCATACTAAATACAGTTGCACAAAGCGTACATAAATACTGCTCAGCCACACGGGCCTCAGCAAGACGAAGAGCAATGTACCAACACGAGGAAATGTCGTAGACTAAAAGAAGCAGCATGAAGGGCTTTTTTATTTTATAACCAAAATAAACCACAGAGAGCGCAGTGCACAGTATTGTCTGACCACCATGTCTGACATACATCGTTTTACATAACTTCCTGAAGCAGCTGCTCTCTCTCGCTCACTTCTGCGTCTCTGTCTGTTCAGCAGTGGGAAATGCGGAACTCTAATTTGAGAAAAGGGGAAACGCTGAGTTCTAACTGATACTGCTGCACACATCGAATCTCTCTGTCGAGAGCGCACACGGGGGCACATCCCTGCACCACAGCGTAGTGTTGCAAGAGCACAGGGAAAATCCTCTGCTTGTGTAACCTCATCAGGTGTGTGTGTGTGTGCATGTGTGTACACGTCAGAGTGGACTCCCGTCTTCCGTTAATCATTGGATGTTTCTTAACCACTCTTGACCTCATAGGATTTCCCAGAGTTTCACATGCACGTGTAGAAGCACATTAACCCCTGCACACACAGACACACACACACACACACACTCACTTAAGACATCACGGTGAGTCCTATCATATACGATCATGGACTTCCCTCAGGACATTTAGGCCAATCCTGTGACAGCCTGTCTTTCACACGTCTTTGTCTCATATTTTGCTCACAGCCTGATTTTGAATCCTCTCTTCTGAGGTCGAGTGCTTGTTTATTAGTTAAAATGATGTCTCAAAAACCTGACAACAGGTTTTCATAAAAGACAGTCCATGATCCAAGTTTTAAGATTGATGCCACTCTCAAGTCTGTAGGGTAAATATGCTGTAGCCAGCAGCCGGTTAGCTTAGCTTAGCTTAAAGACTGGGAACAGGGGGAAAGAGCTAGCTTAGTTCTGTTCAAACATAATCTGCCCACCAGCACCTCCAGAACTCAATCAACATATATCTTTGTTTGATCTGATTAACAAGATAAGCTTAGCTTAGCATAACGACTGGGAACAGGGGGAAACAGCTAGCTAGGTTTTCCAAAGCTCAATCAACATATATCTTTGTTTGATCTGTTCAACAAGATAAGCTTAGCTTAGCATAACGACTGGGAACAGGGGGAAACAGCGAGCTAGGTTTTCCAAAGCTCAATCAACATATATCTTGTTTATACAATAAAAAATAAAATCTGACAATTAGCCTTTTAGTGTCGGGTTGTTTCTTGGTGGAGAGAACTTTCCAGGCTACAGAAAGTTTCAAGAACCTGTTCAGATATAACAGCTAATAATTCTTTTAGAAAACAAGACTTTTAAAGTTTAATAATATAGATTTTGACCTCTCAGAGTACTGCCTAGCTGTTTCTCTTTTTCAGTTCTTCATCATCATCCCCTCCTCAATCTCTACACCTCTACACTCCCCTGATGGGAACAGATATAGATCACAGTATTTTCCTATCGGACGCCTTGGAGTTTCAGTGCGGCCTCCTGGTCGCTATGGAAATGGCCTATGGAAATGGATCAGGAAAAGATTTGTTTGTGTGTGTGTGTGTGTGTGTGTGTGTGTGTGTGTGTGTGTGTGTGTGTGTGTGTGTGTGCTACCTGGGACATCTGTGGGCGCAGGTTGATCTCTCTCAGGTTGACGGCCTGAGGCAGCAGGTTGTTGAGTAACTGGCAGAGCAGCACGCCATCTCTCAGCACCTGAGCCAGGTCACACACCTGGCACAGCACACACAGAGGCAAAAATCAGACTTGAGGAACCAAGACAGGATGTGTGTTCACGTGCAAGTGTGTGTACTCAATGTGGCACAGCTGATTTACCTGGGCGCCCTCAAATGTGACCCGGTGGTTCTCAGGAAGAACTCGACAGTCAATCAACCACATCGCACACTGCCGCCACAACTCCATCTTTGTTTTTCTGAGGGATAGATCGATCGATTGACACGCCAGATACATTGTCACAGGCACAACATTTCAGTAACCACTGATCACTATCCCTCTGTACAACATCCAGTAGTCAGTCAGATCAAGTTAAATCTCTCCCGACAATCAGAGATGAGTTAGCTTCACAAGAAGCCATTTGTAGAGTTCACGCTGAATGTATTCACTGTCAGAATTTGCACACACACAATACTCTTGAAGTGTGATGTTTGCTCCTGCATTACACAAATAGAATTTTGTGACAGTTTAACTTCTCCCATTGTGCTCAGTAAACTGGAACCTGGATATGGAAATTATTGATGATGTATTCATTCAGTCGGAGACCAAATTAGTAGCAAATCAATTGGCCTCCAGCGAACACTGAGCAGTCGCTCTCACTCGGTCCCTTGAGTGAAATATTGAAGCGGCCCTCTTGAAACTCAGTAGAATAACAAAAAAAGAAACAACTCCATTAGAAAACGTAATCATTTTCTAACTGCATATCAGTGTGGGATCACTATTACAATCAGCTCTCACCTTCAGTTTCTGCTGGCAGTTCTCTGTCTTCTCTCACGGTGTTCTCCTCCTTTCATTCTCTCATTGTCTGACTTTCAGCGCTCTCGTTCTGCCTCTCTTCCGTGGTGGGTGTTCTGCAGAGCTGCACAGTGTCGAAGACTTTTAACATCATCCCGCAACTTCCTTTTTCCTCTGACGCACCCTCACATTCACACACATGCATACACACAAAGCTGCTGCTGCTGCTGCTGCTGCTGCCGAGTGGTACAAGTTGATAAAAGCAAAGTGTGAAATGGGCCGTATTCTTTGTGTACCAAGAAATCAGATAGAATAGGAATGGGTGTGTATTTGTGCATGTGCATTACAGAGTTTATCAAAAGAAAATTGTGTTGCGAGGGCAACCACATTATTTAGACAACCCTCCGAACAAACTTCTAATGTGGTAAAATTACCTCATTTGATGCATATGCAATTTGTTATGTAAGTTTGTGGAGGTCATATGCACAATTGAAAGGCATCAAGTTGAAAGTTTCTTCACAAAGATCTATTTTTATGTCGCTAAAGGTTTTTAAGAATTGCACAATAATAAAAGATTTGATGTTTGATTGAATTCACAGCTGAGAATCTTAACAATAAAAACTCCCTCACATGAAACATCTGAAATAAAAAAGTTTCACTGGATCAAAATATGTGTAAAATAGTGCTATCAGCAATTCAAGCAGTCAAGTTCTGATGTACAACACAGCATATTTGCTCAAATACAATTTTGAGGTATTTGTACCATCTCCATTATATGCTACTTTGTATGTCGACTACACTACAATTGAGAGAAATATTGTACTTTTTAATCCTACATCATTTTAAATGTTACTTTTCAGGTTTTCCATGCAAAAACATATGATCAATTTAAAGATACTCATTCTTAAGGATTAAGTTCCCAACAGTATGTAGCAAACTTACAGTTATCTACCTGACGAACAGCTAGAACATAAACTCTTTGATTTTTGTGCATTATGAGTACTTTTACTCTTGAAACTGTAAGTATTTTATTGACCCATCTGTAAGGCGGATTTAGCAGTTTTACCTTTAAATGTTCAGAGCATAATGGATTCAACCAAACTAACAAATTGTCTAGATATTTCTCACAAATAGAAAATAGATGTTGCTATTTTAAAAGCACAAGATATCGATGGAGTACAAAATTACTATTTTTAAGTTGCAGCCTTTTCTGCAGTCAAACGTAACAGAGGAAAGGGTGTGCTGATATTCCTCCACTGAAGCATAACATTTCAAACTCTATATAAGAGACACGATCAAGAGGGAATGGTAGCTTTTATGGGCATGCTTGAGGGGTGGAGAATAAAATCCATTTATTGCTGTATAACTCATATGACACAAACCTTTTCACTTCCCGTCCACCTCCCAAAAGACATCATCATTTCAGGAATAAGGAGTAATAAAAATAGAACATACTTATGTTTGAAGGGGGGGGGAATTGTGTTATTGTTTATTATTTCAAATCAATTTTCATGTTCCCAGCTTTGAGTTGACAGACCTGCTATCTCCCCCTAAGGATCCCCTGTTCCCTCTTACGCCCCCCACCCCCCCAAAACAAACCCCACAATGTGGGTCTCTCAGGGTTAAAGGGGCCTTCCAAGGATTTAAGTCTTGTAGCCTGTATACATCTATAAAGTTGTGGGACCTGTGAGAGATAGATAAACAAGAAATAGTAAAAATGGAAGCAGTAGAGGCTGAGATATCCACATTTTAGAGCATAGAATCCATCAAGCTCCTAAAAATACTTGATCCTACATTACCCATAATGCTCCATGGCATCTTTTGTTACACTCCGTGCCTCGTAAACACCTGCGTCTTTCAAATACAATGCTACCAGTTTGTCATCAGTCACAGAAAATGCAAACCAATTTAACTTAGTCTGAGTGGTAATCCTCATAGAGAGTAAATTCTGTGTCACTTTTTTTATCAACACTAGATGTCAGCCTTGTTCACATCACCTTTTTTTCTGCAGGTACTGCATCTCCTAACATACTGCCTGGACAGACAGCTTTCCAGACAGACCACAGTGCATGCATGCCGAACTTTGACTTGACATGTCGCCTAACAGTCTCACATTTACATATCCCCCATTCTTGTTTTTCTAAACTCTCTCTCTCTCTCTCTCTCTCTCTTGTGACAGGCCTCAACCTGCCATCTCCACCTTCTGAGAAATCATGCTAATTCCTGCGCTGTGATTTGCTGTTGTCTGTGGGGCACAGTGTGCCCGCTGCACGATTTGATTGGCCTTTTTTTAGAGACCCTGCAGGTTTGAGGGGGAGCGGGCTCCCACTGGTACCACAAAGACAAGGTGGGAGACAGTACAACTCAGATGAGAACAGCTGCAAAGGAGGAAGGAAACCCGAGGTAATGTAGGACGAGAAAGACGCATTATGAGACAGAAATATTAGAAGGAGAAAGAGAGGAGTAATATCCCAGAGGGCCTCGGTGGACCCTGCAAACAGGTAGGTGTTACATACTGTAGCTGCTGCAAGGCAAACAACACAAGCGCTCTCTGCTTATTTGTCTGGTTGGCTGATTCTTACAGTAAGCCGATATCACTTTACTCTTTCATTAGTACTTTACTCAGAAACGTCTGCAGAAAAAAACATGTACAAGCATGTGTGTGTGTGCATGTGTGCTGGTATGTAACCAGTATCTTCTCCTGCTTCTGCTGTTCAGACATGAATAATCGCTCCATCGCCTGGTGGCTGAAACAAATCGGCCTGCCCCAGTACATCAAGGCACTAGAGAGAGAATATTATGGTCTGGAGGTACGTGAATGTGTGAAATGCATCTGTACGCGCTCGTCGATATCTCTGCTCCGCTTCAATCTTCATAACCCTCAATTTCTCCTTATTGCTTTCTCACTCTCCCCTCTTGTGTTTCTCTCCAGGGTTTGCTGAGTGTAACGGACGGAGAGCTGAAGGAATCAGGGGTCGAGGATGCAACACACAGGGAGACCATCCTCAATCAACTTTCAAGACACCGGCAGAGACTGGAGCCGCACTCTGGTGACACTCACTGGCCGATGATTCAATGTTCAAATCTTTGTGAAAATGTTCTAATTAACGGTTTATCAAGTGGAAACATATTGCATTGTATTGCATCTTAGCCCTACAAAGTGACTAAAAGTTAAAAAAATAAAAAGTTTCTGACAATTGTTATCATCCCGGCCTGGGTATCGTTGGGACATTATCCATATTATTATTATTATATCCATGACATTCAGGTCCCTTGTTTATGACTAAAGACCTACAAAACAAACAACAACATGTCATTCCCATCAGTCTCAGCTGTACTTTGTGTTTAGTGCTAATTAGCAAACTAAGATGGTGCCCATTAGACCTGATTAACATTGATAGCACTGCAATCGTTGGCATGCTAGCATACTGATGTTAGCATTTAGCTCAAAGCATCACAGTGCCAAAGTACAGCCTAAATGCTAATGCAACACAGGCGTCCTAAAAAAACAGTTTTGCTTAAAGTGGCAATTTCAAAGACTTTGATTTATACTGCTTTAAATTAAATAGTCTAAAATTGGCAATTTTTGTTTAAAAATACAACTATGGAGAAGACAACTAAGAAGTAAACAAATTAATGAAACCGACCAGACATTTAATACCAGCTTTCAGCTTTAACACAGTCAGATACTCTGTCATTTAGGTCGGTTACTTAAAAAGGTTTAAAGTTAGATACCCAGCCATATCGATAATGGAAAAGTATAATAGAGCAGTAGTTGTTGACATCATTAATGCTTAGCGCTGGCACTTTGTACACGCCTGTTTATTAAGTCAAAATGTTTTACTAACATGTATTTTAGATGTTTACTGTCTTGTTCTTGCTTAATGTGATTCAAAGAAGTTGAAGAAGTTAAATGTGAAAATCTAGAGAGTAAGGCCTGAATGAATGAAAATATCATATAATGTTGTGTATAGGCGTTTTTCACATATGCACACCAATTAAAGGAATAGTTCAACATTTTGGGAAACATGCTTATTAGCTTTGTGACTAGAAACAGGTGGAAATATCTGGCTAATGGTGACTAAAGTTCATTAATTAACATGTTACATCTCTCTGGTTTCAGCTTCATATCTAACGGACCAACATACGAGTGGTATGGATTTGCAGGAGGGCAAACATGCATATTTTCCAAAACGTCAAAGTATTCCTTTAAAATGTCCATTTGTCCTCTCAGGTGTGCAAGTGGAGCGCAGGGTGAGCCGAAAGTACTCCCTGGGATCGTCTATGGATCTGGTGAGACCACTAAGTCGGCGCTCTAGCGTCACAAAACAGAAATAAAACAATGCAAGCACGAAACACTGTTTGGGTCTCAACCATTTTCCGGCAGGTGAAGCCGAAGAAGGACCTGTTTCGTCAGAGTGTGCTGCCCCGCCTCCAACGCGCTGATAAGAAACACCGCCTCTCCGCCTCCTGCACCCAGCTCCGCCCCCTGAACGAGGACAACGCTATCAGCGAGGCAGAGCGCTGTCAGGACGGCAAACGCAGGTAAGATGACCCACAATGGGTGCTGTGCGCGTGTGTGTGTGTGTGTGCAAGCGACCCACTTTCTCCAGGTTCGGCTAATAATCAACTAGTGCCTCATAAAATGTCAGAGTTTGTAAGTTGAAAGTGTACTCACTTGACAATATGAATGAAATGCCTTCAAGGATATACAATAATCATGATATTTACATTACAGAACAGCTGCTTTCTGATGACTAACACAGTAAACGACACACCTTGGGACTTTGATATTTTGGTCACACTTTGCTCCCCAGTGAGCGGTCAAGGACTGAGTGACAAAGGCCGGTGTGTGTGTGTTTGGAAGTTGTTAATCTTGAAGTCGCCCTTAAAAAGGTTTATTGCAGGCTGTCTCTCAGCAGTAAAGGGCCAGTTCACCTAAATTACAGAAAGACATGTTCCCTTTCACTCTCTCCCTGGTGCTGTTCAACCACGCAGATAGTTTGGGTTTTATGTGTTAAGGTTTGGAGATATCCAAACCTGAGATTTCTGCTGCCACTACAATAAAATGGGAGTGATTGGAATTCAGTTTGTGGTCCTGAAAGCACTGAAAATGTACAGCAACTCCCAGAAACGGTTTCTTTTGTCTGACCAAACAGCAAAACCTACAGGTATTAGTTTAGCAAGACAACAAATCCTCAGAATGTAGATGCTTGAGACGAGGTACTATGTGCATTTCTGCTTGAAATGACATTTGGCAATTTATTTTTCTGTCGAACATTTAATAAGCAGAACTTGTGCACGTCTGTAGGTCGACAGGTGCGTAAAGGAGAAGATCTAAGGTTCTATATCGTCGAGCATTTAATAAAACATTTTTTTTTCAGCTCTAGGATATAGATACAACAAGTTATATTTTCTCAAAGTTGCGCATCCCAGTGGCCAAACATGTTGATAACATCATCAGGACTTCCCTACTTTGGTATGAACTGATCCAGCAAGAAATGTTCATATAGAAGCTCTGGTTAGGGCCCCAGACCTGTACTTCTACACTGCACATAAAACCCAAATCATCTTCATGGCTAGATAATATAAGAGGTGAAACAATGCTGTATGTTTTTGTCATTTGTGTGAACTAGCCCTTTAATTTAGTTTTAAAAGTTATCTTTCATACATAATTGAGTTATACAACTAAAGAGTACTTTAAGTGTATAAATGGAGGCTGGCTGTCAAGTTCAGGCACATCTCTGCTCACCAGACATAAAGTGCTGAATACTAAAAGGCTGTAAACCAAACATGTAGGGCTCAGTGACGTAGTTAGTTCCGGTCCTCAGGGCAGTCTCTTATTGGCTGAGAAACGTTCAAAACCAGGTGTAAACAAACACACACACAGCTAAACACACCTAACCGCACAACAGATTCATATATAATGCTAATTTAAATATGAAACGGTAATAATTGGTGTGGCTGCTAGTAAGTGTTGTTTCTGACCTGAGAATGTGGGATTCATGGGTACACTCCGTACAGCTACCTGTCTGCAGACAGGTGATGCGTTAGCTCGGCTGTTTGTGTCGGTATCCGAGGAATGCCAGGCAGATAGCCGTGTTCCAGCACCGGGGCCCGGGGGGCGAGGGGAAGAGAGAGAGTGCGAGAGAGAGAGAGAGAGGGGGGGGGAACTTGTGGGAACTCGTCTGAAAACTGCGCAGGGGAGGAGGGCGAAGAAGAGGAGAAGGGAGGGGAGCAGCTGGGAGGGACCGACGGGGAGACGACTTGAATGTTGCAAC
The DNA here is from genome assembly GCF_910591455.1 of Pholis gunnellus. Classification (NCBI taxonomy): domain Eukaryota; kingdom Metazoa; phylum Chordata; class Actinopteri; order Perciformes; family Pholidae; genus Pholis; species Pholis gunnellus. Next base: position 5,901,018 of record NC_136531.1, on the reverse strand, counting down.
TCCAGCTACAGCTGTTGTTTGGCGGTGATAATTTGGACCACAAATCGTTAAAAGCATGTCCGGGTCGGGCGAGCTGTGAAGAGGACCGAGAGGTAGGACCGACGGCTGTTCATACAAAGCGTTTTTGAACGACTGTTGACTTTATCTTAACGCTAATTAACGCGAGACTTTCGATACAGTTCTTGACCGTTAATTTAACTTTCGGTGTGCAGTAAATGACTTTACGAACACTTATGACCGAGTTCTGACATAAAAAGCTGTTAAAATCCTCACTTTTTAGTCTTTAATAGAGAGAAAAAGTCGTCAGTATGTCGTTTCTTCTTCTTACCTGTAGCAGTAGAGTCAACTACCTGTTGCACAATCTTGACTCATAAGAGAAGCAAACGAACCCAGTTGAATGTAATAATTAGATTATAGTTTGCTATTAGCGTTTACAGATTATACAGAGTTATACCATTTGTCTGTTGAAGCTTAATGAAATAGTTTGAACCATACCTGTGGTGTCAGGTTATTTGTCTCTGCAGCACATTGCTCAGGTGTTTCTGTTGTGCTGCCCCGGACCAACGCCCCTCAGACAGGATGTTGCACGCTCTCTTTCCTCGTAACAAATCTCACGGCTGTGATTTATCTGAATGTGTGTGTTTTCATATATCTGTGTGTGTGTGTGTCTGGCAGTGATGTGGCTTATTAAATTGTGAACATGCAGCTAGAACAGTTGTAGACCTTAAATAAATGCTACTTTTTTTTATGAAGGTAATAATGTTGAGTTTTGGTTTAAAATGTTTTAAAGAGGTGCTGTTCTGGATTTTTAAGTTTGTGGTGGTGTTTTGATTTTTTAAAATCTTGCCATGAATTTAATTATAATACTACATTTTATTTACAGTGTTTTTCCTGATCCTCTGACACTTTACATGACACAGTACAAGCGCAGAATAGTAGTGTAGAGTCGAGCTAATCACTCGATTAGTCAATCAACACTTAATTAATTAGCAACTCATTTGATAACATCAGTTTTCTTTTCAGAATTTGCTTTTTTTTAATCTTATGTGATATTAAACTGAATATATTTGGGTTTGTTAGTCAGACAAAACAAGCAATATATAGACACAGCCTTGGGGTTTTTAGCATAACTGTAGCTACAGTACTATGGAGGACACCAAGGTAATGTTGTTGTGTGTGTGTATGGAGGTTTTAACAACCTTGGGGGACTTAACATTCTACAGTTAAAAACTTACATGTGGTGGGCATGTAGAGTCATTCCTTTTGTTTTACACTTAATGGGATCAAAGATTCAGTATTTCTCCACTATTAATGTATGTCTGGTATCATTGAGAGGGCTTTGAATCAACATTGAATCATTTATGTTTGAATATAGGATGGTAAGTCTTAAGCCTATAAACTTAAACACAACTAGTTTATAGGCCATTGATATCCAGATAACCTTTGAAGCACAGCTCTAAATCTTGCTGAAAATATAGTTCACCATTAAATTCAATAAATGAATTAATAAATAAAATGCAAATTTAACTTATTTAGACTTTTGTTTTGGTGTCTGGGGGGCTCATAACCTCAGTATTTCTAAAATGTTGGTATGACTCTCTCTGTGTGATAACAGGCGGCCTGTTATGGCTGGATTTGTAAAGGAGGAGGATGAGTTTATGGGGTTTATTTTTACAGCATCACAAGTTACATGGCCTCCAAAATGACCATGATGTTGAATCAACACCATTCTGAAACAGTTTTAACCAAAGCTAAATATGATATTCCCCATGAATGTAGGATTTATTGCAGAACTGTTGTATTTGACCGAAGTAGTTTTTGTACCTAAAGAAATTGGCAAATCAGTGTAATTAGAAGTATCAAAGTGTGTGTTTGTGTTGTGCTTCAGCGGATGTTGTGTATTTATTAGTTGTATTCAGGGTCACAGCAGGGTAAACAAGTAAATGTCACACCACTGTTTGTGCACAGCCCTCCAGCAATCCCTGAACACACGATTAGTTCCACATTGTTAACCCGTGTTAAAACACAGCGAGAGGCAGACGTAGATGTAGATCTGCTAGAATGGCTAATAGCTCATGTGATGGCTGAGGGTTATCTTGTTGAGCGGTCCTGCTGTGACTTCTCTGAGCTGTTCATCTGTTAGCCTCGTGTTTACAGAAACAGGAAGGTGGAAACTTGGGGAGGAAGGAAGGAGGAAGAAGAGGCCCGCTATTAAAAGGCCCTTAGTTTTTTTTTTTTTTTGTGGTGTTAATGACGGATCCAGACCTTGGCAGTGGCCTTCCATCCTTGTACTATTCATGTATAAAAGGAAAAACATTGCTCCGTTATCGGTGACTCCCTATTGTTGAGTTTAGTAGCTCGAAAATCATCTCTTCTCTCTTGTTTTCCAGCAAGAGGAGGAGCGTCAGCGCATACTTCAGCCAGCTGAAGGTAAGAGGTTAAGCACACGGCTTCTCCGTCTCTCACTAGCCCTCTGTAGCTGCCATCTCTGAAAACATGCAGAGTAACTCTGCGTATTATGGTCTCTGCTTCGTGCCTTGCAGGTGTTTGGTGGTCGGAGAGACATGGAGTCGTTAAAGAAGGAGCTGGAGGAGGAGCTGAAGCTCAGCACCGATGACCCGACGAGCCATGCATGGTTCCACGGGCCGCTGAGCCGAGAGGTGCTCAAAGGACCACACTGTTCTCGCTGTGTTTGCACTTAAACAGCACATTTCTACACACACAAACTGAAGGAATAGAAGCCTAATGCTTCCTTCATGAAGGTGTTGATCAACTTAACCTGCTGACTTGTCTCCAGGCTGCAGAGTCTTTGTTTGAGAGGGACGGAGACTTCCTGGTCCGAGACTCGAGCTCTTCCCCCGGCGACTACGTTTTGAGCTGCTTTTGGAAGGACGGGCCCATGCACTTTAAGATTATACGAGTGATCCTTCGTCCCAAGAAGGTATGTCCAAGTTATGCTTCTTCATGTGCTGCTAGTGGGGAATAATAGATTCACTGTTCAAATTATTTATGTAGATACGGTGCCAACTTTTCACTGGTCTCAGCTTCTTTAATGTGAGGATTTTCTGCATTTCATATCACTGGTTTTTGAGTGTTGGTCGACAAAACAAGCGATTTGAAGATGTCACCTTGATCTCGGGAATTCACAATTGGCTCTTTCCCCTCCCTACATTTTTTTAGACGAAACAACTCTTCAAATAATCTAAAAAAATAACCAAAAACTATTTAATATTTAAAGAAGATATGTTTTAAATAGATTTTATGTGCAAATCCTCAAACCAAAATACAATCTATTGTTTATCAAACACCCAACTCCTGTACGTTGTTCTGAAAAGTTTGTAGCTTGGCAGCTGCAGTCAGCTTTGATTCCCATTGTTTACAATAAAGGACTCCAATGGATGTCGGTACAAATAGAAAATATTAAAATGTCCATCTTAACTTCTCAAATCACACCTGGAGTATAATCTACTTCTCCACCGTTGGTCTGTATGTTCAGTATGTTTCAATCTATCACTCTCAAAATACACACTACATATACACTATGACTATATAATCTATGTTGCACCATTGCCCATCATAGTTTTAAGACTCAAGCAGAAATATTTTGCCATTAATTGAGTAAGTGATGAGTGTTTGGAGCATACTGAGCATGCAGATGCTCAGTAAGAGGGATTTGAGACATTTTAAATGGACTTTTTGATGCTTTTAAAAAACAAACTCTGTGACTCAGGGTCACAATGTTAACCACAATGAGTCTGAGCTGACCTCCGCAAAGCTGCAAGCTACAATATCCACCGTTCTAGCCTCTGAGTGGAGAGTATCTGTTACTAAAAAGATGGATTTTTGTTGGACTATTGCGGTAAAAGCTCTGCTTGGTATATTCTGTCTGTGTGACAGGGCTACTCCCGGGAGCTGTTCCAGTTTGAGGAGGATCGCTTTGACAGCGTTCCCGCTCTGATCCGGTTCCATGTGGGCGGGCGTCTGCCCATCTCCCAGGCCTCTGGCGCTGTGATCTTTCACCCAATCACACGGACCCTTCCTCTGCGTGTCATCATCGAGCGACATGGAGAGCCCACAAGTGGCAGCAGTGGTGCAGGGAAAGCCAACAAAAGGCGCAGCTTGAGTTCTGAACACACCGACAGACTGCACGTCATCAATCCACTGCTAAGGTGGGAAGGAAGTCTGGTGAAATGTAGTCCAGTCCACATACACATGTATAGTGATGAAACAAATTGCACATTCACAAATTCAAATAAAACTTCTCAAGAACTTTATTTTATGCGTGGCAGGAGTGGAAGTCAGCCTGCGAACTTGGAGAACGTCGGACGCAGACCGTTTCTTCAGTCTGCACAGTCTGACGGCAACCTACGAACTGGTACGTTAAACATACGTGTGTCTGTCACCGCTAATCCGTAACGGCCACTGGATGCAGCTCTGTCGCAGCCGCCGGAGACCATCCGCTTGTCATTCCAGCCACTGTACTGTCATGCAGCAGAGCGTCTTGCTAGTGGCTCATGTGGAGCTCTTCTTTCCAAACTTGTATATTTACGCACCAGGTCCATTTTTGAAACAAGCTGCTAAGTTGTGTTCAGTATGCTTGTAAAACACAAACATCAGGGGAACAACTTTTAGATATGTGGCTGCTGAAGACCTCAAAAAGAATTTTGTGTACCTGAAACGTATCCAGTGGGCATTTGTGGTCAGCCTGCTGTCCTGACTGGTTGGCCTGTATTGTCTTTCCAGAATTGATTTGAGGAGGTGTAAAAGCGTGAAGCGAAACCATCATCGGAACACAAAGAAGAAACAGGATTCTGCGACACCGTCTTGTTTATCTTTCACCTTCCGCTGTCACTCTTCCTCATTCAGGCGTTCCACAGAACACTCCTTCGAAGGACACTGACCCCGCCCCCATCTCCCCAGTGTTTCGCACAGGCAGTGAACCCCTGCTGAGCCCTCGACCGCGACACACACGCCCCTCCCATCCAGGTGACAAGCGTACATACTTTTGTTTATGGTCCGATGAAAGAAAAAAACAGCAGATAGTTGTTGCACAGCCACAATTTGTGTCTGACTCTGCCATAATACACACAATGGGTGGGTTTTTAGCAACCTGAAGTAAGTTTTCATTCTACAATTGATATTATTTTAGGACCCAACTCTCGTGTGGAGAGGCACTTTGAACAGAATTTAGAGCTTGGGAAATGAAACACTTAATTTTAAGGGTCTGATACTAATTCAAGGGTAGTCAAGAGTCATTTCCTTGAAAGAAGAATTCCATTCCATTTTATATATATAATATAATTGAACAGCTAATTATATGAAATGCTTATAATAAAACAAAAAATTAGAGACTTCCTTTTTTTTAAGGGGTGGAGGTGTTTTATGACTTTCACTTAAAATCTCAGTATTTCTAAGGTCCTGGTTATGATCTCGGTGCTTGGTACAGAAGGGACTAGTTACAGGTCAGAAGCTTCACACAGGACGGTGGTAACAACATCCTGTTGTGTATTCTGACTATTTCACTTGAACCTTTCTGGAACTTGTGTGTGTGTGAGTCAGCAGCATAAACGTTTAAGTACCATAGCTCTCCTAAATATGGAGACGGCCAATGACACAGACGCATAACTCCGTCCTCCGTCCCTGCAGGTGGTGGTGTAACTTTGCGAGGTTCAGACGGACAGCTGCACCCCAGAGCTCCTCCCAAACCTCTCAGGATCTCTACAGTGTTTGCCAATAGCATCCCTCCCCCACCCACTGACCGGGACGTTGACCCCTCCTCTTTCTACGATGAGCTGGTCATCCAGGTAAAGAAGTCACCACAAACCACTGCGGGTCATGTTTTTATATGTCCTCTCTCCTTCTGTTCAGGGAAATGTGTCCTTACAAGGCAGAGTCTGTAAAATCCTGCATGGAGAGTTTATGTCCTCTTGCTGCTGCGTCCAGGTCCGGCAGAAAGGTCACGTGGACCGACTGCGTGCAGAGGAGAAGTGGCAGAGCCGCGCCCGCCTCACAGAGACTTCCTTTGGCTTTCTGGAGGCACAGAAGAGCGAAGCGTCATCACAGCTGCCGCCGTTGCTGCCGCAGAAGAAGAGGGCAGAGGAAGTGGAAGACTGGCATTTTGAGAAGCCACATGTTTGTATAAATGATATACGGTTTATAGTTTCCAGTATTAGCTTCTTAATCACGAACTATGTAAACACTGCATGTGTCTGAATTTATTTCCTTATAATATATAATAAATGACTACATTTAAATAAATATATATATATATTTTTTTTATTTTTCAATTTCAATAGTGCTATACACAGTTTTTTTAGTACATGTACAACTCCTAACTGTGAAATAACTTGATCATTGCACACCACAAAGGGTCTGCTGTGTACTGACGTTGTAGTATCCATCTTACTCCATCACAGGTGGAGTCGGTCTCGTGTTTCCAGTTGGATCAGTTTGAGTCGCTTCTCTTGCCGGAGAACAACCGACCTCTTGATCCCGGCGTCATTCTGACGCTCAAAGAGCTCTTCAACCGCTCGAAGGCCGACGCTACAGCTCTACACTTGCTCAGTGTCGACTGCCAGGTAGCTCGCAATCGTCTCACGTCAGAATCCATATACGTTTCATCTTTTGTGTTTGCACTCCTGATAAATGCAAAACAAAGGTAACACATTATCAAATGCAAATAGCAGGCTAATACTTCACTATTCTGAGTGATTCACATTGCTTCAGTTACCACATTATTCATCATGACCAATGTGTTGCAGGTAGCGCGCATTGTTGGGGTGACTGATGAGCAGAAGACGACTATGGGCGTTGGATCAGGGCTGGAGCTCGTCACTTTGCCACACGGACACCAGTTACGACAGGATTTGTTAGAAAGGTACAAGCAACTGACAAAGATCAGTCAAAGAGTTGATTCACCCATACAACAACAACAAAAATCACATTTCCTCACACAGTGGTATCCAGCCATGCAGATATCTTGTAAGGTATTTCTGATCGCTGACTTCACTATGAACAATGCATGTGAATGGACTTTTGTTTTGGGTGCCGAAAAGTATTAGAAAATCAGTTTGACAGCGACATATTTTTCCTGCCTCAGTGTCACAAAAATAAATCTCGAAAAACGTATGTTAGTGCGTTTTTATTTTTGTATTCTTTGACTAGGCTATCACAAAATTCCATTAACCTCATTGTTCTGGTGTGGACTCCGGATAGCTGGAAGTGGGAAAACGTTTCCCCCAGCTGCGTCCTTTTTCAATCTTCTACCCTCTCACACCTCTAATCTATACATTCTTTTTTTTTTTAGGCATCATCTACTAGCACTGGGAGTCGCAGTGGACATCCTAGGCTGCACGGGGACTGTGAGCCAAAGGGCAAACGCTTTACATAAATTTATCTTGTTGGCTCAGGCCCTGAAAGACTGCGCCCACAACCTCTACTCCTTCTCCGCTGTGATGAAGGCTCTAGAGATGCCTCAGGTAACATGCTCGGTTATTCACTGTGATAACAAGGCAACAATCCCGTCAAATCAAACGAGTGACATATGTATGTCATAGAAACGTCATAATATAGTAGGCCATGAGAACTGTCATGAAGTCATTCTATAGTACGTCATAAAATATTATATTAAAAGTCGTAGTATGCAATATGCTTTTAAAAGGCATAGTATACTATATCATAAAAGGTCAGTATAGTATGCAATGAAAAATGTCATAAAAAGTCTTGTGTAATATGTGAAAATGCAATAAAAATGTCATATGATAGTGTGCCATGCAAAATGTCACAAAAAAGAAATTTACTTTTTTATAACATGCATTGAGTTTTTTCAATGCATTTTATATGGCATAGTTTTCTTAGTATAGTAAGCCTATGTTGTATACATTTTGTTTATAAACAGTTATAGTATAGAGTGCCATTAAAAAGTCCTATCATTAAAATGTCATGGTATAGAATGTCATAAGACATGAAGTAAAAAAGTCATAATATAGTATGTTGTACAAAATGTCATAGCATAGTATACCATAGAAAATCCAATAAAATAGTCACAGTATAGTATGCACAAAAATGTCATTAAAAGTTTATAGCATTTCATAATAAATGTCATCCTATAGTATGTCATAAAGTGTTATAACATGTATATTTGTGCATGCAGATAATGCGACTGGAGATGACGTGGCGAGCACTTAGAAGGAACCACACAGAGTCAGCAGTTTTATTTGAGAAGAAACTGAAACCCTTCATGAACTTGCTGAACGATGGAGACGGTGAGTGCTGCTGTTTGAGACATAGACGCACTACAGAACAACTGAAAGGAGCTGCAGTCACTTTGTTTGTGTCCAATTTTCAAATTGCTCGATTGAGAGTTTCCACGAATGAAATTGATCTCCTCTCATCACTTTTATACAATTGATCAGCCTTCGTGCTGCTCCCTCTGGAGCCACTAAATGCTTCGTACAACTTTACTCCACAATACCTATAAAAATACTTTTGATGGATAAAATTCAGTGCTGTATTCACAGCACTGTCACCCACTTTTTAAGTAGCACATGTACTGCGTGGAGTCTTATGTGCTTCTATGTTTTGCTGTAGACTCTGTAGTCCAGGGTCCCATCGCCGTGCCCCACCTGGTTCCTCTGCTGATGGCGATGGAGGGTGACGACCCGGTGGAGAACAGCGAGCGAGGCTGTCAGCTCCTCTACGATGTCCTCCAGTCGGCTCGCAGTGCCGCGCTGCATGCGCAAGATTACCAGCAGCACGCACAGTCTCTGCTCACAGGTACACAGTAATGCAGTAATGTCTTCTCTTTTTGTAGACGGTTTACAGACAAACGGGCCTCACAACATTACTCTATTCTTATCCTAAATCTTTGCTTTTTTCTGTGAGGTTGGTTTGCACAAATGTCAGCTTCACCGATTCTCTCTTAATTGCCCAACTTGTCATAAATATCTTGTTTTAACCTGATGAATGTAACCGGTTATTGAGGAGTGAGTTCCAGTATTGGGATTTGATAATTAGCATAAATAACAACTCTAAATTGCTGTATGAGGGGAACTGTTCTGCTCTTTAGGCAAGTTAAAAAGATGAATTTCCTAACAATTAAATATGAATATGAATTACCATGCAAAAATATGCAAATTAAATACTAAAATCTAGTAAGATTGCAAACCTCAAATTGGCAAACCTCAGACGATGAACAGAATATTTATTTTGCATGACTTGATTTGAGTTAAATGTAGTTATTTCATAGCATTCAGTTATTTAATTATAGTATGATGCCTTAATCTGAATTAATTTGATACAGAAATCCTAATTAAATATAAACTAGTGTAGTGTACTAGTATTCTGTACATGACTTGTGCGACAGGTCTGGACCACTTTTGTTTGTACTGAAGAGAAAATTCAAAAGTATGAGAAAATTGGTGACGGCAACAAATTCTCTTAAATAATTCATAATGTCTCTCAAGAACAAATCTGTTTGTCTGAGCGGTTCTTACATGAGGCCTGTTCGTACTTCCTGCCGGAGCGAGTGTGTTCGCTCTTCGCTACAAAGTACGTGCGTTGTGACGTTGATGTGAAATGACCTAATTCTTTGTATCTGATCCGATGTCCGTCACATTGCTTCAGCAGGAAGCTGGGAGCCGGTCCCCGAGCTGCTGGAGGCTTTCCGGACAGAGTTCGCCCTGCGTATGTTCTGGGGGCAGGCGGGGGCAGCGGCCGACAGAGAGGAGCGCTACGAGAAGTTTGACAACATTCTGTGTGTACTCTCGGATAAACTGGAACCCGTGGAAATCAGCCCACAGCAACCCGACTCTCTAACCTGAGCCTTCGGGGTCCGGTTCACCAAGTGAAAAGGTGAACGTCAGCACTTTCACCAGCGGAAAGAAAAGATGAAAGTGAAATGTTTTTAGTTGAGCCTTGGGGCGTTGCGGGTCTCACCCCTGAGGTCACTCGGACATAAAGGACAAGTTATTTTTGAGTGTGAGACTTTCAAGCTTGTCGACTTTAACTTACAAAGGAATGAGTTGTGTCTATTTACGTGTGGGCCCTGGGCAGTCTTTTACTGTGAAAAGGAGCTGCGTTGGATTCAGAAAATCTGGAACAGTTTACCCAAAAACTATCATCCGTTAACTTCTCGAAATGTGCATTTCTCCTACTCAGACACAGTGTCATCGATCCACACCACTCTGATACTTGAGATTCAAAAGGATCAACATGAACACTTCTAAAACAGAGTTAGTTCCCTTTGTACACAACCTGCTGCTGTAAGGGACCACACTGGGAAATGTTTTGTATTTTTTAATGCAATAAATGTATGTTACATTTCTGCATGTAATGTTTCTCACAAATGATACTGTAAAGAAACAAAGAGAGAAGATTTTTTTTTTCCTGTTTACTTTATGACTCAAACAAGACACGTAAATAGATACATTTTCTTTTTTTTAAATGGATCATACAATAATACCCCTTACAATGCTCAGAAAAGATCTACTAGTGCAGGACAGAGTGGTAGAGAAGGAGATGGGTAAACATTATATGGCTCAATGAAACATTTGTAAAGTCTGAGCTTCACAGTGCAGAATGAGTTTGACACAAAGTCGTACGTATCGGCTGAAGGAGAAAAGTTTCTCTGCGCTCAGATGTGTTTAAACGAATGTCCAACTAGTTTTATGTGAGTCTTTAAACACTCCAAATTTTAAAAATGCTTGAAATTTTTACATGTTTACTTTTCTCTTGGCATTGAGGAGCTAAATCTTAAAACTCCCATTTCCTTCCTTTAAAATCGACCCTGTTATTAATTCAAAGGTTTTTAACCATGGTCATTGTTTCAGAGAATTTGAGAAGGTCAACAGCGTGATTAAAAATAGGAAAACAGGTGCTTAAAACCAGTCAAAGAAGAACCAGTTAAGGACCAGAATTGAGATCACTGGAATTCAAAAGTGAAGACGAGGACTTAATAATTGCCTGTTATCCACTTTTGAGTTGCACATATTTCTGGTTTTATGACATTAGCGCTGTGATGATCTCTGAAGCAGCAACCTCAAAACGCAGGCAGTTCACCAAATATTTGTGGCAAGAATTATAACTTTGATCATTATTGCCACTGTGCGTTTCCTTTTTACACATGTCTTAACTTAAATTCACAAAGTTTCATTTTTAAGTCGTCTTGAAACAGTACTCACATGCATATATGTACATTGAAGCAGTTTTTATATGCCATTATTCTTCCTGTTCATACTGATTTAAAAACTCTTCCTCAAGTGCTTCCAATATAAGTTAGGGATGAAAAATATATATCTTATAAATATAGAAGTTAATTTGTCTTTTTAGAATAATTCCTCTTGGTGTGTTCCTGCTGAGCTGTCGTAGAGGGATGGAAACACGTGGAGGGAATTTTGTGTTAAAAACACTGAAACTTTGGAAGATACCCGCTTGATTAGCCTCACCCGGACTGCTTGAGCCTCATATTATCAGAAAACCTTGACCCAGAATGAGATTCTGTCCATCACCTACATTAGAAGCACATTAGGAATCTATTCACGGCCAGTATGAACCAGACGAATGATTGCAGCGAGCAAAAATGTATTTAAACGTTCATATGGGCACATGACTATTGTTAGAAGACAGACATAACTGTGGCTCAGTGGTAGAGCAGGGTCCTTCAATCAGGGTTCGATCCCCGGCTCCGCTGTGTCGATGCGTCCCTGGGCAACCCCAGCTGTGCCTACGGTGTATGAATGCGTATGAATGTTAGTTAGAGTCCTGATGGGCAGGTTGCACCTTGCGTGGTAGCCGTCAGTGTGTGAATGGGTGAAAGATGACAAGTAGTGTTAAAGCGCGTTGAGTAGTCGCTGTACAAGTACAGTCCATTTACCATTAAAACAAACATTTAAAAGCTATACTTTACAGTGACGCTCCATGGTGAGATGTTAAGAGTAGTGGTTTGAATCCAGTTATAAGTCACTATGATAAAAAGACAAAACTCACATTGTCCTGTCAGGAAAGCCGTTTTAGCAGAGGGCCGGTGTTACAAGAAGAAAAGGTTCAGCAGGTGGGGTAAAAAGTCAAGTGAATGGATATATCAACATAAAGATATGTAGCACTTACGCTACTATGGTGCTGGATATGTTACGCTAGTCATCGCTTAACGCTGCAACAAAAAAAAAGTTCAGGTATACATTCACAAGTTTGGATTTAAAAGAGCTGAAATCCACGAAGATCAGACCGTCTGCCGCAGCGAGCAGAGACGGGGACTGTATGATAAGAAGCTTTCTAATCGCTCACTTTCATCTCGCCGTATACATCACTGGCTGAGATAAGAGATGTAGAGAACTCAGATTATTGTGGATGATTTTGGATTCAACTTTGGCTCCTAACCTAACCTCCTTTCCATCACAAGCTGTGTGTGTGTGTGTGTGTGTGTGTGTGTGTGTGTGTGTGTGTGTGTGTGTGTGTGTGTGTGTGTGTGTGTGTGTGTGTGTGTGTGTGTGTGTGTGTGTGTGTGTGTGCTATGGGGCAAGTTTGACATAGGATGAAGGTATATAGCCTTCATCTCCACTGGCTCTGAGGACTCTCATCCATCCATCTCCTTTATCGTCCTCCATTATACTCAACATCTCTCCCTCCGTAATGGAAATGGTGCCCTCGCTGTTGCCTGCACACAAACATACACAATAAGGACACATACATAACAGGCTAAAATTAAATCCATTTAGGAACAAGTCGAGTGTGAATTATTACAACGGACCTTCAAAGGTGTACAGAGCCGTGCACTGGCCAACAGGAGTTTCTACGTCTTCAAACTCATCATCAAAGTCTGTGTAGATGCCCTGAGAATGGTCAGCTGCTACCATACTGGAAATATCAAGAGGAGAAAAGAATCAAGACATGTCATTTCTTATGTGGATTTTGCAAAACACGTCGACAATTTAAAGAAATAGTTTGACATCTGGCAACCTCGCAGTGAGCTAAAAAAGGGTCATTAGGCTATTTTTCTGTAGCGTTGCTAGCTTTTGTACTAGCACTGTTAGAAGAAGAAGAAGAGGAAGAAAATAACTGTCCCGAAACAAATAGGTAAAACTTTTTGGAGATACTTTACGATTACTTTTTTCAACATTCTTTTTCAACATTCTTTTATATAACTTTCTCTTAACATACTATAAGACTTTTTTTGACATATACTGACTTTTTAATGACTTTTTTTTGACATACTGACTATTTTCGACATACCATACTATTACTTTTTTAATGACTTTCTTCGACATATTATACTATGACTTTAAAAGCCGTTTGTAAAATACTGTACGATGACTTTTTTAACAAACAATACTGTACTATGACTTATTAATACATCTTTTTCAATATACTTTAATGTCTTATTTGACAAACTATGCTGTGACTTTTTTTCGACATACTACATTTTTCAATGTACAACACTAGCACAATTTTAGACATACTATACTATTACTTTTTTACAACGATACTATGACTTTAAAATGGAATACTATGTATTTTTTACTTTTGTAGATACTACAATACCATGCAACACTGACTTTTTCCGACACACACTATCCTATAACTTTTTATGACATGCTATACAATGACTTTTATATATCATACTATTCTATAACTTTATTTGACCTATGACACTATGACTTTTGATGACATGCTTCCAGATTAGCTCTCTACTAGCAGTACAGCTAGCTCTGCTTCTCTCGTTGATCAAGCTCGCTTTGCGGGTCGTAGCGGTCCGTAGAGGTTTTCCTTGATTTTACTCTTCGTGTTTAGCTAATCTAACCAGCTGCTGGCAGTAGCTTCTTATTTGCTGAACACACATTTTTAATTCCCGGCAAGAAAGCAAATGAACAAAGTTATCAAAATGTCAAACTACTCTCTTAAATAAAGCTCTTACCCATGTTGAGTATTATTGTTGAAGGCGTTGGAAGATTCCTCTCCTCCCACTGCCTCCGACAGCCACGTCTGTAACAAACCGGCAAAAGATGTTAAGACTTGCAGAAATGCACAAACTCTCTACCCTGATCTGTCACGCACACATTATTGGCATGTTTGTGTGTATGTTTGTGTGATAACCTCATATTTGGCGAGCTCCCCCCTCAAGCGGCCAATGTTCTGGGCAGTTTCTGAGATCTGAGGCTCCAGACTGGAGGGGTCTCCCATCTGTGGATTCTGCTCGTACACACCCTTCATCTTCTCCAGTGCCTCACTGAGGTCAGACAGAGGAAGACAAAAATGTGAGCACTCATCAAGGAAATATTCTCTCCGGGAGAGCGACATAGACAGGAGGGATGGAGAGAAGTTTTTTAAAAGCTAGAAAACTTGCTGAAGGAACATGTGGTACTGCTGTATACAACATTAGTGAGGTCAGGCACCGATGACTTGACAAAAAAAAGCCTGGCTCGCAGTTACAGTTCCTTCAAAAGGTGTTTGATGCGGTCAGGGCTGTGTGGAGCAGTCGAGACTTTCTACACCAAACTGGAAAAAAACATTTCTTTACGGTATTGTCATGTTGAAACTAGAAAGCGTCTTTAACAAATTAGGAGCCAAAAAGTATTAAAAAAAAACAGCCCCATGGCCAGAAGTACAGAGGTATGTTGGACAACTTTGGCCATGTACGGTAGTTTTATTCATGTAAACTCTGAGGCGAGCCAACGTTTGTGTGTAACTGTGTGGCAAATTAATAGATTGAACAATGGATGTAAAAATGTACATGCATCTTGGCATTGCCTGTTGCACACAGAAATATCAAATAGAAGATATCACAATAAAGCTAAAAAAAAGCTTATTTCTATAGCCTTGAAAAAAAACATTCTGCTATCATTATTTCACATGAGAGACGTCTGTGCTCTTTAATTAGAGGTTTGCTTTTAATACCAAACACCTATCAGTCACATTTGATCAAAGCACTAAGTCCTGCTGAAGCAGATTAGCAACATTTTTTCCCCAAAACTTTATTCACGACTAAATGAGCAGCAACTTAAGTTTTTCAGCATCATAGAGAAACGTTTTAAGAGTGTTTCTCCCCAATGCAGTCCCAAAGATCCTCCAATTCATTCAGGCTGAACTAATTAACCAGGAGATCCACTGATATTCAAAACATACAAGAGAAGAGCTTCTCAGACAGGACGCACGTATTTTTGTAGTTTGAAGCTTGCAGCAGGAGATAAAAGTGGTTTTTTGACACCTACACCTGCTCCTGATGATTATTTTGAAGCATTGAAACTATGTAGTCTTTAGAGTAACTCTACACTGATTTAAATAGTTGCTGACAGACCAAAAACAGGGATACCGACCGCTACATGAGGTCCAACCTATGCTAAAATTAAAGCCAATACTCTGTAACATTTTGTGATAATGAAATTACAAGTCTGTGTTTCCAGGCCTTGGCGATGCCTGTTGATGCTGTGGGCGACGTTGTCACCTTTGGTCCTGCGTCTTCTGCAGCTCTTTGGTGATGTCGTCAATCTTTGCCTGAAGCCTCTTCTTCCTCTGCTCCGGAGGAAGGTGAGAGAAATCTTCTGCAGTAGGAGGCTACACACACACACACACACACACACACACACTTACAGTAATTATCCTGAGCATCATGTATATGACAAACTTATCAATGATCACCACCAGATGTCTCTCCTCCCTGTTTCTATCGGTCTTTCCAACACAGAAAGAACCCTAACAAGAGAGAGAGACACTTAATCTATCTGTGTCATGCAAACAAACCTTGTTCAAGGTATGAAAGCAATGTTTGGAAAACACACATAGTCACAGACAGAGAGAGTGAGGAGAGAGACAGTGACATCCCCTGAGAATACCACTGAATTTCAGCTGTGCAGTGTTTTGGACTGATGCACACTGAATGGACAACAGGTAAGAGTCTTTCTCCTGTGATGCCATACCAATGTACATTTAGGTAAGAGCAAGAATTCTGCTCAATTCAACGTAGCAACAACACTATTTCTGAAAGTTATATACCAGTTTGGCATCACAGAATAAAGACTTGGTAATCTAGTTTAGAGAGGTTCCATGAATAGAAATGTAGTTCCCTGTGCCATGAGAGAAATAGTATTTCATTTAAAAAGTACCTGCACCAAGGCAATTAATCCAGCTTGCACTGCCAACTAGGTGACCGCATGCACAGGCATCAAGCTGTGCAGCATCACAGCTGGTTGTGCTCACAAGTACAGTAGACCACACCTGACACACACCCAGCTGTGATGACGGACGAGGTCACATGAAACCCGGTCACACCTGCATTTAAAAATGAAGAATGTTGCACCGGAATTAGCTCCATTTTTGTGGTATATGTACCGTTGACCGACTTTAAAAGGGAACTGAGAGACGGAGAGTCCAAAATGGAGGAAGCTATTGTAGCTTGTTAGCTATCTTGCTCCCTCCGCTGTTATTTAACCGCCTCCATCAGAATATAAACTGCTCCACAAAAGGACGAATGGTTTTTAGTCATAAGACAGGAGTCGATGGAACAATTATGTCTTTAGAATAATAGTCGTTTTAGTGACGGAAAAAACCTAAACCCAATTTGTGTCTCATGTTTTAGTTGCAGCGCTGAAAAACCTATAAACTGGTTAAAATGCCGTACTTCTGCTCTGACAGTATTTCCAGAATCCAGAATTTATTTGAAAATATATATATTTTTGATAAAGAGAGCGTGGACATATGTCATTTGTAGTTAACTGGATTAGGAATAAAAGGGATTTCTTTTCAGACAGAGGGTGTTATGTGTAGACTGTAAAAGCCCCCTGAGGCAAATTAGTGATTTGTGATATTGGGCCATATGAATAAATTGACTTGACTTGAAGTTGTGAAACAGGTCAAAATCATATTTTATCATTATTTTTTTCATCCTGAGGGTTAGAAGAGTCTTTGAGGATTCTGGAAGTTAGCTGATCCTGCGTTTTTTGAGGATCCCTAGATAATTATTTTTGTAATAAAATGGAATGCTTAGAAAAGAGCAATAGAGACACAAACTGGGGCCTGACTGAGCTGACAAGCTAGCGTGGCTTTTTATTTCCTCTCCAATTACCGAATGAAACGTACAGTCCTGCGAACAAAACGCCACAGGGCAGAGGAAATAAAAAGAATACCTAGTGCCACCATGTTCCTGGCAGGCTAACATGTTACGTGCCAGTTCAACAATGGAAGTGGCTTCTAGCTCTTTCTCAAAGACGCGTGGATGAACTTCAGTGCGTCACGTTCTGGTGTGACCGGGCCTCGACACATTTTTACCTGCAGATGTCAGTGCAGCACGATGCAGAGTTACTCCTTAAATAGCATTTCCCCTTGAAAAGAATCCAGCACCAGCACACTTTTATTATAGCACCTTTTCAGTCTACCCTCTATGTAATGTTAATGAATGTTACCATGTGCTTCTCAGCATGCGCTATCTAGACAGAGAGAGACGGACATTCAGGGTGAGATGCATGGATAAATAACTCTCCACATGGGAAACACACTTTCACAGGAACAAGCATGGGATCTGTACGGATGTCAAGGATTAACAACTTATTCTGATGAACAGCATCAATGAGACAAATACACGTTTACAGACAGCGTGGGGGGGGGAGGACCTGAGCAGATGTCGTCACTCACCGAGTGCCGTTTGTGTAATATCTTTAAGGTGGAAATCCTGGGTTTGACAGAGCGATTAAACTCTCTGAGGCAGAGAGAGAGAGGGGATTGCTGCAGCTTGGAGAGGGGGAGGGAGAGGGGGTGGCTGCCCGGTGGGAAAGGGGACGGGGGAGAGAACGATGGAGGGCCATACTGAGGAAGGGGGAGAAAAAAGACAAGGGAGCAGGGGAAAAGAAGCAAAAGAAGCAAAAAGAGGGGGGAAATGACACCGGTGGAGACGGGAAAAGACGGGAAGAAGGAAAGCGAGTCAAACAGATGCAGAGATCTTTTGTAACAAAACGGGTTAAAGAGTTAAAGACAGAGCGAGGGATGTTATGGGGCAAGTCTGTGCAGCAGACTGGAATTAGAATTGGCCCCTGAGGGCAACAGGGTGGTGGGTTAAGACATGAATGGAATGTGTGTTGAGTTTCGTGTGTGTGTGTGTGTGCGTTTGTTTTAGTGCATTGTTATGAGACCATGCAAGCGTCATTTTGCACTTCTACAACAATCAACAGGAGGAGGATAAGAAGAGAGCTGGGCCCTGATGTTTGCGTGGATTTGACTGTTGATTTTGAGGCTCTTTAAAGGCTGTTCTAAATGTATCGGCAACAAGTTGTCAAACCTGCAAAGGAACAGGTTTATGCACAGTGAGCTGTAACATTACACCGTTTCTTAGTTCGTAGTGTATCGAGACATGTTGCTGCGATCGTTATTTGAAATGAAAACATGTTGGTTATTAAAAGGTGGTATTTATTTTTCTTACGTCAACAAATCCCATTAAAAGACCAACACCAAGCATGAATTGACCAACAAAGCATCACATACGGTAGCTTCTTGCTCCGTCACATCAGTGAGACACACTGTTGTGGGCTACTGGGTGACAGGTTTCTTTTTTTTTTAAATGGTTACTGTAAATTATTTTTAATCCGTTCCAAATAAACTGTCCTGAAATGCCATAAAAAAAAAGAAAAGAAAAAAAAAAGAAAATCACTTCCATGCTAAATATGTATTCATCCACCGCTGAAAATAGTTCCTAACAGATGCACCATTTCCTCCTTTTTGAGTAACATTTGCTAAAAACTACAGCGCCCACGCAGCTGTTTTTAAGAAAAGATTTTGCCTTTCTTTAAAAATGAAACTATACATATGTATATATATATTAGACATTTTTTAAAGATTAACTTCACTCTAAAGTTTAAATGTCTGAAAGTATTGAGAGATGGACTAACACTTTGGCGGTTTTGCTCTTTTCATGGGATTTGGTGACATTAAGAAAGATATAATATAAGCGCCAGCCTTAACCTTTAACATGGTTTGATATAAACTCATCATTCAAAGCTCCAAAGCGGAATACAACAAATCAAGAAGCTAACGGGATGTAATCAAATAATGCTGCACTTCTGTCCAAAATAAATAGTTTTTTGGGAGCATTTATTTAGTGTGGTGATTTAAAAACTAAAATGTATTAAAAGGCATTTGCATCTTGCACATCAATTAAACCACTTTTAATTGGAGTGGGTTCCTAAATTATGTTTTAATTATTTAAATCCGATTGATGACTGAACACCATAAGATCAACATCAAGCATTTTAATCTCTGGTTTTGGAGTGTATTTAATTTGCTTTAAAACAGATTTTTGCAGGGTTTATTTTCATAAGAATATGTTTAAGGCTTCAAATTAAACTGTGAAGCACTCTCTGATCATCACTCAATTATATGAGTGCTCATAACTGTTTCCAGAAATAAGAGCATGTGGTGTTTTAAGAAAGACCAATAAACCAGCCCCTTAACTGTGTTTAAGTTAAGTTATATGAACTAGTCATGATCAATTTAGTCCAACATCAACTTGTTTGTCCGGATTACTTTTTGAAGAACAGGGCAGGGAGGATTTTCCGGTTGTCGATGTGATGTTTATTTAAAATCTATGTGAAGCAAATCTAATGTTAACTGACTGCAAGCTCACCTTGTTCTTCTTGCTGAAAGGCCAGAGCTTGGCGCGCACTTTGGGGGGGTTGAGGCTGGAGTCAGAGGTTGCTGGTCTGATTCCTTGGGTGTAGTCTTCAAAGTCTAAGTCTGCAGGCCGCTCAAAACCAGACTTGTGCTGCTCTATGAACAGTATCGAGTCCTGCAGGGACACAGACAGACACTGGTAACAGTCTTGATTTAACACATAATCACTTAAACTTTCTGACCTCTTAAATGTGACCGTAGGGATGAATCAACACCTCTGAGACACAATAGATCTCACGTGTTGCATTGAATTGAATATATATATATTTTAATCAGATTTTCAAATGTTTTATGAGGAAGGAAATGCACTCAACACATGTGTTAGGATAAACACGATGCATCTTGGTTAATGACACTGAATATAAACATAACTTTTGTTTGTTTACAAGAATTCACTTATTGGCTTTTGCTGTCGATGGTTAGTCGAGAACATTGATCCCAAAAATATATGTACAACAGCAAAAATGAAGCTACAACCAGCAGATGATTAGCTTAGCTTAGCATAAAGGCTAGAAGCAGGGGGAAACTTCAAGCTCTGTACAAGGTACAACATCAGGGGTTATGTGCAGGACTGTTTCGTAGTGACTTTAGGAAGTCACCACGTGTTAATTAGGGAGCTTTAGAGGGCTGGTTATGACCTTTGGACATAGCCAGGCTAGGCGTTTCCCCCTGCTTCCAGTCACTGTGCTAAGCTAAGCTAACTGGCGGGTGCTTGCAGCTTCACATTTAACCGGCATATATGACAGCGATATAAATCTTCTTATTCAGCTCTCAGTAAGAAAGCAAATAAATAAATTATCCAAAATGGCAAACTATTCCTTTAAAAACACCAGAAGATTCACAGTCCCCTTATTTTAAATCATGTGGGCGAAACAGAACACAACAAAATGACAAACGCTTGTCTATTCTAATAAACATCTAACATTTACCTGTTTCTCATTAATTTTCCTCCCGGCTGAAGAAATCCCTTCTAAACACTTGGTGATGATGGGCAGCACCTTCTTCTCGATTTCTGAAAACTGGCAGTAGCCCTCCGCCAGACTCCGAATCCTCCGCTCATCCATGTCCTGCATCTTCTGCTCGACACACAAACACACAACAGCCTCCTTAAATATCATATAATTGCACATTCCCATTTATACGAACACACGGGAGAAGATGGTTACATTTTTGAAGGGGTGTGTTTGGTTATCACATCATTTAAGCAGGTGTGTGAGCTCTGCTCAGCTTGTACTGCTTTGCGAACGTGTGTGTGTGTGTGTGTGTCTTTGTCTCACGTTGAAGATCTGCGGTATCTCCGAGTAGTAGTAGAAGTTCTGTTCCTTGTTGTATTTCTGGAGCTGTGCTGCATAGTCGTTCCTGCACTCCTCCGCTGTGTGTGTGCGGGCGTGGGCATGTTGTTTGGCCTTCGGAGCGAGAGATAGGTGGAGCCACGGAGGAGAAAGGGAGGGGAACATGAAAGCATGCAGCGAGCGGGAGAATAGATGCAAAACAAAATGCAAAGTGGGAGAAATGTGGGAGAGACGCAGGGAGGAAGCAGAGGGAGACAAGGAGAAAGACAAGAAAAGCTCAAGGATTTTCTTTTTTTTTTGTTTGACTGAAAATATTATAAAAACCAAACATTAAAAAAATGTATGTCAAGTTGTTGACGCTAACCTGTGTGTGTGTGTGTGTGTGTGTGTGTGTGTGTGTGTGTGTGTGTGTGTGTGTGTGTGTGTGTGTGTGTGTGTGTGTGTGTGTGTGTTTACCTTATCGACATCGAGCCTGGTGGCATTGAGGTCACTCTCTGTTTTCTCTGCTTGTTGTGTGGCTTTTTCAGACTCTGCCCATTCCTTGGCATAGCGCTTCTTAGTCTGCAGGCATGTATACAGTACACACACACACACACACGTACACACACTTTAACAAACTTAAATGAATAGAATAGAACTCAGTAGCAGTAACAGTAACAATCCAGTCAGTGTATTCAGTCCCACTAGAGGTCTAGTCCAACAAACAAATCTACATCAAAGGGTCAGTTAACACAATAGAAACAATAGATGTATTAATAAATGACCTCTGATGGTATCAGTAACTAACCGACTAGTAACACAGATAGCTTTAGTTTAAGTCGGTCTGGCTTTGAGATATCTCAGAGATTCTTTTCTGGAAAACCCAAAGTTGTTTCTAGTCATGGCTTATAACTGATTTATAAAACGTAATTAGTTAAAACTTGCAAAAAAGAAAGTGGCACCAAAATTGCAGTTAATAAAATATTCAGTGGCAACAGACCTCGCTGTGAACCGTTTTAACTAGAACGTCTTTCTTCCTAAGAAATAGAAAATGTTGCTGTTCAATTTCTTTAAAACTATTTATTTCCTTGGAATGAGGAGGTGACACATTTCTAAACCTGACAAAACAAAAACATTAAATGGCAACACTATGTTACGGCTCTGAACTAAATACTGTAAATTGGTTCCAACTTATATATATATATATATATATATATGGTATAGGTATATAGAGACACAACTCAACTCTCACACTCCAATGAATTAATTCCAAATACTTGATAAATTTATTTTAGGGTATACAAACCAGCTCTGCTGAAATATGCATATTGTTGCAGGCGAACATACAATTCATCATATATAAAGAATAAAGTTTTCAAGACTAAATTAATGATGAATAAAGATTTAATTTGGTTTCCTATTAAGAAAACAAAACGAAGAGCTTTGTTAGAGTTTCCTCTATAATAATGATTAGTACGTAATCAAACAGCTTCAACGACGGACCTGTAAAATAAAGCCACAAAAACCATCTGCATGAAGATACCACAAGAGGCAAGTGAGATTTTCTTTTCCCAATTCGGGCAAACAAATTCTTTAAAATGACAATCATGTGATCCAAACTAGACATCTGTAAACAACAACAACAAGTGACTCACACTTTCTAGTTGTTTAAAGCTGCTCTCTAAAACCTGCTGGGCCTTCTTGGCATCAGATAGGTGCTGCGGAACAAAGAGGTTTCAGTTAATGTGGTGCAGTTCAAGATGATGACACAGCGTTCCACGTTTATCTGCCAAATCTTTCCTGTTTCCTCCCTCCCTCCCTCCCTCCCTCCCTCCCTGGTGTTATTTTTTCTCCCGCTCTCACTGTTTTGCGTTCCTGCTTCAGGTCCTGAAGGTACTTAGTGAGTTCCACACAGATGCCGGTCATCATGTTTTCAGCGATGAGCTCCCGTTGGCCGGCGTAATCGTTCAGCTCGTTCAGGATCTCCTGGAGTGATGCGTGATTGCTGAATCTGCAGCAGGAGGGAGAGACAATTTGGAAAATTACCACAGCTGGATTCAAACAACATTTAACCGAATGATAAACCCAAATTCAATCATAGCTTAGCAACCGTGACTAAGGACTACAGGCTTGTCAAACTTTGGATTGTGTGATACTATTGTATGTATAAAACAAAAGTGAAAGGAATGGATTCAACTTTGTCTATCTGCGTTGGTGGCATGTCCCGGTAGAAACCTAGCAATATGTTCATGATAAGTACATTATTTAAAACTTCTTTAGAAAAATATATTTTCAAACACAGGAACATCCACCCCGTGGAAGACACGCTGCTACTATATCAGAGTTTAGTTTAAAGCTGCTAAATGCATTTTAATTGCCTCTTAATGGCTCTCAACATGGCGACGCCTGAGTGGAAGCTAACGGCGCAAACTACTGCAACAGTGAGTACAGAGCTAACATTGTTTGCATGAACGACTTTTGACTTTGATTATAAAACGATTATCAATTCATCTTGATGCATCAAAACTTTTAATTTCCATACTTTTTTTTTTCTCAGTTACAATCTACTTTTTTCAAAAAATAGCATATTTGTAAAGATTTAAATAATTTTAACTGACTAAAAATAATGCTTTCTCTGGAACATGTGGTAAAACAATAAACACAGTGATAAAGACTCTGTGCTGGTGGATGTCCACGCACAGCGTTTTTACTTCTATCCTGTCTGCTTTCCTCAGTGATGCCATGACTTTAGCTTTAGTTTCGTCGTGAAGTGCAAGTATCCAAAGTGTGTTTTATGTTTTTGCCTGGGATATGTAGCTTCATGTAGCTAGTATTTTAGCATTATATCACGTATCAACGTTTGCCATCATGTGCATATTTAATGTTAAGATGCTTTTACGTGAATATCAATTCTGGTTAATATTACCTTATGCTAGCTAGCTACAATTGTCAATTCAGCTGACAAAATCCACAGAAGCCGGCTAGAAAGGAGAAGCCTGCTTGTGTTTACTTCTGGTTCTAGTAAATCTGCCACTGTTATCATTCCTACTGCATATTTGTGGTCCGAGATTATAAAGCTTGACAGGCCAACAGCAATAGTAAGGCGGTTGAGTGAACAGTAAATGGAAATTTTGTATATATGCAAAACAAGGACAACAAAATGGACATTTTATTGTTCTCTCACTTGCAGTCCTGCTCTTCTTTGCTCCCTCGTTTGGCATTGGCATTGGCATATTTCTTTGATAGACTCCTGTCAGAAAGTGTAAAAGAAGCAATATGACTGTCTATTACACACACACACACATAAATGCACAAAGACACACATTTAAGAAAATGTATGCAAATATAAATAAACATTCAGAAACAAGCTCAAAAGGCACACCTGAGTTGTTTGGCGTAGCTCTGCTCTATTTCCGTCCGTTCCTTCACAAACTTTATGTAGCGATCCACCAGGTCGAGGCCTGACTGCGTGTGCTTGTCGATGTGATCATACTGGTCCTAGAACAAGAACAACACATGTTCTTATACATGTACACACACACACACACACACACACAAACGCTGCTGACACGGCGCAGTCTAAAAGCTTTTTGGATAGCGAGATATTGGTCATTGTTTTGGCTCTGTGTTCCAGCACTTTGGATATCAAATGAAGATAAATCTGAGGGTGATGACATCAGTGTCGGACTTTTTGTGCACAGTACAAAAGTATGACAATGCAATGGAACATTGAGAACAGGGAGTTTTGTTTTGTTTTTTAAAAAAGGTCAAAAAGTGAAACTTTCTGGATTGTCCGAGTCAGTCACAAGACTAAAGTTTAAGTTGACATGTGTTTCACCTACTGAGGACCAGACTGAAAGCAAAACGCGCTCAAAAACAAGAAGTGAAGCCGGCTGTATCTTAAGCCTGACAGCAATAAAGGGAACCAGAGTCTATAGGTGTCAGTGGGTCATGGACTACAAACCGTTAATTGTTTTGGTGCTTGACAGAAAAATAATCTGCAAATGTTTCGATTGATCATTTAAATAACGTTTAAAAATTGCCAAGCATTGCCTGGCTCTATAGCTTCTGAAATTGTATTTTTGTCGTTGCTTTTCTTTGTCTCATGTAAAACTAAACTGAATATTTTGGATTTTGGACAGTTTGAAGACATTTCCTTGGTTTTGCAGGATACTCTGATGGTCATTTTTCACTATTGTATGAGATGTTATTGACCAAACGATTAATCAACACAGTAATCTGCAGATTAATCACTCATCAATCAATCATCTTTATCTGAAAATATCAAATGTAGTGACTTTATTTAAGTTTATTGTATGTAACAAGTGCAACCGGTCCATTGTTCAAAACGTCTTTTGTGTTTTTTGTTGTACTATGTGTTCTTTAGTAGAAAGGGGTTTTGTGTAAGGTCAGTCTCACCACCTTCTCTAAGTAAGTTTAAATTGGTTGCTGACTAATTGATTAATCGACTGATGATTTTAGCTCTACTGTATTAGTTACATTTGTTAAAGCCCCACCCACTTTGTGTCTGACAAAGTGAACAAACGTTTTAAAAACCTGACATCTGCAGACACAGAGAACAGCCCTGTGTTGGATTTAGGGCTGCGATTAACGATTATTTTCAAGTTCACAGCACCGAAAAAATGTCACGAGCAAGAAAACCAGAAAATATTCACACTTGTGGAGCTGCAACCAGTGAGATTTTGACATTTATAAACAATTAATCAATTATTAAAATAGATGCTGAATAACTTTACAATAGTCAATCAACTAAGCGTCTCAGCTCCAAACACATTTCACGAGGCTGTGGATCTGACACAAACGGAAACTGGAAGTCTAAGAATAACTCCACACACACGCACACGCACACGCACACACACACACACACACACACACACACACACACACACACACACACACCGAAAGTATCCTCCTTTCTTTCAATTTCTCTCACACACACAAGTACAAAGGTGTAGAGCATAAAAGCAAACTATCCTTTCAGCATTCCTGTCTCGCTCTTTACATCCATCCATTCCTTCAAAACAAAAACTCACACACACACACACACACACACACACACACACACACAAACCTGTCAGACAGGTAACATTTGTCCTCTCTGTCCCCACTGGCTTAATAAAGAGTCCTGACATACAGTAAAGGACTCACTGAATGTGAATGTGACAAAGAGCACAAAGAAAGACTCCACCTTGTCATTGTTCGTGTGTGTGTTCGTGTGTGTTTGTGTGTTTGTGTGTGTGTGTGTGTGTGTGTAGAGGCTGCAGGGTCGTCTGGAGCCAGAGACATACATACTGAGTCCTCAGAGGAGGGGGAAGCTAAATGGAGATCATCGTAACACAGTTAATGTCCTAGATAGGAGAGGGCCGGGGCGGAGGAAGGAACAGGATTAGAAAACAAAAAGAGGACGATGGAGTGAAACAGACATTTTGTACCAGGAAGGAGAGAGAGATGGAGGGAATCGGATGGACGAGAAACAAACTGCGATGAAGAGATTATGGAGCTTTGAGACACACTCCTGCCTGCATTTGCCGCTTGTGTTGCTGCGCCCCATTGCTTCACTGCAACACATCTGCAATGTTTTTTTTTTTGTGCGAGAGGAGGAAATACTGATAGTGAGACAGGAATGAGATAATCATTAGCTCAGAGCGAACCTCCGCCCTGTGACTGACCGTCCCCGGGGCCTCTACAAACCCTGGAACCAGTCAGACTAGTCCCGCCCCTCACCGTGACGGCTCCCGGCAGCATGTTTCCTCTGCTCTGAGCTCACGTTTTAGCTCACCTCAAATCGGAACGAAAGCCACGAAACTGGTTGCACCAGCTAATCCTTATTAAGTTAGTATCAAGTGATTTACTAAATCAGTTGGCACCATCAGGACTTAGCTAGTAAAGAATTGAGTCATGTGTAAACAAAGCAACTAATCAAATAAACTAAACAACTAACTCTCTATGTTAGAACTAGTTCACCCAATTTAAATTACAGTTATAAGTCTAAATTTGTGAATTTACACACTGGACTGCACCAGCTATTCACAGTTCTAGAAGCTTGAGCGTAAAGTCTTTCCTAAGTTCTCGGTGACTTCCGGCTGGTTTCAAACTAAACCAGCAGGTTTATGGCAATTAAGAACATTTAGCAAAACTTGCAACTTTTTGTTACTTGAGGTATATTGCATTCTTTTTTTTAGCAGTGAGGTGAATTCTAAAGTACATTTAGTAAAGTATTGTACTTCGGTACAATTTTGAGGTACTTGTACTTTCCATTTCGGACAGAAATGTAGTACTTTTTACTCCACTGCATATAATTGATGACTTAAGTCACTAGTTACATATAGATTCAGATAGAAAATAAAATAAATAACCACAAAGAAATTGTGATTCATTAATAATAAAAGGATTTAATAAGACTATTCAAAGTTATGCGCTATCGGCAGTATATTAAGTAATTAAAATGAGCATCTCCTTTAAATGAATGCAATTATAACCCAATGACATAATGCAATATCATATTCTATCAATGGGCACTTTACTTTAAGTATACTTTGGTGCTCATACTTTTGTTCTTTTACTTAAAAGGTGCCGTGTGTAGGATTTGTCGGTAGATATAAACGGCTCAATCTAAGCGAAGGAAAACTCAGCCATTCTTATTTTCTGGTGATTTAACACTAAAGAAAAACATACTTAATAATATTATATTCAATTCTTGCCAATAGATCCCTCTAAATGCTTCATACTGTTCCTTTAAATAACATTTTAAACGCAGGTGTTTCACTTCACACTGTCGTACTTTTACTTAAGTAAAATGTCGAAGTACATCCATCTATCCTCCACCGCTCTGTCAGAAATCACTCGGCTAAGTTTAAACTTACAAGAATCTGGTGCTGCTGACTTCACTGCTGTACAGATTTTACAGTATTAAGATAAATCAATCAGCCAAACAGCGTTCAAACACACCAAACTGGACGTCCCAAAGTTTCCAAAGACACCAAATATGTCTGGCAGAATTTGGGGGAAACATTTCTTTCACTGAGTCTAAATATGACATCATTGGCCTCATTGATGAGAAACCAGCTGATACGGTCAGACGGTGCGGCATGCGGTGATTTTTCAACCTTAAAGCTACAAAACTGTGCGATATCTAACTGGGATTAAATGGAGGACGTGCATCACTTTCATAATGTCAGCTCATCCGTGTGCGAGTAGACAAGGTGACAGCTGATAAGAATAAGAATGTAAAATATTTGTTCTTTTTTTAGGAACGTCCAGTGAGGAACAGGTCAGTTTAGGGCTGCAACTAACAATAATCCTCATGACTGATTCACGGGCAGATTATTTTCTCTCCATAAATCAAACCTCATTCCGTCTATAAATGTCAGAAAATTGTTAAAAATGCGAATCACAATTTCCTAAAGCCCGGGGTGACGTCTTCATAATCGTTTGTTTGGTCTGACCAGCGGCCCTCAACCCAAAGAGATTCACTTTATTATTATTATTATTATTATTATTATTATTATTATTATTATTATTATAATAATAATAATAATAATAATAATAATAATAATAATAATAATAATAATAATAATAATGACAAAGAAAAGCAGCACCTTTGAGCTGGAACTTGGTAATGTTTGACATTTCCGCAAAAATGACCAAAAAGTCACCTGTTCCAGCCTAACAGATGTGAGTTCCAGCTGCTTGTCTCTGTCCGATGTGATGGGAGCTGAATATCTTCAGGTTTTGGGTTGTTGGTCGAACAAAACCAGCGATATGAAGACATCACTTTGGGCTTTCTCACGTGTTACACCAATTCATGAAGAAAAATAATACAGAAATAGTGAAAATTGTAGTTTGTGATTTCTTTTCAGACGACTGACTAATCGATTAAATCGACCGATCGTCTCAGCCCTGATGTGTTTTCTAGTTTTCTCCTCCTAAAGTCCACCGTTTGTCAGAACACAAGCAGCAGCAGCAGTTGAGCGAATTTGAACTTCAACTGTTTATCCACAAAGTGCCTCACCCAGTCCGGCCTGCGACTGTGGAATAATCCTCACAGGCACGGGCTCAAGACTCAAGAACACAATCACTGCAGGATTTTGGGGCAAATTAGACGGGTTTGCTTTTAACCGCCGGCTATTAAACCAACTACGACGAACAGTTGGGACGTTTTGTTTGTGCCAAGACACAGTTTGTCCAGAAAAACGCACTATTTCCTTGAGGTCATCGTCCACATCTGTCTGTCTGTGGTCAGTGTGGAGCTGACGTGACAAATCAATCTCCATGGGACAACGAATCAGGAACTACTGTTGACGATTGATTAACCTCTTTTTTGGAGCAAAAAATGCCAAACACTCTCTAGTTTCAGCTTCTCAAATGTGAGGATTTCCTGCCTCTCTGTGTGGTGTGGGGAAGTAAACAGGATGTCTTTGGGGTTCTGGACTGCTGGTTGGACAAAACAAGCAATCTGAAGATGCACTCTTGTCATTTTATGCTCACTCCTGACTTTTTATAGACCAAACTAATGATTAACCAGCAAACAAATCAAAAGTGTTAACAATTGTTAATTGCAGCCCTAGAACATGTGGCCACACCAGTTCAGTCCTTGTACTCTGATGCTGGGGGGGGGGGGGGTTGGTCTGAACCTGATTGACTGTCACCGTGATTCACAGCTGAGAGAGAAACTGACCAGACAACCGGGGCCACGCAAACCAGCCCTCAGAACACTTCCTGAGAGCTGCTGTCGCGATGCAAAGCTCCAAGTTCGTGCATGGAGGAGGAGGAGGAGGAGTGAGGGGGGGGAGAGAGAGAGAGAAAAGGTGTTGGAGTACACCTTCAGCCTACAGTGTGTAGATAAGGTGGGCAGACAGAGTAATAAAGCTCTCCTCCTCTTCCCCCTCCGCTTAGGAGAAGGTATGCAGCCAGGCAGGAGTTGCGAAATCCTCGGGGCTGTTACAGACTCCTGCTGCTGCCGTCTCAAGATTACTTAACCCGGGCCTACCGGGGGAAAACAACAGCCCCGTGTACATAACATGTCGACAAAAACAACAGCGGGACTACTCTTAAGGGATGTTCACGGGTTTATTTTCTATCACTCATCCCAGAGGACTCTTCTCGTGTCAGCTGTCAACTTACCCAAAGATCTGTTCCCCAGTCCATGTCTGCAAAAACACACGCAGGAATCCGTGTCAGAGAAAGAAACAACCAGGTGGTGGTGGTGGTGGCGGAAAAACTAAACAAAAAGAGATACAACAACCTCCTCTCGTTACAAAGAGTCCACGAAACTTGTGAGTCTCGAAAGCGGAGATGGCGGAGGAAATGTTTGGAGGAAGTCTACGCCTTCTCCTTGGCACGGAGGACACGGCCGTCCTGTTTCTTCCAGCGCAGCGAGAGAAAAAAAATATGTTCAGGCGCTTTTTCCTGAAACAAGTTTGGGTCCCAGAGAGAGAGAGAGCGCGAGCGAGAGCGCGCGAGAGAGAGAGAGAGAGAGAGGGAGGAGCGGTGGGAAAACCTACCGTCTCTGTTTGTCTTATCTTAAAGCAGCAGCAGGTTATTTTCAAAAAGCTTCTTAAATCCGGAACCTTTAAACACACACATATAGAGTCTGCCAGAAAAAACAAACCACACGAATACACGTCAACACGGCTCATAATGCACCTGATTAAATTAACTTAAATAAATGAATATATTGGACTCAATCAGACGCCTTGTAAAATAAATTACAGGGACTATATTTTGTGCGCTCTGTGCTGTTTTCTTTTTTTTGTAGGAGCTGAAATGTGCTGATTTTCCTGATCTATCGGATGTATCGCCATGAATTTTGACTTATTTGACATTTATGGGTGAATCCTAGTTTTATCGCCACCAGCAGGTCAAACTGGTCTCTCATACAGTGGAATTTCTTTACATCTACAAGATAAATTGGTGTTAAATTTGTACAGTTATACACGTGTCATGACAGGACCAATCCTAACTTTGTTGACCTAGTGGTGGCAAGTTAAGTTCAGGAGACCAGTTAAGCGATGAATGTATTTTTTCATTTTTATTGTTTTGTTGTTGTTGCTGTTGTATCTGAGTGTGGTGTTGGTGTGTTTGGAGGAATACAAATTTAAATGAAAAAAGAAATTAAAAGTTCAGGAGACCAGAGACAAACGAAACATTTTCCTTCATAACTCAAAGACTACTTGAAACACTCTTGTGATCTCTTGGTATAGGAAACATACAGTATATATGTGTAACAATACAATTTATACATTTTCACCAACAAGGACACAACTTTAATATTACATTAAATGCAAGAAATCAAAGTGTTACTCCCTTGGTGGGCGAAACTGTAACTGTGGTTGGGGGCAATTGTAACAATGACAAAATAAGTCATTGCTTTATTTTTTTAAAGTATGTTTATTGATGAGCTGCTATACTAGAACAAACAAACCCTTTTACATGTAATTCAACTCAACAGAAAAGTACATCAACACAGATAAACAAGGTGCTTACTTCCCATCTCTCCATTATAAAATCGTGTCTGCTATCTAGCAACATCTACTATATTACCATCGGTTGTTCATGTTTATTTATAACCAATAACGCAGAGATGGTGGGCCCTTACATTAATCAATATGCTGGAGCAAAAACCTCATTGTTGAAACACGTTCTATGTTTGGACTCTTTTTGCTGTGTGAGATTAAGTCAGCCGACCTGTTGTGACCACACCTTTCCCTCCCATGCAGCCAAATGAGGATGTGCAACGCAAGAGCGACACTGTGTGTTTAGTCAACACGTCTGTTATTAACCTGCACGCCTAAGAAAGGCTCGTCTCAGACAGTCTTGAATGCTCAATGTGCGTTTAACATCCGTTGATCCTGCTTTGATGGTCTCTGAAGTAGGCTATGTGGCGCACGTGAGAGAGGACAACATGTTGGGCTATTTAGGGAAGGGAGGCACGGAAGAACCAGAACCAGAGCGGATAGGGGCAGAGTGTCAGACCCTGCTGCAGTATGAGAGGTTTTCTAAAGAGACTGGCGCTTGAAAACACTTCCACTTTTGTCCACAGGGACCCCCAAAAACAACACAAAATGAAAATTGTGGATATTGAATTCAGTAGTAAAAACACAAAAAAACCTCAACATCAAACCTCTCCTCACCTGTAGGATGATGTATGAACACAATCCGGTTAATGCACAGATAATCTGCTTACTGTGTGCATGTACATGTAGAGACTGATCTGATCTTCATGGCAATAGTCTTGAGCGAGTAGTTCGGGCCTTTCCACGTCCGCCAAATGTTGAGGACGCTGTCATATGCGATGCCACCGTGAGGTGCGTACATGCCGGTGGGGTTAGCCGAGTGGCATTTTCCGTACCAGAAACCTCCCAGAAAATGCTGAGCGCAGTTTTTATCCCACTCGTCCTGATCTTTGTCAAACGTGGTGAACTTCATGTTGTTGTGTTCCTCCAAACTGTCCCCTATAAATAAAGTTAGTTGAATTTAAGCTGATGTTTGAAACTCGGAAGCCCTTCTACTAGTGCTACTGTGTCGTCATTTAGCTATTTTTCTTTTTTTTTTAAATATACACTTACGTACAGTAATGGTTATGTAAACAAAGCACACAGAAACACACAGAGGGAGAGAGAGACTTCTCTGCTCATGTAAACATTACTCCACTATATCCTCACACAGCTGTTGTTTGCTGCAAACATGATGCTCTGAATATCGTATAGAGATCCTTGAACAGCTTTAGTCACTTTTCAGGTTCTTATCTTACATAAAAACACATGTGATTATAAACTGTTAAATAGTAAACCAGCGGTTTCCAATCGTTTAGATTTGTGTTTGAGCCTCAAACTGTTTTTTAAATGACACCAGGTAAAAGGTAAAAGTACAATATTTCCCAAGTATAAGTATCTAACATTTGCAGGCTACTCAAGTACAGTACATGAGTAAAACACATGTACACTGAAACTTAAAAACATCCTGTATTACTTACAGTTCATTCATCCATTCACCTTGACATTTAAAGCTAGACTTCCCAAAGCAACACATCCTCACCTGCCGCTCCGCCAGTGAAGCTGCCCAAGTGAAGCTGATAACCAGCGTCCTCAGAATCGATGGAGAAGGAGGAGTACTGAGCGGACGCCTTCCCTCCCTCCCAGTCCTCCATGTCGACCCGCAGCAGGTTCTTCTTCCTCATAGTCAGCAGGAAGAGGTTTTCCAGGCCTGTGAAGGCACACAAAGACCTGTAACACCTCCTGCACCAAGGCCCTATGTCATTACTCTGCATTTTTCTTAACCTCTTCCACCTCAGACTATCTCTCAGCCCCTTATCTAGTCTAACAAAGCACATTAAGATGGAAAGCAGCACAGGGCCCCATGTGTTTCATGTATTTTCCCCTCAGGAACTTACCAAGCCAATATTCTCCGGCCACATTCCCAAATCCAGTCTTATAGCTCTTCCAGGGCCTGAAGAAGTTTTCAGTCCCATCGATCCTCCTCTGAAATACCTGAGAGGGAAGATGGGAGGAAGAGAGAGATGTTAAAGGTTTACTGACATCTATTACTATCCATTCTGTGACTGTTGTATTGATGGCAGGCCATTTGTTACACCAAACAAACGTGGAAATATATAAAGGAAAGGACATGGAGGAAGCAGCACAAGTTGAAAGCAACACATTTGAGATATTACAACCTTACAAAGTTGTTATAGCGTATAGCGAGTCTTGTTTCTGGCCACCTGATAAAATATTCACTCCGCTATTAGTTCAGTTTCTGCAAACTTAAGCCAACTTTGTCTGTTGTTTGGTGCTGCTAACACAGTATTCAGTGGTATTATCAGCTGTACTGATCTGGAAATCAGGTGGACAAGATTTTAAAATCAGACAAGCGAAACAAAGAGCTAAAAGGTTTCTTGGAGTTGTGACAAAACAAAGACTACGGTGACAATTCATCACTCAGAGCGCCAGTTATGCTTCAAACTAGACAGGCCCTGGTGGCGACTCAGCCATGGCAGCTCATGTTTTTGTTCCCGTAGTAGTCTGAAGGAGGGCTTTCCAAACTCGGTCCAAACAACATGTATTGTCTTTTTTTTGTTTACAATTTCTGCATGGTTTTTCATCATTAAATTCACTTCTGAGGTGTACTGACAGTCCATCGGCCTCCGTCGGTGTCCATGTCACAGTAGACATGCAGCGGCGTGGTGGGGCCTCCTGGGTAGATGGTGTACACCCCACTGGAGCTGGTGTTGTCTTGGCGATAGATGTCATCACAGTCGATGGGCAGATAAAACTCGGAGCCGGAGGGAACTGAGGCCGCAAGAACCAGCACAGCTACGAATAATGTCACCTGGATGTGAAAGAAAAGGGATCAATGATATCTACAGTACCTTTACAGCGATTGGAATGAATGGAATGATACAGTTAAGTGGAATGAAGAATGGTGACAATTAAGGTTATTTGTAGCAAATAAAATGGCGAGAATTAATTTATTATTTGTTGCACAATGATTCAATCTCTGCTTCAGTGACAGCTCGTGTTACAGTCAATACAGGATTTTCTGTGTACTATGTATTTGTTCTGTATTGTATCGTTCATATATATATTTACTGGTTTTTCATTTGTTTCAACAATTAGCCTTCTCTGCAAAAAAAGTATTTAAATAATATGAAGTAAATCACTATTTTATTGTTGTGCTCTTATTTCATACTTATGTTATGAGTTTTTGAAATATCTGCCACTGAGATTCCTGCCTCTCCACCTCAATAATAACCAGGTGAATGCAATTAAATGATTGATGCATGATTTAATATATAAAAATGTCGACATCAATGTCTCAGAGTCTCGATTAATATGGATAATCTGCTGACCTCACTGTCAGATGCAGTGTTTAATTTTTGTCATTTGTATTTTCTGTGTTTAAAACGTTAGTATTTTATCACATGCACGGTAACACAGAGGAGAGTATTTAATGGTCGGTGTATTTATTGTATGGATTCTCTGAACTGCGAGTGCACACAACAGCAGCAGAGAAGAAGAGTGTGATCCAGTGTTTTGGTTATTGATCCTGACGCTAGTATCAAAGAACAAGTTTCATCAATACTTAAGATATAAACACATCCACCTCCACTCCTGTACTCTCGCTGCTCAATAATTCACGTGCATTGTGTGCATTCTTTCTGGTTCAGAAAACTACCAAGTTGCATCACTGGAAGCAAACAACAGTTACAACATTTGAGGGTTTCCTGCTGAGTTATTCTGAACTCGTCCCACTGGGTGTTTGAACTGCAGCAGTGCTGTGTTTATTATTAGTCCGAGCCTCTCTGGAGCAGAGGTTCATTTTAAAACAGCAATCTATCTACATCTATTTCCTGTGCTGTTTCATTTGACATTGTAATATTTGATTTAAGTTGCTTGCTGTTTGTTTCAGCGAGTTCACAGATCTGACAACTGGAAACAGATAATGTGTTCACATGGGGCTGACAGTGCCTGTTAATGTGTAACTAACAACAACTAACAACACTATAAAGCCAGCAATAAACTCCTCAGTAACATTAATCAACGGCACCAACCAGTACGCAGTATAATAACACAGAGAAACAATTTCACTATTTTTTTGTTGATTAATTTAACAATAGCAAGATTAAACCGTTAAATGGTTTAGATAATCTATTAGAAATAACTTCAACCTATAAATAACAAACCTTTGACTGTAAACTGTGAAACACGTACATTTGCTTCCCTGAATAACATTCGTAAATTTTACCTTAAAATCTCCGCTGAAGTTCTGGGTTTTTTAAATCTTGACAATATAAAGCTGCTCCCACAGACATTACTAGTTCTAGTACTATTACTACTAATGGCATTAAACAATAATGCTAATCATTAATATGATTCAATCTTAATTATAGCACATGATAAGAATGAGGCATTTGTTTTAGGAAATAACAAACATTATGAAAATCATTTCTAAGTATCAAGAAAATAGGAGCAGCATTTCTTTTCCATTATAAAATTAAAATAATCTGGTTTTAATGAACCTGTAGCTCTTACCTGCATCATCATCATCATCATCACAGAGAGGAAGGTTGGTCTCCGTTAGTTGAAGTGAATCTGGTGGGAAACAAGGCACCTTTAAACCGTCTGCTAGGCCCCGTCTGTGGAAGCATGTGACACTGATAAGCTTTGTTTACACGGACCAATGAAGTTGATCATTATTACTCAAAGATCTACAGAAGCTGAGGTCATAGTGTTGCTTCATTGGTTCTGGTAATGAGGTGGTTTTACAGACTTGAATTATTCTACAATTACACAATAATCCAGAAAGCCATTGCACATTCTGATGTGTTTGAATTCAACAATTTGTAGGCACAAAAAAAAAACGAAAAGGGAAAGAAAATAGATATTTTTATTCAGGAAACTTGAATAAAGATTTTAATGATATGCGAAAAAGTCATAAAAGTCTGAAAATTCTAATAACCTTCTGGGAGAAGTTGAACTCGTGACCTCAGTATTTAAAGTCCAGAGAGAGAATTTCCTTATCTAGTTTGTGAATAACGCTGGTGACTCATTTGACAGCCTAATTTCCTGTAAAGCTCCATGCAGCAGACCCTGTCCTGTGTGGAAAGTACGTTCTGTCACAAATGAATCACTTCACAACAACACTGTTACAACATGTGGTATCAAACACCGGTCTCTTACCTTCTCACGCATCATGAGTGGTCTTAATGCTGCGTCACTAGCTCTGACCTTTGCTCACGTGGAAGCTTTTACATTTGAGTCCATCACAAAAAAGGATCCTAATTGACTTTTCCATTGGCATTGTTTGTCATGCTGAGCAATATCAGATTTTGTAATTCCACAATGAATTCCTGAGCGTTTACATTTTGACCTTTCCCACGATGCATATGGTCTTTGCAGAGCCGGAGGTGTTTTTTCCAAAAACCAAGCACTTTCTCAGTGGCTGTTGGGCCCCGCCAGGGTTGAACCATATCACATTTTACATTTTGTGATTTTCACACAGATTACTGCCACATCAGCAGTAACGTGTGTCAAACTGTGAGTGGTTCTGTGTTCTTTCCATCACTCATCTATGCTCATGAGCTTTGGGGTAGTGAACAAAACTAAATCACGGATATAGTGGCTGAATTTATTTGGCAGCACTCGGTTGTGTGGAAACGCTTGGAGGGGAATCGCTGATTCTTTGCAACAGTTTGGGACAGCTGATGAAGGACGCCTCCTGGACATCACAAGCTACTCAAACTGGAGTGGATCTTACCGCTGCAGACCCAAAACACTGGAGGGATTACACTGTGTATCCCACAAGGCCTTATGGCTCAGAAGGGACGTGGCTAGAAAGCTGTCTGGGCTGCCTTCAGACCTGGATAAGCAGCGGAAATATGGATCAATGGATTCATTTAGAAAAAAAAGCACAAAAGTGGGATCAACAATGTCAAAAGAATGTATCTTCTATTGGCCGACAGACTGGCATTGCAACTGAGAGCTCGACACGAAAAAGAGTCTTCAGTGGTAATTGTGGCCTCTTCAAAGGAGCTACAAAAGAAGATAAAATTACGCCTCAACAGCTGTGTGTGAGCAGGAACGTGTGTGGTTTTACAATTTTTTTTAGTAGAGGTGCTATCTTACTCGGAAACCATCATAACCACATGGCTGTACTGCTGTGAAGACGGATGTAGTTCAGTTAAAAGTATTTATTTTGGACGTCCACACTGACAGTTACAGACAGGTAAATGCCGCCATTTCATCCTCTCTTCGTTGCACTTTTACTGTTTCAATGCTGGATTTTATAAATATATCTATGGGCTGAAAATGACATACTGATGCTGATAAGGTATTATTATTCATAATCATACGGTCAGCTGACCATTAAGTAGGATATATGAAACAGTGTTGATGATACAATGAAGACTCTAAATTGATTTGAAACCATCCATTTGTTCCTTTAAGTGATACATCTTGATCTTTTTGTCTTCTTGGACTGACTGTGAAAATGAAGATTTGTAATTTGGGTTCACCGCTGTAAAATGAGTGACCAAGAAGGAGAGGAAGTGCGTTCAGCCTTCAATATATCAGTCACAAACCAGACCAAAGACGACGGCTTGACCCCCTGTGATCATGTGGACGGGTCAGCCTACCTCTTCTTCGTGATGGTCCACAGTCTCGTGTTTCTGGTGAGTTTCAACAATTCAGATCAATTTCCTTCTTCAACACAATACACGCAAGTGTCAGTCTGTTCAGATGTTTTATGCCTTTTTTCATGGGAGGAAACATTTTCATGAGTTAGATAATGTTTTCCTGAGGAAATGAAACTCGTCATGATTTCATTCTTTCACCGAAATCTTTTCAGCTATCAGGATGTTTTTTGGTTGGGCTCATACAAGCTTCATTTTTACTGACTTGTGTAAAAGACTTTTGATTCCCTGATTGGGTAGAAAATGATCATCTTATGTCCATCAGGTCAAATCCAAAATTCTTTTGACTGACTGTAAATGTTGCAAATTGTAAATTCCTCCATCGTCACCATGTTTCCTCTCCAGGTGGGTCTCCCCCTCAACGGCTTCATCGTGAAGTTTTACTTCTGCCGAGCTCAGCAGAAGGCGTCCAGCAGCATCACGGTCTACCTGAAGAACCTGGCAGCCGCCGACTTCCTGCTCTGCCTCTGTCTCCCAATCCGCATCGCCAAGTACGCCAGCAACTCCCCCACCGTCCACTCGATCAACTGCAACTTTGCCACCGCCGTCCTCTTCCTCAACATTTACGCCAGCATCATGTTCATGGGCTACATCGCCGCTAACAGGTAGGCCAGTTTGAAGTTTGATTCTCTTGTTGCATAAAACAGACTTCACAATTGCATCAATACAAACAGGAACACACCAATGTCATGTTTTTTTCTGTCAACACACAAAACTACTGGAGTGAAAGTTGTGTTTCCTTTTGAAGAGTAGGAGAAGAGTGATTCTTGGCGCCAAGCAGATCACATTCCCACGTCAAACACACAAAGTTTCCACTTGAGGGCAGCAGGTGAATGCTGAACTCAAAACTGTTATTCATTGAAGTCCTCCAATGACGCCTCTCTCTCCTCTGCAGGTATCTGAAGGTTGTTCAACCTTTAGGAACTCACATCCTGCAGACGGTGCGTGCCGCTCACATCGTCTCCACTGTAACCTGGGTTTTCCTCCTGGCCGTGACCAACGCCTTCGTCATCCTGTCGTTCCACGGCCAGAAACCTTTCACCTCTGTCCTGGTGAGATGCGAAGGCTCGAGCAACGGCCAGTTCAGCTCGCTGTACAAGATCACACACACCTGCTCCACCGTCATGTTCCTGTCTGTCCTCGTCTCCCTGGTCTTCTTCTACTACAGCACCGCCCGGCAGGTGTCGCTGGCACAGCAGAGGCAGCCGGCATCCTCCGGCTCCACGAAGCTTGCGAAGTCACGCAGGAACATGTTAGTGCTGGTCAGCGTCTTCTGCTTTTGCTTTGTCCCCTACCACCTGGTTCTCCTTCCCAAAGCGTTCCTGTGGAGCTGCTCATGGAGCAAGTTTCTCCACTACGCGACGGAGGTCACCATCGTAATGTCAGTTCTCAACGTCTGCCTGGACCCGATCATCTACTTCATCCTCAGCAAGAAGTTCAGGACCCAGATTAGGCTGTTTGGAAACTGATAGTTACTGTTCATAACCTTTGAAAAGCCAACAATGTCAATATAACAGGTTAATTAATAATTGCAAAAAATTATAACATAACGGGCCATTACATAATGAATGCAATGTAATAATTCCACCTAACGCATTAACTATTGTTAAAAACAGGTGAGGCATTATAACTAAGGCTGGGCAAGTTAACGCGTTATTAATGCGTTAACGCATTAATTGATTAACGCCGACAATTATTTTATCGCGCGTTAACGCAGTTTTTAAAATTTTTTTTTTATTATTAAGCGGACATTTTTATCACAAGAACCAGGCAGCTAGCGGTGAACAGCTGTTTGTGTGGCGTGTCTTCCGTCTCTTCCTGTTTCCTTCACCTACATTCCCCTGGGTCCTAAGTCCCTCCATGTACAGCTTCTTATCACCCTCTACGTACCAACGTACATTTAAAACAAATACCACACATATTACGGTACTCAGCATTGCATATGTGTCTGACCAAAATACCCCAAAAAGCAAAAAAGCAATGATTTATTTAAATGAATTTTGCGCATAACAATGCGATTAATCGCAAAAAATCATGCGATTAATCGCGATTAAAAATTGTAATCGTTGCCTAGCACTAATTATAACATAATTGTGAATAATGTAAGAAAGATTTGAATAAAAAGTAATAATGCTAAACAAATTAACTGCTCATTACAAACAAACATGATTCTAAAAAATGACAATACATCAATTAAAAAAATTAATAATGTGAAACAAAAACATTTTGTACATAATGTAACAAACAACTGTAATAAAAACGGATGATGTAATAATTGCAAATTATATATTAACTGTGAACAATGTTACATGTTAAAAAGTGTAATAAAACGTGTAATGTAATAACTGCTTCAAATGAAACATTCTCCATATAAAGTCATTGCTTGTTACATTTTGATTGATGACAGTACATTATAATTTCAGTGGCAATTTAAATTCTTAATTTTCTGACCAACACAAAGGTGACAGGAAGGGAAAATGTATTCACGACATTTGCAGGATGTTGAGCACCGCACAGGTCACCATGCACATGGAAGGATCAACATCAGCAGGAAGACTGTAGTACGTATGTGTACGTGTATGTGTAGTATGTGTAGTATGTGTAGTATGTAGTATAGTCATCGCATTACCATGAATCCTGCGGGGAACTGTCTGTACCAAACTTCATGACAATCCATCCAATAGTTTTAGACATTTCACTGAAAACCTACAAATGTCACCCTCGTGGCGCTATTGAGGAAAAGTCATTAGTCTTTAGTCATTAGTGTCTGTACAAAATGTGCCATCCGGTAGTTGATATTTCAGTCTGCATCAGAAATAGTGGTCGAGCAGACCAACAATCCCAATAACCACCATTATCTTATAAATACTGTATCAGTGTTTCATTTGACTTTGATGTCCTGTACTTGAAAACAACAAGAGAAGCTGTGCACCTCCTTTTCCTCTCCTCTGATCTCCCTGCCAGAGGAGCTGTTTGACTTTAACAGCTCAGTTATTGATGGCTCTTCTCTAACACAGAGAGAAAAATCAAACCCCGGGCCTTCGCTGAATGATGAACCAAGAGAAGGCCAATGACGGTCAATCTTTCTTCTGTTCTCATATATTACTCCGGCTTCTCTCGCTCGCTCTTTTTATCTCAATCTTTGTGTCAGGTGGCTCATTGGTTCAGAGAAAGAGAGAGAGAAAGGTGTAGCTGCTGATCATCTGACAGGTTTTGTTCCTGTCGACATATAATCCATGTTAATAAATGGCTTTTGAGGTCATCGCGATATAGCCGGAGGGAAAATAGAAGAGGTAGAGCGGGAGGCAGAAAATAGGCTTCTTTGTGAGACAGAGCTTTGAACAGGGTGTATATTCTGATACGCTATGTGGACAAAAGTATGTGGACACATGAATATTTCTACCACATGAGATTGTTCCACGAGGTTTTGGACTGAATAAATATATGATTTAACATATTTATATTAGTTACAGGTAAATCAACCCAGCACAACATTATAGATAATGCTACATTGTATTTTTCCAACAAGGAACGTTACTGTCTTATTGCTGATTCATGATTAATTCAAGCAGTAATTCAAACTGTAAATAAAATAAAATATAGATTTTGAAAACATGCAGGAGTTATTCCCTTCAGGTTGCAAGCAGCCGTAACAAGCTCCAAAATAAAACTGAAACGATAAAAGCTAGGATTTTGAAAGTGAGTTGGACATGTCCCCCCGAATTTAATGAAAACACAGCTATAGTAGGACAAGAACAGGTGTTTTCAGCGAACCAGAGGGCACAATGCTGATGCTGACCAAGTTGTGTGCAGTAGGGATGTCAGAGCTTTATCGCTGAAAACAGGAACAACGAGATCCGTGAGACTGAACCAAAACAGTAAAACATTGATTAGCCGGCCATAAAACAAAACGATGAGCTAAAAGACACCAACAAGTCATGTGATCCATTGTCAACAACGAAAACCATTATAACAGCTTTAACGTTGCTCTGGCGAGAGACTAAAATATAAAAAACAGTGCGTAAAAGTTAAGTGACAATACTGTATGCTGTAAAATATTGTCATTATTTATAATTTGTTATTTTGTGATTTTAGTTTTTCTTATGAAAATAAAGACTAATCATACGTGCAAACAAAAAAAACCTGTGTCTAAATGTGCTTTCAAGGTCAGAGTGTGTCTCGGGGACCATATGTTCACTGTTTATTAGCGTCTGTTCCAAAAAGAGGGCTGAAAGGAGTCGACTGTGTTTTTGCATTTGGCTGGTGTAGCTGTGAATGAGCAGCTCTCTTCATTAACACACACAGACAAACACATATGAGCACACAGTGACAGATGTTTATCAATGAAACCAGAAACCCTCAGTGCTGCAGCATTCCTCTGCACCACTGGATGGCACTGCTCCTCCTCTCTCGTCTCTCCCTCCACCACTCCCTCCCTCCCTCCCTCCCTCCCTCCCTCCCTCCATGTACTGCTCTTCTCTCTCGCCCTTTCCCTGCGTCTCCTCTTCTTGTGTAGGAGGAAGATTAAAATCGCCAGAGAGCACGACGAGGATTACCAGATCGATATCGGAGACAATCTCTTTCTCCCGTCTCTTTTACATGGTCCATCCCTTCCATTTCCCTCTGCTCTCTGCCTCTGTCACTCACTCGCTCTTTGTGGTTCATTTGTGTTTTCACCCTCTGCCCTTCAAGTCACTCATTGCTTTTGGGTGCACGAGGTAAAACCAGAGAGAGAGAGAGAGAGAGAGAGAGAGGGGGGGGGGGGGGGGGGGGGGGGGGTTGTGAAAGAAAAAAGACAGATACAGCTGTGAGACAGAGATGAAGATGAGAGATTGGGTTTCTTTTCACTCCACAGATACTATTGATTCACCGTGACCTGCTTCCATGCACAGTCATAATATACAAAGCTGTTAATTCATCACACAATGGCACAACGGGGAGCGATGGCACAGCCCATTTCATACACGGACACTAGATTCGTAGCTGAGTGGCGATGATTATTTAAAAAAAAAACCTGGAGGTATTTCTCTGTCCTCTCAGACAGACTGAGGCCTGAGGAGGGGAGGAGAAGGGAGGAGAGCGGAGGAGAGAGGAGGAGAGAGGAGAGGTGGAAAAGACAGAAATAAACACAGGTGCTCAGATCCAGACAGGTTTAAAATAAGTGGAAACGAGGAACCTTGTTTGTCCAGTTCCTGAGCACACAGAGAGATAGCAAATTAAATCCTACAAAAAGAAGATTAGTCAATAAATTCAGGTAAACACTTTTAGATATAGTGTGTGTGTGTGTGTGTGTGTGTGTGTGTGTGTGTGTGTGTGTGTGTGTGTGTGTGTGTGTGAGAGAGAGAAAGCGGGGTGGAGAGGAACTCATCTTTTATGTATGAGTGTTTGTTTAGCTGCACTTGCAGCTGTGCCTCGGTTACTTCCCATCTCAGTCACACACAGCTGACTAATAAACCCTCTCACCACGTTTAAACCCACCACTCGACTGAATGTCACTATATTTACAAAATATTATGTTCAAACAATGCATTCAGAAGCATAAAGAACACACATCTACGTCTACCAGTGTGAAATAAACATTAAATATTCTTTTAAGTTAAGTGTGGCGCTAATCTATTCACATTAATGGACTTGTTTCTTTGCTTGTGCATGTTTTTTCTTTTTTTGCAAGTGAACAGAATGTGTGTGTGTGTGTGTGTATGTGTGTGTGTGTGTGTGTGTGTGTGTGTGTGTGTGTGTGTGTGTGTGTGTGTGTGTGTGTGTGCGTGTGTGTTTACTGGCCACCTCCTGGTACAGAGTTCTGCCTGGGACAGTGACAATCATCTGTTCCCGACCAAACATGCATTTCCTGTATCCAACTGAGATCCAAGCTGGCCACACACACACACACACACACACACACACAGACACACCAACTCTTGCATAATCAACCAAAGTAAAGTCTGCCAAAAACTCATGGCCGAATCAACAAATGCAAATATCAGAAAGACTGACGTGAATAACGCGGACGTATGCAGTGACACACACAAATAAAACATGACTTTACAGATGTGTGTGTGTGTGTGTGTGTGTGTGAATCTCATTGATATGCATGAGCAAAGGCGTGTTATTGGTTCCTGCGGGCTCGTTTGGGGCTAATTAGAGAGAGTAATGAGATAAGAGGAGTGGGAGAGCGAGGGAGGCGATGCTCTGATGGATGTGGGGAAGGGGACGGCATCTCAATGAAGAGAGACTCCGAGGGAGGCAGAGAGATCAAATTAAGAGGATGAAAGGGAACAAGAGGGAAGGTAGCGAACGATGGAGTAATGCAGAGAATCA
The DNA here is from genome assembly GCF_910591455.1 of Pholis gunnellus. NCBI lineage: Eukaryota > Metazoa > Chordata > Actinopteri > Perciformes > Pholidae > Pholis > Pholis gunnellus. The sequence continues at coordinate 5,856,573 of NC_136531.1, read as the reverse complement.
ATAATGTGGGTTGAAAGGGAACCTCGGCGTCCGGGGCTAAACGTCCCCAACAAAGTAAATCATCTCCACTCTGCAGCAGATTTGATTCAGCGCACTTAAACTTCAGTCTTGTGGATAATCTTCAAACAATTATTTATTTCTTACGACCGTCCCCAAGTTGACACTGAGAACCGTAAAGGGATGTTAGGGTTCACCCTATCAGATCAATAATCGTAAAAATTCATGTGAACAAAACTATGAAAGGAGTAAATTTAGAGGGAGCACAGTGACAGCTGTGGCATCTTAGAAGCAGCATTACTCAGACAAAGAATTAAGGAATAATCTGTTTGAGAAATACGCTCATTCATACGCATTAAGACTTATTACCCATAACCCCCCCCCCCCCCCCCCCCCCGCCCCCCCTATAAACCCCCAAACTGACTTTTTTACCCTGTGTTCAGACAAAATGTGAAACAACTTTTTGAGGTCAAAGTCAATGGAAATTTGTGATTAGAGCTCTGGGCAGCGCAAGATAATGCATGAAAACATGTCAACTTGAGTGAAAAATGAATGTGAATCCCAGGGCTTAATGAATCTGCTTCATAAACATACAGAGAAGAGATGGAAAATGAGATTGACTGGAGGAAATGGAGCTGCTAAACAACAAAGAACTGGAGTTCCTGGTGAATTCAGACCGAGGCTGATCTGAACAGACACACACACGCTATTAATGTGTCCTCTACTAGACAGCTCACAGCTAACGTCTGTACAGTCGGCCCATTGGCTGTTTAGGGCGAACGTATTACATGGACACTAAATCTGTCGTTCTTCCGTATACCAGAGACGTGACTGTGTCGTACTTATTATACTGATCGGTGTTAAAGAAAAACGTTGATTCAGAAGGTGTGTGGTTGATTTTAGGTGTTCGAATATTTCCTTTATTTTCTTTATTTATCAAACGTCGTGAAATTTGCGCGCAATGCATCCTGGTACACGTAGGCACAGCCGGCACAGCTCTGCAGCAGAAGAGATCAGCTTTCTCGGTCAATATAGCACACACTGGGGAGTTTATTTCTTTGTGGACTACATTTACCATTTGCACCATCAGTGGCGAAGTTTTTCTTTCAAAAAAGCATATCTATGATTCCAAGATTGATTCCATTGAGTGAAATATCTCTAGTTGCAAAAATTAAGATATACACCGGAAAAATAAGGTTGTGTGATTTGTCAAGAAATTGAAAAAAAAAACGACAACAAATGAATCTGAAGGATTTTAAATGGCGTCACCAGAAAATGTATGCACTGCAGCGTGGAGCATGCTTTATATACATTTTCGGTATCTGCAGGCTGAACATATTTGTATGCGTGACACAATAACAAAACCTTCATCATCATCATCATCAGTCATCTGAGCCGAGAATACTGCCGTCTACATTAAGTTTATGTTCCCTCGGTGGTTCCGCAGTGCAGTCTGCGTGCTGTTTGTTTTATGTAAGCAAACGTTTACATCGTCATTTAGCTTTTTATTGCTTTTAAAACTCAAAGTTTGCTGATACGGCAGTTAACGTTCCCAGCTAAGACGCCCAAATGTAGCTTGATATATTCAAGATGTCTTTTGTTTTTATTTTGATTGATTAGGTTGCTTTCATTGCAACAGAAAAGCTAAACTAAATCTAAACATGAGAAAGCCTCGACACGATCAAGTTTAAATAGTTTTTAGTCTTATTTCATGCAACCCAGGCAGCCTTTACCTTCATAATAGCTCAACTTTGCTCCCGTCTATACTGATACCATCAGGAGTAATTGAGTTCTTGGCCAGGCGCACATGTGGATACAAGGAGCTGGGGATTGAACCACCTGCCAAGTGATTAATTGACAACCACTTTTGATTGATTCAATTTCTCTTTCAGCTTTTCTTTCACTTAAGTCTCTCCTAATTGAGTTGTATATATGATTTATGAAGTGGGCCTGGACTCATGGGGGAGAAAAAAGTGCAACCTCTTAATGCCGGCTGACGGGTAAAAGTAGATCGTCTCTGCACTGCAACCGCGGTTACACAGGAAACATCTAAACCAGATGTAAACCGTGTGTACCAATTTGTTATTTCACTGCTGCAACACGGCTGATTTACATCACCGCTAAAATCCCCAAGTGCATCAGAGCCCCTCAGGCCCAAACGAGAGAATTTCAACCTGTGTGGCACCGTTCCTGCACACGACGCGGCCCGACCAGCCGAACGTCGTCGGTGAGCGTCTGGGTTTGGAAAAACGACGCCCGCAGCTTCCCGTGGAGGTCTCTGATGAAGAGATGATCCAGGTGACAATACCAGCAAGTCTGACAGGTTTGTGCGCTCATGTGTCTGAGGGTTTACCACTGGTAGTGCAGCTTGATTCTAATTGGCTGGTTTCCCCTCCCCAATGTGCTCTGGCTTCTATTAATAGAACAGCAGCTTGGGTGGAACCTCATGCCTCTCTTTTCTCCCTCAGACCCCCTCATCCTCTTTGTTGCTCTTTTACACTCTGGATTTTTCTCCTACGTTCAACGAAGGAGAGCAAATCTGCCACCTTTCTGACGTCCTCCTCCTCCTCCTCCTCCTCCTCCTCCTCCCACCCGTTGGTGTCTCCCTTCCAGGCTAGTCTTCCAGCCTGTGTCCTTGTTTAATAGGCTGATCCCTCCGTCATTAATTAGACATGATCACGGGCCATGTGTCTCACTGTGCTCGGCTGTGCGTTTCGGCTGCGCATCCCTCTCCTCCTCTGTTTCCTCCCTTCCATATCAGGATTTCCTTTCTCAACAAAAAAGGTCTCTCATCTCTCCTTCCTCCTCACTTTACCTGTCCTCGTTCTGTTTTCTTCTCTCCCTCCTCTGTCCCCCTCGGGTGGTCTCCTTTAACAGCAGTAAATTATTCATCAGGCAGATATCCGCCCAGGAGACCGAAGCCGATGGATAGATGGACAGATAGAGATGAATAAATAAAGAGGTAAAAAAATGATATATCAGGCAACGTTTTGTCTGAGGATGTGTGTGTTTGCACGTAAGCCGTGTGTGTGTGTGTGTGCGCGCGTGTGCATGTGTGTGTTTGCACGTAAGCTGTGTGTGTGCGCGTGTGTGTGCACGACTGCGTATCCCCCTGTGAGGAATTCCGGCGGGTCTTCCGGAGGAGCTCTTCCACGATGCAGAAAATCAGAGCCAATGATGGTGATAGATGGAGCGAAGGGATCCTTGCAGCAGGGACAGTGCCAAGGCGACTGGGGCCTTGCCAAAGACAGCAGGGAGGAGGGCAAACGAAGAAGAGGGAGAAAAGAAAAAGAGAGAGAAATAACCGTATAGAAGCACAAAGGGAAGGAGGGCAATCGAGCTAAAGTCTCAGGGAGTGCATACAGTCTGCCAGTGCAAAGTGAAGCCAACATTATGCTCACTTGTGTCACAAAGCAGACAAACTTGTTATGTAACGCGTCTGCCACGATAACATCACACCGCAATACCAGACATGGACGTGTCGTTTACTGTGTGCAATAGGCTGCAATGAGACGTCGCTGAAAGAGGAGTCCCTAAACGTACTTTCATATTGTGTAAAAAAAAAAAAGCAGACGTGGGCTGTGATTGGTTGATACTCTGGCCAAAATAAAATGTCTTAATACCTTCGAAGGTTTTCTGGAAAGAGCGATGTGATTCAGTTCTAATTAAATGGAAATGGAGACAGTGTTCCATTAGTGCACTTAGCAGCTAATCGAGAGAGTATTTTAGTCGGCGCACAGCAGATCAGCTGAAACTGCTGTACTAGGCATGCATACAATTCACTATATATGAAAAAATAAAGTACCCCAATGATAAATCATAATTCTAACTTGGATTTAAATGGCGCAGTTTAAAAACAATGTAAATTCTTCTTGAAATCACCAACTAAAAAAAACTAAAAATCAAATCAAATCTAAACCAAATTGCGTTTAGGAAACTTTCTATCACCCAATATTAAAGGTAATACTTCAATTAAGGTAGTTTGATGACAATTTTAAACATGCTAAAAGGACTATAAGACTTAAGGAGGTGGTAATATAATAGCACAAATTAGGAAAATAAAAGGTGTTGTTTATAATTCTTTTGTTCTTTGTTCTTGGTTCTTGGATGCTGCTACAAAAAGTGCATTTTATGTCTTTATCTCAATTTCAATAGAGCTGCACCTAATAAGACCATGCTAAAATAAATGAACAGTTAGAAACAATTACACTGCCTGCTCAGCAACAAACAGCAGACAGACAAAGTTAGCAACAAGCTGGTGAACATAGTGGAGCATATGGCAACTAAAGAGAGATATTTCTCTCAAGAGATGCTGGAGAACAAAGAACGAGCAAAAAGGAGAATACGTATTGGACTCACATCAATCGGGTAGAGAGAGACACGACTCTAAAGGAATGCTTAGGTTACTCTGTGTCTGAGCAAATAGGCAACTGTTTGTTTGCAGTCTTGACTTATAATAGTCAATGTTTTCTTCCCAAGTGGCCAGAAACATCAGGTTTAAGGCACAGCGGCATTACCCTTGTGAGTATTAGTATCTGTCTCCCATTCACATCAATTGAAGTCCCTCCTGAAGACGAACTCAAGCATGCACTTCCTGTTTCTGTGTGTCCAGCAGCAAAATGCTCAGCATTTTTCCAATTTCACCTGTTGAATAGAAACAGCGTGTTTGGAAACGGAGAAATCAATATCCGAGTGGTGCATCATTTGCTTTTGCACAATTTAATAATACACAACCGTACAATGTAAAGCAGACTACAACCTGTCGCATTGCTATGATTATAGAGTCAACATCTTTTTTGTCCAGGGCTGAGTGAGGTTTAATTTAAATTGAATTGATGCAGAAGTTGGAGACCAGCTCCGTCAATTCTTACAGTACGACCTTGAAGCAATAAAGAAAACCTTGTTAAGGCGTTTGTATAAGCGCTGTAATTATATGAACGTCGCCTCGTTCTGGCTTTAATCAACTAATTACTGTTGTTGGAAAGGAAATGAACAGGGGCAGCAGGTTCACACCTGTTCTCTCTCAGGGCTGTTCAGGAAATCACACACTGAAGAAGTAGAAGTCAGCGGAGCAGGCTGAGGAGAGCTGCGACTCTTTAAAAACGTTGTGAACTTCACAGTTTATTGACATACGAGATTGGATTTATTCCCCTTGGTGCACGGATTATTATTAATGTGTCTGCACGGAGAAGATTTTCGATTCATTTTTGTTAACGTAAAAATGTCATCATTCTAGTAATTAAATGTCTCTAATTAAACAATGAGGTATAGAGAGAAAATCATGTGGAGGGTGATTCATATCTGACCCGAATTTCAGGCAGTTGGACACAACATTATTACGGTCACCATGGCAACAGAATGGCCATTCGTGATGTTTTCACAATTAGATCCACACAAAGCCGAGCTCCTTTATTATCCTCCGTCGCTTTGTATCGATCCAGCGATTTTCTCTCATCAGACTGTCTGTTACACCTGCCGCTTCTTCTTTGTGTCTATAGGTCTTTTGTGTATCTACATTATGTGCTGTGTGTATCTGTGACCTTGTACGCTGGTCTACGATAGCATGTGTGTGTGTGTGTGTGTGTGTGTTTGCTGGTTTCCACCAATAGTATTGCCTGATCTCTGGGGACGTTACCCTCCGTTTTCAGCACATAATTGCCACTTAGACAATAATGAGCATTTTAACCTTTGCATCTGTGCTTGAACCAAAATCAAAACGACGTTCTCCTTTGAACTCGGATCCTCCATAACTCTACTTGGATCTATTAGGCTCAATGAAAACATCATTACACAAAGAGAACATGCACGGCAATTAACACTGATCCTTCGATTGTGACTTCAAAGAGAGCTCCAGCCAAAGACACAAAAGCTATCTTTTATGTGACGCGGGTCGGCAATGTGACCCCTGGGACAAAACTAAATCGACTGAAAGGTTATTGATGCTTTCCTGAGGTGAACGGTTAAGACGTTTGCCGTGCGAAACACCAGCTGATACTTTTCAGCGTGTGGTAGTTCCGCCTGGGGTTTCTGTCGGGCACAAGGCCTCCTCGCAAGAAACAGTTAATCTCTATTTGAGCTCTTGGGACGAGCAATGCAGCAACTGCACACAGTGTTTGGTAAGTGTTTATATCATCATCTAATGTGAAACACCAGACAGAGCTGTGCGTGCTGGGCATTGATTCACCAAGTCTTCAACCTGGTAGTCAAATGTTGTCTCATCATGTACCTCTACACTCACAGTTTTTTTCGACTTTAATAATGTGCTTTGTCGTGTTTTGCTTCATATTTGTCGTCGTGTGTGCCAGAAAAATAGCTGTCAACAAGCGCGAATAGAACTTTTGTCTCCCGAGCCTGGTGGACCGTAGCAAAGGAGGACAAGCTTGAGTGCTAGTTTAATGTCGTGCAAAATGCCATCTGACTTCATGCATTTTTTTGATTTTCTTTTGGTTTGTTTTTTAGGGCAAAACTTCCATCCATCTGATGACCGTCCGCCTCCATATTTGTTTTTTTTCTGAAGTCCAGTGTGATTTCTGTGAGATCCTAAGTCCCTGTAATCACCACTCTGAAATCATTCAGCCAAGTGTGTGTGGTGCTGCGTCTTGATATTAAAAATAAGTTAAACATGTCGTTCATCCTGTGGTCTACCATGATTTTAAAATCTGTTAAAATGACATGAGAGTGTGCTTCTCCTTAGACTTGGGGCGTTTTTTAAAGGGTTACTGAAGTTGCCTCGGAGGTGGCACTGCCTTCAAGTCAGGTAACAAAAGTCTCCTGTGTTTAGTTGAACGCCACAGACTAAAGAAAAGACTGTAACATCATCGACTGCAGCAACTGTGGCTATTTTAAAAGGTGTTTCGTAAATCCCCCTGCCCAGAGGTGGATAGTGCGGTGGTGTTATGCGCGCCCTCTGTTGGCGTTTCCTTGCCCTTTGTTTTGTTGTTTTCTCTCACCTCTGAACACCCTGAGCTGATTGAGTCCAGATGGCAGAGTAGAGGTAGAGAGAGAGAGAGAGAGAGAGAGAGAGAGAGAGAGAGAGAGAGAGAGAGAGAGAGAGAGAGAGAGAGAGCATCTACTGCGGCACAGAGCTCTTTGTTATGTTGTAGTTACGTTACTCTTCATTTGGGTTGGAGGTAGTCCTGTCCATGTAGGACTTCTGTATGGTTGGCCCTTTGCGTTTTCCTTTTGTATTTTGAGGTATGATTCCTTTAGTCTGCAAGCTACTCTTTTTTGTTTAGTAATAACTATTGTTCATTTAAATGAACTTACTGGGGGTTGGGTTTGGTGTCATGCTCTCTATTTGAGTCATTGTTTCTGCAAGGACAAATGAAATATTAAAAACAAGTTAAAAACCTCCCCTCTCCACCCTCTCTGCTCCGAAACAGAGAAGACAGTCTAGACAAAGTTTGACAGTAATGTTTATTGAATGAACAACCATGCTGACTGAACACGTCCACGATCACATCACAAACCCAGAATATCTCCATCAGGTCCTTCGTTGGAACTCGAGGCTTGAAGCGAGTTCAAATTCAGGTCACGAGCTGCATTTTTTTTAATTTTTATTTTGGGACGATACGACCTCAACTTCCAAAATCAATTCTTGAGACACAAGTGGAATGATACGCAACAGAATATGGATGAGCGTGAACTGTCTGATTTCTTTCCTTCAGCGTTTCTGAAGCTGAAGCGGCTCATTTTCCTCTTCATTGTGATGAATACTCTTGACTGTGATCTTTAGGCGTGTGTTCCACATCTGAGGTTTGTGTTTAGTTATTAGCTCAGTGAGCTGTCGCAGTCTTCAAGTCATTCAAATTCAAACTCAGAAAGCAATCATTTTCCCGTTGACGTGAATGGCCATTGAGTGTGTGCGTGTGTGTGTGTGTGTGTGTGTGTGTGTGTGCATTTGTGCGTTGTAAGTTGCAGTATCCTGTAATGACCCATTGCCTCCGTCTCTACAGTAACTCCCTCTCTTTTCTTTAAAACATTTACTATGCGTTGATCTATCCATCACTCCTGATGACGTGAAACAGTGTGACGTTGTAGAGCACCTGGTGTCCGTTGTTCCAGGTGTACAGCGCTCTCTCTCTGGGGTTGTAGTCCATCATGCTGATGTGGGAGTACTGGTTGTGGAAGGGGATGTCGGTGTACTCGTACGTGGAGGAGTTGGTGTGGTAGGCGAAGTGTACTTTGGCCCCGGCCAGGTGGGAGTTGGTGACATAGAGGGTGCCGCAGATCATGAAGGCCTCCCCTGCGCTGCGCTTAGGAAACCCCGTGTCCCAGCTCCGGAGGACTTCCAGCGAGCGAGAGTCCAGACGACTCACCTGCAAACAGAGAGCGACTGTCGGTCACAGAGATCGCAAGATCATAAAACGGCACACATGGTTTTAAAAAATCCAATCAAAAGCTGATTGAAGAGGTAAGATGCTGTTGTGTAAGACAACGATCTTCAAATTTCCTGTTTTTACAATCCCACGTTTGTTGAATTGAATGAGAAGAAGACTTTTGCACTAAATCACATGGTGTACTTATGTACAATCTTTTAAAAATATCAACAAGGGCAATAAATCTGCCCATATTGGCTGACTGAAGATATATCTGTATCGGCACATATGCCAGCCGGTAAGCAGCAAGCAAATGCAGTGCAGAAATGACAAAGAAATGTTTATTATGATCAATGTTTATGAAATCAGGCTTGCAAAGCTTGCCAGACCTGCTGTGCCTAGTTATGAAGCTATAAGTGCGTTTCCATCCACATGTTTTTCTGCACATTTAGAATATGCAAATAAGAAAAAACCTGAGTGGAAACGTTGAAAAAAAGCTTTTACATTTGGCTGAGGAGGAAAAGTTGGTGTATCAATAAATGCAAAAGGGCCATGTGAATAAATCATGATGTACACGTGACTTCAATGTCAACTGATTGTTTTCTTTTACCCGAACTTTAAACCAAATCTTCACCGTAAAATGTAATGCTTTACATTATTGTATTTTTTCCCCATTTAGTCCCCAAAAGGAAGGCGAGTCCCCACAATGTGACTGTGTAATCACACACAATCCACACAATACCAGCAAAACCCACCCCACACACACACACACACACACACACACACACACACACACACACACACACACACACACACACACACACACACACACACACACCCTTCTTGTCCCCTAGGTAAAAGCACAGGCTTGTAAAAAGAGAAAGAGAAAACTAGGCGTTTACAGTTTATTAAAATCATGTTATGTAAAACTTCAATGCACCTGGTGTTCATTATGACAAATTACATTATTCAACGCAGCAATCTGCCTCAGCTGTTTTAATGGATTTTTAAAAGCCGTGGGAGTGTACGACTTTTGGAAGGGAAAGCAAACCTGCTGACAGCAGTAAGTCCAGACTTGAACAAACACACCAGTGGGTTTAGATTGAGCTGGTCAGTAAACATTAAATGTCTCTTTTTCAAATAGAGAGAAAAATGTTTTTTGCTTATTATTATGTTTAGTTATCACAAGAGACTGTACCATAATGTTTCCAGCGTTTGGTATGGAGGTGTAGACGGCCCAGAGTCCCATCTCATCAGCCATGAGGTCGATGTCAGAGGATCCTCCCCAGCTGTAGGGGAAGGTGTTGTTGTATCCGGCTCCACTCAGGCTGCGCTGCAGCAACACGCTGCGAGAGCGGAAATGGTACTGAATCTGGAAAGACAAGACAGATGCATCTCTCACTCTGGCCTCATCTTTCAAACTGTTACTTCTCCTGCGTTTCCATTCCAGCCAGTCTCCTACCAGGATGTTGCTCTGGTGTTTGTTGTAGTAGAGCGACCCATTGTAGACCACGTGGCCGGTTCCTGCCCAGGGATGGGGCAACAGATGCTGCACGAAGTTCTGCCCCTTTGTGAAGTCCCCCATGGTTCTGTACTCCAGCACACGCCTGCCCTTATAGTAGCCGTCCATCGACCACACCTGATGGAGGAGGAAGGAGAAGGTTTACCTCTGATCTTAGCTCTGTATGCTGTTATATAAACTAACAATTCTGTTTCATTTACAGAGATCCGTAATGGTCACCTGCCATGCTCCCCAGCAACCTGATTAGATAATGACATGGTGACATGGTGTGACTGGCTTTTGGCTGGTACTCAGACGGCCCACCTTAAGCTAATGAAATCAGTGACAGAAAACCCTTTAACTGACCGAACAGCGGTTGTCTAATCATAGCTTAGCAACCATGACACGGCACCGCAGGTCTGTCGGGCTTTTGATTTGTCCACATGCTAAAGAGGTGTGCGTGGGGCTGTCGTGAGAGTGATATTCGGTGAGTTTAGAGGGTTGTGCTTTTTAAATACAAGCAAAAGTGTCTAATGCTGGCAAAACGTTGGCATACCTGGAAGTAACCTAACCTGCAGCATTAGTTCTAAAACCAAGGAGCTCAGCATTACTATGGTCCTGGATGCTGCTAAATCTGAGATGTTAGGGTAATATTAGCGGCTCTGTCTTGCTCTTTATTGTATTTGTGTAAATTCAGCAACCCCAGCCAAACCCGTTACACAAGACAGTGTTATGTTTGTCCAACACCCTGGTCACCCTCAATGATTTTACTCTTGTAAAAATGAAAATATGGAGATCAAAGCATCTGTGTTACTCCTCCAAGTAGGTTATGTTTTACTATAATGAGCATCCAAACAGAGTTCTGTTACATCCTTATCATTACTGCATTATAATACAAGATTTCTTTTATTTCTGCATGAACCATTAGCTGCTGAGGATGCTGAGCCGTGCAGCTTTAACCTCAGTCTTTCAGCGTGACATCATGTGTGTAGCCATTAAGTCCATATCTGTCGAGTCAGTCGGAGACCGTTTTCAGCCCATACGGATGTAACATTAATTAGCTAACAATCGCTAGCTACACAGCTAATAAAATCTGCTAGATGGTTCTCTCCTTCATCGTCCATAACCATCAGAGATCCCTGGAGGAACAAACGGAAAGAGAGACGACGAAGGGGGGGGGGTAGATGGGAGGGAAATTGTGCATCGCCAGCATGGAGGATTAATTACCCAAAGAGGGACGAGAAGTGAAACAGATGAAAGAAAAGAGCAGAAAGTGCTGGCAAGAGAGAGTATTGTTGGTGAAAAAGATGCTTGTTGTTCTCTCTGCAAGCAGAGAAAAGTAGAGGGCAGAAGAGATGGACCGGATGAAAAGGACCCGTTTTTGTCCTGGGTCAAAGAAAAGAAAATCTTTTTGCAGTGGCAGCACCATTTTAAAAATTCGAGCTAATTTGTAGCTGCACTATTTAAAATTCATATTGAATTAGAAATCATTCAGACAAAGGCGACTGATTGCAGTGATTCTGAGGGCCTCCAACAACAGTGTTTAAATGAGACTCCGAGGTTTGCAATGACAATGAAACAGACCGATTGCTCTCTCTCTCTACCGCCAACACTCTCTCCCCAAATACCACCAGCTTCACCAGCTAATCTGATGACGCTTTCTCTGTTTTAATTCCCTTTAAAACTGTGTTTCAAAAGGATCTGGAGTCCCTTTGTTTTCTGGCAGCTGTAATCGTCTCCCATTTGAATGCACCACATGCTCTACATAAACAAGCCCCAGACGCTGATTATACAACGAACGGCGCGTTCTAGAAAGTGAGCAGGGAGTTTTCTTTTTTTTTGTTGCCTGTTTTTTGAATTCACACCTTTAGTTTTTACAGATTGTTGCACCGTTTTCTTTTTACTCCTTCCCAGTTGGCCTGCTCTCATACTCGCCTAGAGGATAGATTTAGTCTGTCCTCATACAATACCTGCATGCCGTGAAGCGATCTCGTTGTGGTGAAACTACACTGTAAAAGGTAAACGAATAAATCCATCCGGTGCTCATATTTAGTGTTAAGTTCAGCTTGTCAAACAAATCAAGTTGGTATCATTGCCTGTGCTATGTTTCTGCTACCTTAGGTCACTCTGACACCTGTAGTTCAGTTCAGCTGATCCAGAACAAAGAAAAGCATTACACATTGTTGCCCTTTAGTTCTGGTCCGGGTTGCGTTATACTTTTGGGTTTAACAGTAGTTTGGGCTTTTGAAATCTTGCTAAAATTGTGTATCTACTACAGCAAACAATTGCAACTTACTTTGTTAGCTAATATGCAAATGGGCATTCCTGCTAGATTATTTAGTAATGCTGAAGTCATGCGTCTATGTGGGTCACAGAGACTTGCAGACAAGCAGACTGAATGGAAATTTTAAAAAACACACATGTTCAACAAAAAATTATAAGATGAACAATTTCTAATCCTTTACATGTGAGATTTGATTTGACTTGATTTGTCTAATTCAGACTGATGAAGCCTCATGTCATCTTCAGTTGAACTTTGTAAACACTTTCAAACAGGACTGCAGATGTTGTCCCTTATTTCTTACAGTGGAGTTACGCTAGGAAGGGATCGCTTCACGGTTAGTATGGAGAAGGATTACAGCAACAGCAAAAAACTATCTCTAATGTTTACTGCAACATGTCTTAAAGTCTTTCCCCCTCTTCCTCTCTGTTGTTTTTCTTTGTCATCGCCTCCCATGCTTCTTTCACACCATCCTGCCTGTCTGTCCCGACTGCTGCTCGTTTGATCAACCTTCTCCCGCTTCCCCCCTATACTCTCTTTGTTTCTTCCTCTTTCTGTCCACCCACTCTTTCATTTCCCTGTCTCCCGTTCCTGCTTCCCACCTCTTCATCAACAAGCCCCATTCTCTCTCTCTCTCTCTCTCTCTCTCTCTCTCTCTCTCGCTCTGTTCTTTGCTGTGTGTCTCTCATCCTCTCTCTTCCTCTCACACTTTCAGCAGAGGCATCTTGACAGATCAGGGGATATCCACACCTCAGCAGCTGTTCTCAAAGACAGCGACAAGTGTGTGCACATGCGTGTGTGTGTGTGTGAGTGTGTGAAGTACAATGTGTGCACACAGTCACACACTGATGAGCTAATGAAGAATTCATAAATGCCAAACTGGGACCCTGTGCAGACACTGTAGTCATGGATACCAAAGGATGGATGAGAATGACTTGTGTGTGTGTGTGTGTGTGTGTGTGTCACTAGTTCCAAACAGCTTTAATTGATAAGATACAGGTTGTCCTGCCTGGAAATTCACTGATAGATTAATATGATTTATATTTAAATTATTTGTATTGTAAAATAAGATATTCAAACTAAATATAATAATAAATAAAAACATTCCTCATTTTTTAGCTTAATGTCACCGGCTTCCCTTGAAAACGTCTTGCAGTCGTTGCTGCGTCGCTCGTAGTGTGAACGCAGCATTACAATCACGACCTTATGAAATATCAAAGGCTGACAAAGTCAACAACATGTTAGAATTGTTCACACCAAATATTGTTTGGATTCGTGTTTATATTTCTTGAGAGAGCTAAATTGCTTCGGTGTATTTACAACTTTCGTACAACGGGGCGCCATCTTCCAAAGCGGTATCCAGTTTAAAAACATTAAAAAAATTGTCTCTGTAACTGTTTATGGAGGAAGTTAGGCCTCAAGGAAACACGCTATTTATTTTGGTAAGAAACACTAAATGTAAACATAAGTTTATTTACAAGAGAACTCCACATAGTTCCTTCAAGGATGATAAAAGGGATTTCAGCAGGTTACAGCTTTCCCGATTTTGTTCATGATACAAATCCAGAACGACCATTTACTGGATGTGTCGAGTACCCGGCATTAACTCACAGAGAGAGGAAAAGCTTCCTATTCTTTGGACAAATATGCAAACAGACACTGGGACCAGGAAAGAGCCCCAACCCATAACTGTGACAGTCAAACTGGAAGAAGGCAATAACTGGGCTACTGCTGCTCTGTACGGCTCCTTGTCACCACCAGGGAGAAGCTCTAATAGGGAACAGGCAAGGGTCACCATGGCGATATAAATCACACCTGGCAACTGGGAGACAGTCTCCTTGACAACTAGCTTAATATGCGCCCGAGTGTGTGTGTGTGTGTGTGTGTAGGAAATGGGTGAAGCTTGTAGCGAGTGAAGACAAAGTGGACTCTGGAGTCATGTTGGAGAGGAGGCAGAAAGGCAGAAAAATGCATTAAGAGAAATATAGAACTTAACTACCTTATGACCACATTAACAACACCTGCTTCACTTGTCACGTACACACACACACACACACACACACACACACACACAAACTGTACACCTACCCTGCTGTCAGAGCTGGGAATCATTGCGTCAGTCATCCAGGAGCCAAAGCGGGACCCCGAGGCTCTCACGGTGATTGGGGTACTAACTGCAGTCAGACGACCACAACCTGGTAACACAAGATGGACAGAACACGTCAAATCTGAAATGAATGTTCAAAATATAGCGAGTTTTGTATTTGCATATATAGTGAAGATTATGGAAGGGAAGTAACAATGCGTGCTCATATTTTCTGGATTGGAGTGAGTGATTCTGCGTGTTAAGGTCACCTGGCCAGCTTGTTTGTAATCTCCTTTTGACTTTTCAAACTTAATGAAGTCTATTCAAGTAAAACACGTTTGTACCAAAAAGATTTACTGTTGAAGAAATGTTTCCGTACCAAAAAAACGACCACGCCAGTTTTCCGTTAACTAACCCCGGGGATCAACAGGGATACTTTGTCATACATTTGCTATATAATCTGTGGCGTTAAACCCCTTAAATGCCAGACATTTCATGTACTCTCCTATTCAACCTCGCAACCTAATTGGAGTATTACTGTCCGTACCGAGCTTGTTCATGCAGCTGTGTAGCCTCGTCTCCAGCAGTAAAACCCTCTGCTGGAGCTCCTCGTAGTCGTACGCCCCGACCTCTTCCTGAATGGCTGTCAGGATGATGGACAGGTTGAGGAGCTCCAGCCGCAGGGTGGCCAGCGTCTGCAGGTCCAATCGGTACTGCTCCACCACTGACAGAAGGGGCCGTAGCTGAGACATCTGGCCCTTTAACTCCTGTGGGCGCATTAAAGACAAGAGGGGAAATAAGTTAGAGGGAAGATGGATTTTGTCCGCACTAATGTAACTCTGTCTTTTGGCTGAGGCAGCTCGGAGTAAAAGGCACCGCTCCTTCACAGCCATCTGAGGTGGTTTATGTGTCTGGTCAGGATGCCCTCTGAGTGCGACTTCTTCCCTGTGGATGAAGAGGGCACAGAAAACACTCAAGGTGCTTTTCCATTCAGCTAATCAGGCTTCCTGTCCTCACTCCTCCGTCCTGCAGCCTGTGACCCACAAATTGGAAACACGGGATTTTTCTATGTGGACGTTTGTTTTTTTTACCAGAAAGCAAGTGTCTGGTGCAGCGTTTATTCAGATGACAGGAAACAGTAAGAGAAAGATGCTCTGTGGTGGCCAACAACATTATTCTAAAATGAATGTCACTGCATGATTTAAATACTGTAGATAAGACAAACTACTTGTGGAAACAGGAATAAAAGCACCAGCTGCGACTCTGTTATTCATTATTCATAACGTTTAAAGGAAGGATTAGTTGCGTGTATAATCTGAATGATGAATGAATCATAAAGGTTCTCTTGCAACTTTGGCTCTTTTTCTTCAACAGCTCATTTTGTTGTCTTCCTCTTTTCTTCTTTTTCTTGGTTAAAGTGAACGTTGGAAACATATACGCACAGTCCTTTACATCCACACT